>NW_026045320.1:0-337588 GCF_943734845.2 Anopheles funestus
TGAAGTTGATGATTTCGGTTGAAGTTAGTTGGAAACAATAGATTTCGGTCGAAGTTGATGATTTTGGTCGAAGTTTGTTGAAAACAACAGATTTCGGTTGAAGTTGATGATTTTGGTCGAAGTTGGTTGGAAACAACAGATTACGGTTGAAGTTGATGATTTTTTTCGAAGTTGGTTGGAAACAACAGATTTCGGTTGAAGTTGGTTTAAAACAACAGTTTTCAGGTGAAGTTGGTTGGAAATAGAAGATTTCGGTTGAAGTTGAAGATTTTAGTCGAAGTTGGTTGAAAATAGAAGATTTCGGTTGAAGTTGGTTTTAAACAACAGATTTCGGTTGAAGTTGATGATTTCAGTCGAAGTTGGTTGGGAATAGAAGATTTCGGTTGAAGTTGATGATTTCGGTCGAAGTTGGTTGGAAATAGAAGATTTCGGTTGAAGTTGATGATTTTAGTCGAAGTTGGTTTTAAACAATAGATTTCGGTTGAAGTTGATGATTTCGGTCGAAGTTGGTTGGAAATAGAAGATTTCGGTTGAAGTTGATGATTTTAGTCGAAGTTGGTTGGAAATTGAAGATTTCGGTTGAAGTTGATGATTTCAGTCGAAGTTGGTTTTAAACAATAGATTTCGGTTGAAGTTGATGATTTCGGTCGAAATTGGTTGGAAATAGAAGATTTCGGTTGAAGTTGAAGATTTCAGTCGAAGTTGGTTGGAAATAGAAGATTTCGGTTGAAGTGGAAGATTTTAGTCGAAGTTGGTTGGAAATAGAAGATTTCGGTTGAAGTTGATGATTTCAGACGAAGTTGGTTGGAAATAGAAGATTTCGGTTGAAGTTGATGATTTCAGTCGAAGTTGGATTAAACAATAGATTTCGGTTGAAGTTGATGATTTCGGTCGAAGTTGGTTGGAAATAGAAGATTTCGGTTGAAGTAGATGATTTCAGTCGAAGTTGGTTGAAAATAGAAGATTTCGGTTGAAGTTGATGATTTTAGTCGAAGTTGGTTGGAAATAGAAGATTTCGGTTGAAGTTGAAGATTTCAGTCGAAGTTGGTTGGAAATAGAAGATTTCGGTTGAAGTTGAAGATTTTAGTCGAAGTTGGTTGGAAATAGAAGATTTCGGTTGAAGTTGATGATTTCGGTCGAAGTTGGTTGGAAATAGAAGATTTCGGTTGAAGTTGATGATTTTAGTCGAAGTTGGTTTTAAACAATAGATTTCGGTTGAAGTTGATGATTTCGGTCGAAGTTGGTTGGAAATAGAAGATTTCGGTTGAAGTTGATGATTTCAGTCGAAGTTGGTTGAAAATAGAAGATTTCGGTTGAAGTTGATGATTTTAGTCGAAGTTGGTTGAAAATAGAAGATTTCGGTTGAAGTTGATGATTTTAGTCGAAGTTGGTTGAAAATAGAAGATTTGGGTTGAAGTTGATGATTTCGGTCGAATTTGGTTTTAAACAATAGATTTCGGTTGAAGTTGATGATTTTAGTCGAAGTTGGTTTTAAACAATAGATTTCGGTTGAAGTTGATGATTTCGGTCGAAGTTGGTTGGAAATAGAAGATTTCGGTTGAAGTTGATGATTTCAGTCGAAGTTGGTTGGAAACAACAGATTTCGGTTGAAGTTGGTTGGAAACAACAGATTTCGGTTGAAGTTGATGATTTTGGTCGAAGTTAGTTGGAAACAACAGATTTCGGTCAAAGTTGATGATTTTGGTCAAAGTTGGTTGGAAACAACAGATTTCGGTTAAAGTTGATGATTTTGGTCAAAGTTGGTTGGAAACAACAGATTTCGGTTGAAGTTGATGGTTTTGGTCAAAGTTGGTTGGAAACAACAGATTACGGTTGAAGTTGATGATTTTTTTCGAAGTTGGTTGGAAACAACAGATTTCGGTTGTAGTTGGTTGGAAACAACAATTTTATGTTGAAGTTGGTTGGAAATAGAAGATTTCGGTTGAAGTTGAAGATTTTAGTCGAAGTTCATTGGAAATAGAAGATTTCGGTTGAAGTTGATGATTTTAGTCGAAGTTGGTTGGAAATAGAAGATTTCGGTTGAAGTTGATGATTTCAGTCGAAGTTGGTTGGAAACAACAGATTTCAGTCGAAGTTGGTTGAAAATAGAAGATTTCGGTTGAAGTTGATGATTTCAGTCGAAGTTGGTTGGAAACAACAGATTTCAGTCGAAGTTGATGATTTCGGTCGAAGTTGGTTGGAAATAGAAGATTTCGGTTGAATTTGATGATTTTAGTCGAAGTTGGTTGGAAATAGAACATTTCGGTTGAAGTTGATGATTTCAGTCGAAGTTGGTTGGAAATAGAAGATTTCGGTTGAAGTTGAAGATTTCAGTCGAAGTTGGTTGGAAATAGAAGATTTCGGTTGAAGTTGATGATTTCGGTCGAAGTTGGTTGGAAATAGAAGATTTCGGTTGAAGTTGATGATTTCAGTCGAAGTTGGTTGGAAATAGAAGATTTCGGTTGAAGTTGATGATTTCAGTCGAAGTTGGTTGGAAACAACAGATTTCGGTTAAAGTTGATGATTTTGGTCAAAGTTGGTTGGAAACAACAGATTTCGGTTGAAGTTGATGATTTCAGTCGAAGTTGGTTGGAAACAACAGATTACGGTTGAAGTTGATGATTTTTTTCGAAGTTGGTTGGAAACAACAGATTTCGGTTGAAGTTGGTTGGAAACAACAATTTTATGTTGAAGTTGGTTGGAAATAGAAGATTTCGGTTGAAGTTGAAGATTTTAGTCGAAGTTGGTTGGAAATAGAAGATTTCGGTTGAAGTTGATGATTTTAGTCGAAGTTGGTTGGAAATAGAAGATTTCGGTTGAAGTTGATGATTTTAGTCGAAGTTGGTTGAAAATAGAAGATTTGTGTTGAAGTTGATGATTTCGGTCGAATTTGGTTTTAAACAATAGATTTCGGTTGAAGTTGATGATTTTAGTCGAAGTTGGTTTTAAACAATAGATTTCGGTTGAAGTTGATGATTTCGGTCGAAGTTGGTTGGAAATAGAAGATTTCGGTTGAAGTTGATGATTTTAGTCGAAGTTGGTTGGAAATAGAAGATTTCGGTTGAAGTTGATGATTTTAGTCGAAGTTGGTTGGAAATAGAAGATTTCGGTTGAAGTTGATGATTTCAGTCGAAGTTGGTTGGAAACAACAGATTTCAGTCGAAGTTGGTTGGAAATAGAAGATTTCGGTTGAAGTTGATGATTTCAGTCGAAGTTGGTTGGAAATAGAAGATTTCGGTTGAAGTTGATGATTTCAGTCGAAGTTGGTTGGAAACAACAGATTTCGGTTGAAGCCAAGACACATTAGCCAAGACACCTTAGCCAAGACACATTAGCCAAGACACATAAGCCGAGACACATTAGCCAAGACACCTTAGCCGAGACACATTAGCCGAGACACATTAGCCAAGACACATTAGCCAAGACACCTCAGCCAAGACACATTAGCCAAGACACATTAGCCAAGACACCTTAGCCAAGACACCTTAGCCAAGACACATTAGTAAAGACACATTAACTGAGACACATTACCCAAGACACATTAGCCAAGACACATTAGCCGAGACACCTTAGCCAAGACACATTAGCCAAGACACCTTAGCCAAGACACATTAGCCAAGACACATTAGCCAAGACACATTAGCCATGACACCTAAGCCAAGACACCTTAGCCAAGACACATTAGCCAAGACACCTTAGCCAAGACACATTAGCCAAGACACCTTAGCCAAGACACCTTAGCCAAGACACATTAGCTAAGACACCTTAGCCAAGACACCTTAGCCAAGACACATTAGTCAAGACACATTAGCCGAGACACATTACCCAAGACACATTAGCCAAGACACATTAGCCAAGACACCCTAGCCAAGACACATTAGCCAAGACACATTAGCCAAGAAACCTTAGCCAAGACTTATTAGTCAAGACACATTAGCCGAGACACATTAGCCAAGACACCCTAGCCAAGACACCTTAGCCAAGACACATTAGCCAAGACACATTAGCCAAGACACATTAGCCAAGACACCTTAGCCAAGAAACCTTAGCCAAGACTTATTAGTCAAGACACATTAGCCAAGACACCTTAGCCAAGACACATTAACCAAGACACCTTAGCCAAGACACCTTAGCCAAGACACATTAGCCAAGACACCTTAGCTAAGACACCTTAGCCAAGACACATTAGCCAAGACACCTTAGCCAAAACACCTTAGCCAAGACACATTTGCCGCGACACATTAGCCAAGACACCTTAGCCAAGACACCTAAGCCAAGACACCTTAGCCAAGACACCTTAGCCAAGACACATTAGCTAAGACACCTAAGCCAAGACACCTTAGCCAAGACACATTAGTCAAAACACATTAGCCGAGACACATTACCCAAGACACATTAGCCAAGACACATTAGCCGAGACACCTTAGCCAAGACACATTAGCCAAGACACATTAGCCAAGACACCTTAGCCAAGACACATTAGCCAAGACACCTTAGCCAAGACACATTAGCCAAGACACCTTAGCCGAGACACATTAGCCAAGACACCTTAGCCAAGACACATTAGCCAATACACATTAGCCAAGACACATTAGCCAAGACACCTTAGCGAAGACACCTTAGCCAAGACACATTAGCCGAGACACATTAGCCAAGACACATTAGCCAAGACACCTTAGCCAAGACACCTTAGCCAAGACACCTTAGCCAAGACACATTAGCCAAGACACATTAGTCAAGACACATTAGCCGAGACACATTAGCCAAGACACCTTTGCCAAAACACTTTAGCCAAGACACCTTAGCCAAGACACATTAGCCAAGACACCTTAGCGAAGACACCTTAGCCAAGACACATTAGCCGAGACACCTTAGCCAAGACACATTAGCCAATACACATTAGCCAAGACACATTAGCCAAGACACATTAGCCAAGACACCTTAGCCAAGACACATTAGCCAAGACACCTTAGCCGAGACACCTTAGCCAAGACACATTAGCCAAGACACATTAGCCAAGACACCTTAGCCAAGACACTTTAGCCAAGACACCTTAGCCAAGACACATTAGCCAAGACACCTTAGCCAAAACACCTTAGCCAAGACACATTAGCCGAGACACATTAGCCAAGACACCTTAGCCAAGACACCTAAGCCAAGACACCTTAGCCAAGACACATTAGCCAAGACACATTAGCTAAGACACCTTAGCCAAGACACCTTAGCCAAGACACATTAGTCAAGACACATTAGCCGAGACACATTACCCAAGACACATTAGCCAAGACACATTAGCCGAGACACCTTAGCCAAGACACATTAGCCAAGACACATTAGCCAAGCCACCTTAGCCAAGACACCTTAGCCAAGACACATTAGCCAAGACACCTTAGCCAAGACACCTTAGCCAAGACACATTAGCCAAGACACATTAGCCGAGACACATTAGCCAAGACACATTAGCCAAGACACATTAGCCGAGACACATTAGCCAAGACACATTAGCCAAGACATCTTAGCCAAGACACATAAGCCAAGACATATTAGCCGAGATACATTAGCCAAGACACATTAGCCAAGACACCTTAGCCAAGACACCTTAGCCAAGACACCTTAGCCAAGACACATTAGCCAAGACACCTTAGCCAAGACACATTAGTCAAGACTTATTAGCCGAGACACATTACCCAAGACACATTAGCCAAGACACATTAGCCGAGACACCTTAGCCAAGACACATTAGCCAAGACACATTTGCCAAGACACCTTAGCCAAGACACATAGGCCAAGACACCTTAGCCAAGACACATTAGCCAAAACATCTTAGCCAAGACACCTAAGCCGAGACACCTTAGCCAAGACACAGTAGCCAAGACACCTTAGCCAAGACACATTAGCCAAGACACCTTAGAAATGACACATTAGTCAAGACACATTAGCCGAGACACATTACCAAAGACACCTTAGCCAAGACACATTAGCCAAGACACCTTGGCCAAGTCACATTAGCCAAGACACATTAGCCAAGACACCTTAGCGAAGACACATTAGCCAAGACACATTAGCCAAGACACCTTAGCCAAAACACGTTAGCCAAGACACCTTAGCCAAGACACATTAGCCAAGACACATTAGCCAAGACACTTTAGCCAAGACACATTAGCCAAGACACATTAGCCAAGACACATGAGCCAAGACACATAAGCCAAGAAACATAAGCCAAGACGCTTTAGCCGAGACACATTAGCCAAGACACCCTAGCCAAGACACCTTAGCCAAGACACCTTAGCCAAGACACCTTAGCCAAGACACATTAGCCAAGACACATTAGCCAAGACACATTAGCCATGACACCTTAGCCAAGACACCTTAGCTAAGACACATTAGCCAAGACACATTAGCCAAGACACATTAGCCGAGACACATTAGCCGAGACACATTAGCCAAGACACTCTAGCCAAGACACCTTAGCCACGACACATTAGCCAAGACACATTAGCCAAGACACCATAGCCAAGACACCTTAGCCAAGACACCTTAGCAAAGACACATTAGCCAAGACACATTAGCCAAGACACCTTAGCCAAGACACATTAGCCAAGACACATTAGCCAAGAAACATAAGCCAAGACACCTTAGCCAAGACACATTAGCTGAGACACCTTAGCCAAGACACATTAGCCAAGACACTTTAGCCAAGACACCTTAGCCAAGACACAGTAGCCATGTCACCTTAGCCAAGACACATTAGCCAAGACACCTTAGCCAAGACACATTAGCCAAGACACCTAAGCCAAGACACCTTAGCCAAGACACCTTAGCCAAGACACCTTAGCCAAGTTACATTAGCTAAGACACCTTAGCCAAGACACCTTAGCCAAGACACATTAGCCAAGACACCTTAGCCAAGACACCTTAGCCAAGACACATTAGCTGAGACACCTTAGCCAAGACACCTTAGCCAAGACACTTTAGCCAAGACACCTTAGCCAAGACACATTAGCCAAGACACCTTAGCCAAAACACCTTAGCAAAGACACATTAGCCGAGACACATTAGCCAAGACACCTTAGCCAAGACACCTAAGCCAAGACACATTAGCCAAGACACCTTAGCCAAGACACATTAGCCAAGACACATTAGCCAAGACATATTAGCCAAGACACATTAGCCAAGACACATTAGCCAAGACACATTAGCCAAGAAACATAAGCCAAGACACCTTAGCCAAGACACATTAGCCAAGACACATTAGCCAAGACACCTTAGCCAAGACACCTTAGCCAAGACACCTTAGCCAAGACACCTTAGCCAAGACACCTTAGCCAAGACACATTAGTCAAGACACATTAGCCAAGACACCTTAGCCAAGACACATTAGCCAAGACACATTAGCCAAGACACCTTAGCCAAGACACCTTAGCCAAGACACATTAGCCAAGACACATTAGCCAAGACACCTTAGCCAAGACACATTAGCCAAGACACATTAGCCAAGACACATTAGTCAAGACACATTACCCAAGACACATTAGTCAAGACACCTTAGCGAAGACACCTAAGCTAAGACACCTTAGCCAAGACACCTTAGCCAAGACACCTTAGCCAAGTTACATTAGCTAAGACACCTTAGCCGAGACACCTTAGCCAAGACACCTTAGCCAAGACACCTTAGCCAAGACACCTTAGCCAAGACACCTTAGCCAAGACACATTAGCTGAGACACCTTAGCCAAGACACCTTAGCCAAGACACTTTAGCCAAGACACCTTAGCCAAGACACATTAGCCAAGACACCTTAGCCAAAACACCTTAGCAAAGACACATTAGCCGAGACACATTAGCCAAGACACCTTAGCCAAGACACCTAAGCCAAGACACCTTAGCCAAGACACCTTAGCCAAGACACATTGGCTAAGACACCTTAGCCAAGACACCTTAGCCAAGACACATTAGTCAAGACACATTAGCCGAGACACATTACCCAAGACACATTAGCCAAGACACATTAGCCGAGACACCTTAGCCAAGACACATTAGCCAAGACACATTAGCCAAGACACCTTAGCCAAGACACATTAGCCAAGACACCTTAGCCAAGACACATTAGCCAAGACACCTTAGCCAAGACACCTAAGCCAAGACACCTTAGCCAAGACACATTAGCCAAGACACATTAGCCGAGACACATTAGCCGAGACACCTTAGCCAAGACACATTAGCCAAGACACATTAGCCAAGACACATTAGCCAAGACACATTAGCTAAGACACCTTAGCCAAGACACATTAGCCGAGACACATTAGCCAAGACACCTTAGCCAAGACACCTTATCCAAGACACCTTAGCCAAGACACCTTAGCCAAGACACCTTAGCCAAGACACCTTAGCCAGGACACATTAGCCGAGACACATTAGCCAAGACACATTAGCCAAGACACATAAGCCAAG
The DNA here is from genome assembly GCF_943734845.2 of Anopheles funestus. NCBI lineage: Eukaryota > Metazoa > Arthropoda > Insecta > Diptera > Culicidae > Anopheles > Anopheles funestus. The sequence continues at coordinate 8,451 of NW_026045320.1, forward strand.
ACACATAAGCCAAGACACCTAATCCAAGACACATTAGCCAAGACACCTTAGCCAAGACACATTAGCCAAGACACATTAGTCAAGACACCTTAGCCAGGACATATTAGCCGAGACACATTAGCCAAGACACCTTAGCCAAGACACATTAGCCAAGACACATTAGCCAAGACACCTTAGCCAAGACACATTAGCCGAGACACCTTAGCCAAGACACATTAGCCAAGACACCTTAGCCAAGACACCTTAGCCAAGACACATTAGCCAAGACACATTAGCCAAGACACATTAGCCAAGACACATTAGCCAAGACACATTAGCCAAGACACATTAGCCAAGACACATTAGCCAAGACACCTTAGTCAAGACACCTTAGCCAGGACACATTAGCCGAGACACATTAGCCAAGACACATTAGCCAAGACACATTAGCCAAGACACATTAGCCAAGACACCTAAGCCAAGACACCTTAGCCAAGACACCTAAGCCAAGACACATTAGCTAAGACACCTTAGCCAAGACACCTTAGCCAAGACACCTTAGCCAAGACACATTAGCTAAGACACCTTAGCCAAGACACCTTAGCCAAGACACATTAGCCAAGACACTTAAGCTAAGACACATTAGCCAAGACACCTTAGCCAAGACACCTTAGCCAAGACACCTAAGCCAAGACACATTAGCCAAGACACCTTAGCCAAGACACCTTAGCCAAGACACTTTAGCCAAGACACCTTAGCCAAGACACATTAGCTAAGACACCTTAGCCAAGACACCTTAGCCAAGACACATTAGCCAAGACACATAAGCCAAAACACATTAGCCAAGACACATTAGCCAAGACACATTAGCCGAGACACCTTAGCCAAGACACATTAGCCAAGACACATTAGCCAAGACACATTAGCCAAGACACATTAGCCAAGACACATTAGCCGTGACACCTTAGCCAAGACACATTGACCAAGACACCTTAGCCAAGACACCTAAGCCAAGACACCTTAGCCAAGACACATTAGCCAAGACACATTAGTCAAGACACATTAGCCGAGACACAATAGCCGAGACACATTAGCCAAGACACATTAGCTTAGACACCTTAGCCGAGACACCTTAGCCAAGACACCTTAGAAAAGAAACATTAGCCGAGACACCTTAGCCAAGACACATTAGCCAAGATACCTTAGCCAAGAAACCTTAGCCAAGACACCTTAGCCAAGACACATTAGCCAAGACACATTAGCCAAGACATATTAGCCAAGACACATTAGCCGAGACACATTAGCCAAGACACCTTAGCCAAGACACATTAGCCAAGACACCTTAGCCAAGAAACATTAGCCGAGACACCTTAGCCAAGACACATTAGCCGAGATACCTTAGCCAAGACACCTTAGCCAAGACACCTTAGCCAAGACACCTTAGCCAAGACACCTTAGCCAAGACACATTAGCCAAGACATATTAGCCAAGACACATTAGCCGAGACACATTAGCCAAGACACCTTAGCCAAGACACCTTAGCCAAGACACCTTAGCCAAGACACCTTAGCCAAGACACCTTAGCCAAGACACCTTAGCCAAGACACATTAGCCAAGACACCTTTGCCAAGACACATTAGCCAAGACACCTTAGCCAAGACACATTAGTCAAGACACATTAGCCAAGACACATTAGCCAAGACACATTAGCTAAGACACCTTAGCCAAGACACCTTAGCCAAGACACATTAGCCAAGACACCTTAGCCAAGACACCTTAGCCAAGACACCTTAGCCAAGACACCTTAGCCAAGACACATTAGCCAAGACACCTTAGCCAAGACACCTTAGCCAAGACACATTAGCCAAGACACCTTAGCCAAGACACCTTAGCCAAGACACCTTAGCCAAGACACCTTAGCCAAGACACCTTAGCCAAGACACCTTAGCCAAGACACATTAGCCAAGACACATTAGCCAAGACACCTTAGCCAAGACACCTTAGCCAAGACACCTTAGCCAAGACACCTTAGCCAGGACACATTAGCCGAGACACATTAGCCAAGACACATTAGCCAAGACACATTAGCCAAGACGCCTAAGCAAAGACACCTTAGCCAAGACACCTAAGCCAAGACACATTAGCTAAGACACCATAGCCAAGACACCTTAGCCAAGACACCTTAGCCAAGACACCTTAGCCAAGACACATTAGCCGAGACACCTTAGCCAAGACACCTTAGCCAAGACACATTAGCCAAGACACATTAGCCAAGACACCTTAGCCATGACACCTTAGCCAAGACACCTTAGCCAAAACACCTTAGCCAAGACACCTTAGCCAAGACACATTAGCTAAGACACCTTAGCCAAGACACCTTAGCCAAGACACATTACCCAAGACACATTAGCCGAGACACATTACCCAAGACGCATTAGCCAAGACACGTTAGCCGAGACACCTTAGCCAAGACACATTAGCCAAGACACATTAGCCAAGACACATTAGCCAAGACACCTTAGCCAAGACACCTTAGCCAAGACACCTTAGCCAAGACACATTAGCCAAGACACCTTAGCCAAGACACCTTAGCCAAGACACATTAGCCAAGACACCTTAGCCAAGACACATTAGCCAAGACACATTAGCCAAGACACATTAGCCAAGACACTTTAGCCGAGACACCTTAGCCAAGACACCTTAGCCAAGACACCTTAGCCAAGACACATTAGCCGATACACCTTAGCCAAGACACCTTAGCCAAGACACATTAGCCAAGACACATTAGCCAAGACACATTAGCCAAGACACATTAGCCAAGACACCTTAGCCAAAACACCTAAGCCAAGACACCTTAGCCAAGACACATTAGCTAAGACACCTTAACCAAGACACCTTAGCCAAGACACATTAGTCAAGACACATTAGCCGAGACACATTACCCAAGACGCATTAGCCAAGACACGTTAGCCGAGACACCTTAGCCAAGACACATTAGCCAAGACACATTAGCCAAGACACCTTAGCCAAGACACCTTAGCCAAGACACATTAGCCAAGACACCTTAGCCAAGACACCTTAGCCAAGACACCTTAGCCAAGACACATTAGCCAAGACACCTTAGCCAAGACACCTTAGCCAAGACACCTAAGCCAAGACACATTAGCTAAGACACCTTAGCCAAGACACCTTAGCCAAGACACCTTAGCCAAGACACCTTAGCCAAGACACATTAGCCGAGACACCTTAGCCAAGACACCTTAGCCAAGACACATTAGCCAAGACACATTAGCCAAGACACATTAGCCAAGACACCTTAGCCAAAACACCTAAGCCAAGACACCTTAGCCAAGACACATTAGCTAAGACACCTTAGCCAAGACACCTTAGCCAAGACACATTAGTCAAGACACATTAGCCGAGACACATTACCCAAGACGCATTAGCCAAGACACGTTAGCCGAGACACCTTAGCCAAGACACATTAGCCAAGACACATTAGCCAAGACACATTAGCCAAGACACCTTAGCCAAGACACCTTAGCCAAGACACATTAGCCAAGACACATTAGCCAAGACACATTAGCCAAGACACATTAGCCAAGACACATTAGCCAAGACACTTTAGCCGAGACACCTTAGCCAAGACACATTAGCCAAGACACCTTAGCCAAGACACATTAGCCAAGACACATTAGCCAAGACACCTTAGCCAAGACACATTAGCCAAGACACCGTAGCCAAGACACATTAGCCAAGACATCTTAGCCAAGACACATTAGCCAAGACACATTAGCCAAGACACATTAGCCAAGACACCTTAGCCAAGACACATTAGCCAAGACACATTAGCCAAGACACCTTAGCCACCACACCTTAGCCAAGACACATTAGCCAAGACACCTTAGCCAAGAAACATTAGCCGAGACACCTTAGCCAAGACATATTAGCCAAGACACCTTAGCCAAGACACCTTAGCCAAGACACCTTAGCCAAGACACCTTAGAGAAGACACATTATCCAAGACACCTTAGCCAAGACACATTAGCCGAGACACCTTAGCCAAGACACCTTAGCTAAGACACCTTAGCCAAGACACATTAGCCAAGACGCATTAGCCAAGACACATTAGCCAAGACACATTAGCCAAGACACATTAGCCAAGACACATTAGCCGAGACACATTAGCCGAGACACATTAGCCAAGACACATTAGCCAAGACACATTAGCCAAGACACATTAGCCAAGACACATTAGCCAAGACACCTTAGCCAAGACACATTAGCCGAGACACATTAGCCAAGACACCTTAGCCAAGACACCTTATCCAAGACACCTTAGCCAAGACACCTTAGCCAAGACACCTTAGCCAAGACACCTTAGCCAAGACACATTAGCCGAGACACCTTAGCCAAGACACATTAGCCAAGACACATAAGCCAAGACACCTAAGCCAAGACACATTAGCCAAGACACCTTAGCCAAGACACATTAGCCAAGACACATTAGTCAAGACACCTTAGCCAGGACATATTAGCCGAGACACATTAGCCAAGACACCTTAGCCAAGACACATTAGCCAAGACACATTAGCCAAGACACATTAGCCGAGACACCTTAGCCAAGACACATTAGCCAAGACACCTTAGCCAAGACACCTTAGCCAAGACACATTAGCCAAGACACATTAGCCAAGACACATTAGCCAAGACACATTAGCCAAGACACATTAGCCAAGACACATTAGCCAAGACACCTTAGCCAAGACACCTTAGCCAGGACACATTAGCCGAGACACATTAGCCAAGACACATTAGCCAAGACACATTAGCCAAGACACATTAGCCAAGACACCTAAGCCAAGACACCTTAGCCAAGACACCTAAGCCAAGACACATTAGCTAAGACACCTTAGCCAAGACACCTTAGCCAAGACACCTTAGCCAAGACACATTAGCCAAGACACCTTAGCCAAGACACCTTAGCCAAGACACATTAGCCAAGACACTTAAGCTAAGACACATTAGCCAAGACACCTTAGCCAAGACACCTTAGCCAAGACACATTAGCCGAGACACATTAGCCAAGACACATTAGCCAAGACACCTTAGCCAAGACACTTTAGCCAAGACACCTTAGCCAAGACACATTAGCTAAGACACCTTAGCCAAGACACCTTAGCCAAGACACATTAGCCAAGACACATAAGCCAAAACACATTAGCCAAGACACATTAGCCAAGACACATTAGCCGAGACACATTAGCCAAGACACATTAGCCAAGACACATTAGCCAAGACACATTAGCCAAGACACATTAGCCAAGACACATTAGCCGTGACACCTTAGCCAAGACACATTGACCAAGACACCTTAGCCAAGACACCTAAGCCAAGACACCTTAGCCAAGACACATTAGCCAAGACACATTAGTCAAGACACATTAGCCGAGACACAATAGCCGAGACACATTAGCCAAGACACATTAGCTTAGACACCTTAGCCGAGACACCTTAGCCAAGACACCTTAGAAAAGAAACATTAGCCGAGACACCTTAGCCAAGACACATTAGCCAAGATACCTTAGCCAAGAAACCTTAGCCAAGACACCTTAGCCAAAACACATTAGCCAAGACACATTAGCCAAGACATATTAGCCAAGACACATTAGCCGAGACACATTAGCCAAGACACCTTAGCCAAGACACATTAGCCAAGACACCTTAGCCAAGAAACATTAGCCGAGACACCTTAGCCAAGACACATTAGCCGAGATACCTTAGCCAAGACACCTTAGCCAAGACACCTTAGCCAAGACACCTTAGCCAAGACACCTTAGCCAAGACACATTAGCCAAGACACCTTAGCCAAGACACATTAGCCAAGACACCTTAGCCAAGACACATTAGCCAAGACACATTAGTCAAGACACATTAGCCAAGACACATTAGCCAAGACACATTAGCTAAGACACCTTAGCCAAGACACCTTAGCCAAGACACATTAGCCAAGACACCTTAGCCAAGACACCTTAGCCAAGACACCTTAGCCAAGACACCTTAGCCAAGACACCTTAGCCAAGACACATTAGCCAAGACACCTTAGCCAAGACACCTTAGCCAAGACACATTAGCCAAGACACCTTAGCCAAGACACCTTAGCCAAGACACATTAGCCAAGACACATTAGCCAAGACACCTTAGCCAAGACACCTTAGCCAAGACACCTTAGCCAAGACACCTTAGCCAAGACACATTAGCCAAGACACATTAGCCAAGACACCTTAGCCAAGACACCTTAGCCAAGACACCTTAGCCAAGACACCTTAGCCAGGACACATTAGCCGAGACACATTAGCCAAGACACATTAGCCAAGACACATTAGCCAAGACACATTAGCCAAGACGCCTAAGCAAAGACACCATAGCCAAGACACCTTAGCCAAGACACCTTAGCCAAGACACCTTAGCCAAGACACATTAGCCGAGACACCTTAGCCAAGACACCTTAGCCAAGACACATTAGCCAAGACACATTAGCCAAGACACCTTAGCCAAGACACCTTAGCCAAGACACCTTAGCCAAGACACATTAGCCAAGACACATTAGCCAAGACACCTTAGCCAAGACACATTAGCCAAGACACATTAGCCAAGACACATTAGTCAAGACACATTACCCAAGACACATTAGTCAAGACACCTTAGCCAAGACACCTAAGCTAAGACACCTTAGCCAAGACACCTTAGCCAAGACACCTTAGCCAAGTTACATTAGCTAAGACACCTTAGCCGAGACACCTTAGCCAAGACACCTTAGCCAAGACACCTAAGCCAAGACACCTTAGCCAAGACACCTTAGCCAAGACACATTAGCTGAGACACCTTAGCCAAGACACCTTAGCCAAGACACTTTAGCCAAGACACCTTAGCCAAGACACATTAGCCAAGACACCTTAGCCAAAACACCTTAGCAAAGACACATTAGCCGAGACACATTAGCCAAGACACCTTAGCCAAGACACCTAAGCCAAGACACCTTAGCCAAGACACCTTAGCCAAGACACATTAGCTAAGACACCTTAGCCAAGACACCTTAGCCAAGACACATTAGTCAAGACACATTAGCCGAGACACATTACCCAAGACACATTAGCCAAGACACATTAGCCGAGACACCTTAGCCAAGACACATTAGCCAAGACACATTAGCCAAGACACCTTAGCCAAGACACATTAGCCAAGACACCTTAGCCAAGACACATTAGCCAAGACACCTTAGCCAAGACACCTAAGCCAAGACACCTTAGCCAAGACACATTAGCCAAGACACATTAGCCGAGACACATTAGCCGAGACACATTAGCCAAGACACATTAGCCAAGACACATTAGCCAAGACACATTAGCCAAGACACATTAGCCAAGACACCTTAGCCAAGACACATTAGCCGAGACACATTAGCCAAGACACCTTAGCCAAGACACCTTATCCAAGACACCTTAGCCAAGACACCTTAGCCAAGACACCTTAGCCAAGACACCTTAGCCAAGACACCTTAGCCAAGACACATTAGCCGAGACACCTTAGCCAAGACACATTAGCCAAGACACATAAGCCAAGACACCTAAGCCAAGACACATTAGCCAAGACACCTTAGCCAAGACACATTAGCCAAGACACATTAGTCAAGACACCTTAGCCAGGACATATTAGCCGAGACACATTAGCCAAGACACCTTAGCCAAGACACATTAGCCAAGACACATTAGCCAAGACACCTTAGCCGAGACACCTTAGCCAAGACACATTAGCCAAGACACCTTAGCCAAGACACCTTAGCCAAGACACATTAGCCAAGACACATTAGCCAAGACACATTAGCAAAGACACATTAGCCAAGACACATTAGCCAAGACACATTAGCCAAGACACCTTAGCCAAGACACCTTAGCCAAGACACATTAGCCGAGACACATTAGCCAAGACACATTAGCCAAGACACATTAGCCAAGACACATTAGCCAAGACACCTCAGCCAAGACACCTTAGCCAAGACACCTAAGCCAAGACACATTAGCTAAGACACCTTAGCCAAGACACCTTAGCCAAGACACCTTAGCCAAGACACATTAGCCAAGACACCTTAGCCAAGACACCTTAGCCAAGACACATTAGCCAAGACACTTAAGCTAAGACACATTAGCCAAGACACCTTAGCCAAGACACCTTAGCCAAGACACATTAGCCGAGACACATTAGCCAAGACACATTAGCCAAGACACCTTAGCCAAGACACTTTAGCCAAGACACCTTAGCCAAGACACATTAGCTAAGACACCTTAGCCAAGACACCTTAGCCAAGACACATTAGCCAAGACACATAAGCCAAAACACATTAGCCAAGACACATTAGCCAAGACACATTAGCCGAGACACCTTAGCCAAGACACATTAGCCAAGACACATTAGCCAAGACACATTAGCCAAGACACATTAGCCAAGACACATTAGCCGTGACACCTTAGCCAAGACACATTGACCAAGACACCTTAGCCAAGACACCTAAGCCAAGACACCTTAGCCAAGACACATTAGCCAAGACACATTAGTCAAGACACATTAGCCGAGACACAATAGCCGAGACACATTAGCCAAGACACATTAGCTTAGACACCTTAGCCGAGACACCTTTGCCAAGACACCTTAGAAAAGAAACATTAGCCGAGACACCTTAGCCAAGACACATTAGCCAAGATACCTTAGCCAAGAAACCTTAGCCAAGACACCTTAGCCAAGACACATTAGCCAAGACACATTAGCCAAGACATATTAGCCAAGACACATTAGCCGAGACACATTAGCCAAGACACCTTAGCCAAGACACATTAGCCAAGACACCTTAGCCAAGAAACATTATTCGAGACACCTTAGCCAAGACACATTAGCCGAGATACCTTAGCCAAGACACCTTAGCCAAGACACCTTAGCCAAGACACCTTAGCCAAGACACCTTAGCCAAGACACATTAGCCAAGACATATTAGCCAAGACACATTAGCCGAGACACATTAGCCAAGACACCTTAGCCAAGACACCTTAGCCAAGACACCTTAGCCAAGACACCTTAGCCAAGACACCTTAGCCAAGACACATTAGCCAAGACACCTTAGCCAAGACACATTAGCCAAGACACCTTAGCCAAGACACATTAGCCAAGACACATTAGTCAAGACACATTAGCCAAGACACATTAGCCAAGACACATTAGCTAAGACACCTTAGCCAAGACACCTTAGCCAAGACACATTAGCCAAGACACCTTAGCCAAGACACCTTAGCCAAGACACCTTAGCCAAGACACCTTAGCCAAGACACATTAGCCAAGACACATTAGCCAAGACACCTTAGCCAAGACACATTAGCCAAGACACCTTAGCCAAGACACCTTAGCCAAGACACCTTAGCCAAGACACCTTAGCCAAGACACCTTAGCCAAGACACATTAGCCAAGACACCTTAGCCAAGACACCTTAGCCAAGACACCTTAGCCAAGACACATTAGCCAAGACACCTTAGCTAAGACACCTTAGCCAAGACACCTTAGCCAAGACACATTAGCCAAGACACATTAGCCAAGACACATTAGCCATGACACCTTAGCCAAGACACCTTAGCTAAGACACATTAGCCAAGACACATTAGCCAAGACACATTAGCCGAGACACATTAGCCGAGACACATTAGCCAAGACACTCTAGCCAAGACACCTTAGCCACGACACATTAGCCAAGACACATTAGCCAAGACACCATAGCCAAGACACCTTAGCCAAGACACCTTAGCCAAGACACATTAGCCAAGACACATTAGCCAAGACACCTTAGCCAAGACACATTAGCCAAGACACATTAGCCAAGAAACATAAGCCAAGACACCTTAGCCAAGACACATTAGCTAAGACACCTTAGCCAAGACACATTAGCCAAGACACTTTAGCCAAGACACCTTAGCCAAGACACAGTAGCCATGTCACCTTAGCCAAGACACCTTAGCCAAGACACCTTAGCCAAGACACATTAGCCAAGACACCTTAGCCAAGACACCTTAGCCAAGACACATTAGCTGAGACACCTTAGCCAAGACACCTTAGCCAAGACACTTTAGCCAAGACACCTTAGCCAAGACACATTAGCCAAGACACCTTAGCCAAGACACCTTAGCAAAGACACATTAGCCGAGACACATTAGCCAAGACACCTTAGCCAAGACACCTAAGCCAAGACACCTTAGCCAAGACACCTTAGCCAAGACACATTAGCCAAGACACATTAGCCAAGACATATTAGCCAAGACACATTAGCCAAGACACATTAGCCAAGACACATTAGCCAAGACACATAAGCCAAGACACCTTAGCCAAGACACATTAGCCAAGACACATTAGCCAAGACACCTTAGCCAAGACACCTTAGCCAAGACACCTTAGCCAAGACACCTTAGCCAAGACACATTAGTCAAGACACATTAGCCAAGACACCTTAGCCAAGACACATTAGCCAAGACACATTAGCCAAGACACCTTAGCCAAGACACCTTAGCCAAGACACATTAGCCAAGACACATTAGCCAAGACACCTTAGCCAAGACACATTAGCCAAGACACATTAGCCAAGACACATTAGTCAAGACACATTACCCAAGACACATTAGTCAAGACACCTTAGCGAAGACACCTAAGCTAAGACACCTTAGCCAAGACACCTTAGCCAAGACACCTTAGCCAAGTTACATTAGCTAAGACACCTTAGCCGAGACACCTTAGCCAAGACACCTTAGCCAAGACACCTTAGCCAAGACACCTTAGCCAAGACACCTTAGCCATGACACATTAGCTGAGACACCTTAGCCAAGACACCTTAGCCAAGACACTTTAGCCAAGACACCTTAGCCAAGACACCTTAGCCAAGTTACATTAGCTAAGACACCTTAGCCAAGACACCTTAGCCAAGACACATTAGCCAAGACACCTTAGCCAAGACACCTTAGCCAAGACACATTAGCTGAGACACCTTAGCCAAGACACCTTAGCCAAGACACTTTAGCCAAGACACCTTAGCCAAGACACATTAGCCAAGACACCTTAGCCAAAACACCTTAGCAAAGACACATTAGCCGAGACACATTAGCCAAGACACCTTAGCCAAGACACCTAAGCCAAGACACCTTAGCCAAGACACCTTAGCCAAGACACATTAGCCAAGACACATTAGCCAAGACATATTAGCCAAGACACATTAGCCAAGACACATTAGCCAAGACACATTAGCCAAGACACATTAGCCAAGACACCTTAGCCAAGACACCTTAGCCAAGACACCTTAGCCAAGACACCTTAGCCAAGACACATTAGTCAAGACACATTAGCCAAGACACCTTAGCCAAGACACATTAGCCAAGACACATTAGCCAAGACACCTTAGCCAAGACACCTTAGCCAAGACACATTAGCCAAGACACATTAGCCAAGACACCTTAGCCAAGACACATTAGCCAAGACACATTAGCCAAGACACATTAGTTAAGACACATTACCCAAGACACATTAGTCAAGACACCTTAGCGAAGACACCTAAGCCAAGACACCTTAGCCAAGACACCTTAGCCAAGACACCTTAGCCAAGTTACATTAGCTAAGACACCTTAGCCGAGACACCTTAGCCAAGACACCTTAGCCAAGACACCTTAGCCAAGACACCTTAGCCAAGACACCTTAGCCAAGACACATTAGCTGAGACACCTTAGCCAAGACACCTTAGCCAAGACACTTTAGCCAAGACACCTTAGCCAAGACACATTAGCCAAGACACCTTAGCAAAGACACATTAGCCGAGACACATTAGCCAAGACACCTTAGCCAAGACACCTAAGCCAAGACACCTTAGCCAAGACACCTTAGCCAAGACACATTAGCTAAGACACCTTAGCCAAGACACCTTAGCCAAGACACATTAGTCAAGACACATTAGCCGAGACACATTACCCAAGACACATTAGCCAAGACACATTAGCCGAGACACCTTAGCCAAGACACATTAGCCAAGACACATTAGCCAAGACACCTTAGCCAAGACACATTAGCCAAGACACCTTAGCCAAGACACATTAGCCAAGACACCTTAGCCAAGACACCTAAGCCAAGACACCTTAGCCAGGACACATTAGCCAAGACACATTAGCCGAGACACATTAGCCGAGACATCTTAGCCAAGACACATTAGCCAAGACACATTAGCCAAGACACATTAGCCAAGACACATTAGCCAAGACACCTTAGCCAAGACACATTAGCCGAGACACATTAGCCAAGACACCTTAGCCAAGACACCTTATCCAAGACACCTTAGCCAAGACACCTTAGCCAAGACACCTTAGAAAAGAAACATTAGCCGAGACACCTTAGCCAAGACACATTAGCCAAGATACCTTAGCCAAGAAACCTTAGCCAAGACACCTTAGCCAAGACACATTAGCCAAGACACATTAGCCAAGACATATTAGCCAAGACACATTAGCCGAGACACATAAGCCAAGACACCTTAGCCAAGACACATTAGCCAAGACAACTTAGCCAAGAAACATTAGCCGAGACACCTTAGCCAAGACACATTAGCCGAGATACCTTAGCCAAGACACCTTAGCCAAGACACCTTAGCCAAGACACCTTAGCCAAGACACCTTAGCCAAGACACATTAGCCAAGACATATTAGCCAAGACACATTAGCCGAGACACATAAGCCAAGACACCTTAGCCAAGACACCTTAGCCAAGACACCTTAGCCAAGACACCTTAGCCAAGACACCTTAGCCAAGACACCTTAGCCAAGACACATTAGCCAAGACACCTTAGCCAAGACACATTAGCCAAGACACCTTAGCCAAGACACATTAGCCAAGACACATTAGTCAAGACACATTAGCCAAGACACATTAGCCAAGACACATTAGCTAAGACACCTTAGCCAAGACACCTTAGCCAAGACACCTTAGCCAAGACACATTAGCCGAGACACCTTAGCCAAGACACCTTAGCCAAGACACATTAGCCAAGACACATTAGCCAAGACACATTAGCCAAGACACCTTAGCCAAAACACCTAAGCCAAGACACCTTAGCCAAGACACATTAGCTAAGACACCTTAGCCAAGACACCTTAGCCAAGACACATTAGTCAAGACACATTAGCCGAGACACATTACCCAAGACGCATTAGCCAAGACACGTTAGCCGAGACACCTTAGCCAAGACACATTAGCCAAGACACATTAGCCAAGACACATTAGCCAAGACACCTTAGCCAAGACACCTTAGCCAAGACACATTAGCCAAGACACATTAGCCAAGACACATTAGCCAAGACACATTAGCCAAGACACATTAGCCAAGACACTTTAGCCGAGACACCTTAGCCAAGACACATTAGCCAAGACACCTTAGCCAAGACACATTAGCCAAGACACATTAGCCAAGACACCTTAGCCAAGACACATTAGCCAAGACACCGTAGCCAAGACACATTAGCCAAGACATCTTAGCCAAGACACATTAGCCAAGACACATTAGCCAAGACACATTAGCCAAGACACCTTAGCCAAGACACATTAGCCAAGACACATTAGCAAAGACACCTTAGCCACCACACCTTAGCCAAGACACATTAGCCAAGACACCTTAGCCAAGAAACATTAGCCGAGACACCTTAGCCAAGACATATTAGCCAAGACACCTTAGCCAAGACACCTTAGCCAAGACACCTTAGCCAAGACACCTTAGAGAAGACACATTATCCAAGACACCTTAGCCAAGACACATTAGCCGAGACACCTTAGCCAAGACACCTTAGCTAAGACACCTTAGCCAAGACACATTAGCCAAGACGCATTAGCCAAGACACATTAGCCAAGACACATTAGCCAAGACACATTAGCCAAGACACATTAGCCGAGACACATTAGCCGAGACACATTAGCCAAGACACATTAGCCAAGACACATTAGCCAAGACACATTAGCCAAGACACATTAGCCAAGACACCTTAGCCAAGACACCTAAGCCAAGACACCTTAGCCAAGACACATTAGCTAAGACACCTTAACCAAGACACCTTAGCCAAGACACATTAGTCAAGACACATTAGCCGAGACACATTACCCAAGACGCATTAGCCAAGACACGTTAGCCAAGACACCTAAGCCAAGACACATTAGCTAAGACACCATAGCCAAGACACCTTAGCCAAGACACCTTAGCCAAGACACCTTAGCCAAGACACATTAGCCGAGACACCTTAGCCAAGACACCTTAGCCAAGACACATTAGCCAAGACACCTTAGCCAAGACACCTTAGCCAAGACACCTTAGCCAAGACACATTAGCCAAGACACCTTAGCCAAGACACATTAGCCAAGACACCTTAGCCAAGACACATTAGCCAAGACACATTAGTCAAGACACATTAGCCAAGACACATTAGCCAAGACACATTAGCTAAGACACCTTAGCCAAGACACCTTAGCCAAGACACATTAGCCAAGACACCTTAGCCAAGACACCTTAGCCAAGACACCTTAGCCAAGACACCTTAGCCAAGACACCTTAGCCAAGACACATTAGCCAAGACACCTTAGCCAAGACACCTTAGCCAAGACACCTTAGCCAAGACACCTTAGCCAAGACACATTAGCCAAGACACATTAGCCAAGACACCTTAGCCAAGACACCTTAGCCAAGACACCTTAGCCAAGACACATTAGCCAAGACACATTAGCCGAGACACCTTAGCCAAGACACCTTAGCCAAGACACATTAGCCAAGACACATTAGCCAAGACACATTAGCCAAGACACATTAGCCAAGACACCTTAGCCAAAACACCTAAGCCAAGACACCTTAGCCAAGACACATTAGCTAAGACACCTTAACCAAGACACCTTAGCCAAGACACATTAGTCAAGACACATTAGCCGAGACACATTACCCAAGACGCATTAGCCAAGACACGTTAGCCGAGACACCTTAGCCAAGACACATTAGCCAAGACACATTAGCCAAGACACCTTAGCCAAGACACCTTAGCCAAGACACCTTAGCCAAGACACATTAGCCAAGACACCTTAGCCAAGACACCTTAGCCAAGACACCTTAGCCAAGACACATTAGCCAAGACACCTTAGCCAAGACACCTTAGCCAAGACACCTAAGCCAAGACACATTAGCTAAGACACCTTAGCCAAGACACCTTAGCCAAGACACCTTAGCCAAGACACCTTAGCCAAGACACATTAGCCGAGACACCTTAGCCAAGACACCTTAGCCAAGACACATTAGCCAAGACACATTAGCCAAGACACATTAGCCAAGACACATTAGCCAAGACACCTTAGCCAAAACACCTAAGCCAAGACACCTTAGCCAAGACACATTAGCTAAGACACCTTAGCCAAGACACCTTAGCCAAGACACATTAGTCAAGACACATTAGCCGAGACACATTACCCAAGACGCATTAGCCAAGACACGTTAGCCGAGACACCTTAGCCAAGACACATTAGCCAAGACACATTAGCCAAGACACATTAGCCAAGACACCTTAGCCAAGACACCTTAGCCAAGACACATTAGCCAAGACACATTAGCCAAGACACATTAGCCAAGACACATTAGCCAAGACACATTAGCCAAGACACTTTAGCCGAGACACCTTAGCCAAGACACATTAGCCAAGACACCTTAGCCAAGACACATTAGCCAAGACACATTAGCCAAGACACCTTAGCCAAGACACATTAGCCAAGACACCGTAGCCAAGACACATTAGCCAAGACATCTTAGCCAAGACACATTAGCCAAGACACATTAGCCAAGACACATTAGCCAAGACACCTTAGCCAAGACACATTAGCCAAGACACATTAGCAAAGACACCTTAGCCACCACACCTTAGCCAAGACACATTAGCCAAGACACCTTAGCCAAGAAACATTAGCCGAGACACCTTAGCCAAGACATATTAGCCAAGACACCTTAGCCAAGACACCTTAGCCAAGACACCTTAGCCAAGACACCTTAGCCAAGACACCTTAGAGAAGACACATTATCCAAGACACCTTAGCCAAGACACATTAGCCGAGACACATTAGCCAAGACACCTTAGCTAAGACACCTTAGCCAAGACACATTAGCCAAGACGCATTAGCCAAGACACATTAGCCAAGACACATTAGCCAAGACACATTAGCCAAGACACATTAGCCGAGACACATTAGCCGAGACACATTAGCCAAGACACATTAGCCAAGACACATTAGCCAAGACACATTAGCCAAGACACATTAGCCAAGACACCTTAGCCAAGACACATTAGCCGAGACACATTAGCCAAGACACCTTAGCCAAGACACCTTATCCAAGACACCTTAGCCAAGACACCTTAGCCAAGACACCTTACCCAAGACACCTTAGCCAAGACACCTTAGCCAAGACACATTAGCCGAGACACCTTAGCCAAGACACATTAGCCAAGACACATAAGCCAAGACACCTAAGCCAAGACACATTAGCCAAGACACCTTAGCCAAGACACATTAGCCAAGACACATTAGTCAAGACACCTTAGCCAGGACATATTAGCCGAGACACATTAGCCAAGACACCTTAGCCAAGACACATTAGCCAAGACACATTAGCCAAGACACCTTAGCCAAGACACATTAGCCGAGACACCTTAGCCAAGACACATTAGCCAAGACACCTTAGCCAAGACACCTTAGCCAAGACACATTAGCCAAGACACATTAGCCAAGACACATTAGCCAAGACACATTAGCCAAGACACATTAGCCAAGACACATTAGCCAAGACACCTTAGCCAAGACACCTTAGCCAGGACACATTAGCCGAGACACATTAGCCAAGACACATTAGCCAAGACACATTAGCCAAGACACATTAGCCAAGACACCTAAGCCAAGACACCTTAGCCAAGACACCTAAGCCAAGACACATTAGCTAAGACACCTTAGCCAAGACACCTTAGCCAAGACACCTTAGCCAAGACACATTAGCCAAGACACCTTAGCCAAGACACCTTAGCCAAGACACATTAGCCAAGACACTTAAGCTAAGACACATTAGCCAAGACACCTTAGCCAAGACACCTTAGCCAAGACACATTAGCCGAGACACATTAGCCAAGACACATTAGCCAAGACACCTTAGCCAAGACACTTTAGCCAAGACACCTTAGCCAAGACACATTAGCTAAGACACCTTAGCCAAGACACCTTAGCCAAGACACATTAGCCAAGACACATAAGCCAAAACACATTAGCCAAGACACATTAGCCAAGACACATTAGCCGAGACACCTTAGCCAAGACACATTAGCCAAGACACATTAGCCAAGACACATTAGCCAAGACACATTAGCTAAGACACATTAGCCGTGACACCTTAGCCAAGACACATTGACCAAGACACCTTAGCCAAGACACCTAAGCCAAGACACCTTAGCCAAGACACATTAGCCAAGACACATTAGTCAAGACACATTAGCCGAGACACAATAGCCGAGACACATTAGACAAGACACATTAGCTTAGACACCTTAGCCGAGACACCTTAGCCAAGACACCTTAGAAAAGAAACATTAGCCGAGACACCTTAGCCAAGACACATTAGCCAAGATACCTTAGCCAAGAAACCTTAGCCAAGACACCTTAGCCAAAACACATTAGCCAAGACACATTAGCCAAGACATATTAGCCAAGACACATTAGCCGAGACACATTAGCCAAGACACCTTAGCCAAGACACATTAGCCAAGACACCTTAGCCAAGAAACATTAGCCGAGACACCTTAGCCAAGACACATTAGCCGAGATACCTTAGCCAAGACACCTTAGCCAAGACACCTTAGCCAAGACACCTTAGCCAAGACACCTTAGCCAAGACACATTAGCCAAGACATATTAGCCAAGACACATTAGCCGAGACACATTAGCCAAGACACCTTAGCCAAGACACCTTAGCCAAGACACCTTAGCCAAGACACCTTAGCCAAGACACCTTAGCCAAGACACATTAGCCAAGACACCTTAGCCAAGACACATTAGCCAAGACACCTTAGCCAAGACACATTAGCCAAGACACATTAGTCAAGACACATTAGCCAAGACACATTAGCCAAGACACATTAGCTAAGACACCTTAGCCAAGACACCTTAGCCAAGACACATTAGCCAAGACACCTTAGCCAAGACACCTTAGCCAAGACACCTTAGCCAAGACACATTAGCCAAGACACCTTAGCCAAGACACCTTAGCCAAGACACCTTAGCCAAGACACCTTAGCCAAGACACCTTAGCCAAGACACATTAGCCAAGACACATTAGCCAAGACACCTTAGCCAAGACACCTTAGCCAAGACACCTTAGCCAAGACACCTTAGCCAAGACACATTAGCCAAGACACATTAGCCAAGACACCTTAGCCAAGACACCTTAGCCAAGACACCTTAGCCAAGACACCTTAGCCAGGACACATTAGCCGAGACACATTAGCCAAGACACATTAGCCAAGACACATTAGCCAAGACACATTAGCCAAGACGCCTAAGCAAAGACACCATAGCCAAGACACCTTAGCCAAGACACCTTAGCCAAGACACCTTAGCCAAGACACATTAGCCGAGACACCTTAGCCAAGACACCTTAGCCAAGACACATTAGCCAAGACACATTAGCCAAGACACCTTAGCCAAGACACCTTAGCCAAGACACCTTAGCCAAGACACCTTAGCCAAGACACATTAGCCAAGACACATTAGCCAAGACACCTTAGCCAAGACACATTAGCCAAGACACATTAGCCAAGACACATTAGTCAAGACACATTACCCAAGACACATTAGTCAAGACACCTTAGCGAAGACACCTAAGCTAAGACACCTTAGCCAAGACACCTTAGCCAAGACACCTTAGCCAAGTTACATTAGCTAAGACACCTTAGCCGAGACACCTTAGCCAAGACACCTTAGCCAAGACACCTTAGCCAAGACACCTTAGCCAAGACACCTTAGCCAAGACACATTAGCTGAGACACCTTAGCCAAGACACCTTAGCCAAGACACTTTAGCCAAGACACCTTAGCCAAGACACATTAGCCAAGACACCTTAGCCAAAACACCTTAGCAAAGACACATTAGCCGAGACACATTAGCCAAGACACCTTAGCCAAGACACCTAAGCCAAGACACCTTAGCCAAGACACCTTAGCCAAGACACATTAGCTAAGACACCTTAGCCAAGACACCTTAGCCAAGACACATTAGTCAAGACACATTAGCCGAGACACATTACCCAAGACACATTAGCCAAGACACATTAGCCAAGACACCTTAGCCAAGACACATTAGCCGAGACACATTAGCCAAGACACCTTAGCCAAGACACCTTATCCAAGACACCTTAGCCAAGACACCTTAGCCAAGACACCTTAGCCAAGACACCTTAGCCAAGACACCTTAGCCAAGACACATTAGCCGAGACACCTTAGCCAAGACACATTAGCCAAGACACATAAGCCAAGACACCTAAGCCAAGACACATTAGCCAAGACACCTTAGCCAAGACACATTAGCCAAGACACATTAGTCAAGACACCTTAGCCAGGACATATTAGCCGAGACACATTAGCCAAGACACCTTAGCCAAGACACATTAGCCAAGACACATTAGCCAAGACACCTTAGCCGAGACACCTTAGCCAAGACACATTAGCCAAGACACCTTAGCCAAGACACCTTAGCCAAGACACATTAGCCAAGACACATTAGCCAAGACACATTAGCAAAGACACATTAGCCAAGACACATTAGCCAAGACACATTAGCCAAGACACCTTAGCCAAGACACCTTAGCCAGGACACATTAGCCGAGACACATTAGCCAAGACACATTAGCCAAGACACATTAGCCAAGACACATTAGCCAAGACACCTCAGCCAAGACACCTTAGCCAAGACACCTAAGCCAAGACACATTAGCTAAGACACCTTAGCCAAGACACCTTAGCCAAGACACCTTAGCCAAGACACATTAGCCAAGACACCTTAGCCAAGACACCTTAGCCAAGACACATTAGCCAAGACACTTAAGCTAAGACACATTAGCCAAGACACCTTAGCCAAGACACCTTAGCCAAGACACATTAGCCGAGACACATTAGCCAAGACACATTAGCCAAGACACCTTAGCCAAGACACTTTAGCCAAGACACCTTAGCCAAGACACATTAGCCAAGACACCTTAGCCAAGACACCTTAGCCAAGACACATTAGCCAAGACACATAAGCCAAAACACATTAGCCAAGACACATTAGCCAAGACACATTAGCCGAGACACCTTAGCCAAGACACATTAGCCAAGACACATTAGCCAAGACACATTAGCCAAGACACATTAGCCAAGACACATTAGCCGTGACACCTTAGCCAAGACACATTGACCAAGACACCTTAGCCAAGACACCTAAGCCAAGACACCTTAGCCAAGACACATTAGCCAAGACACATTAGTCAAGACACATTAGCCGAGACACAATAGCCGAGACACATTAGCCAAGACACATTAGCTTAGACACCTTAGCCGAGACACCTTTGCCAAGACACCTTAGAAAAGAAACATTAGCCGAGACACCTTAGCCAAGACACATTAGCCAAGATACCTTAGCCAAGAAACCTTAGCCAAGACACCTTAGCCAAGACACATTAGCCAAGACACATTAGCCAAGACATATTAGCCAAGACACATTAGCCGAGACACATTAGCCAAGACACCTTAGCCAAGACACATTAGCCAAGACACCTTAGCCAAGAAACATTATTCGAGACACCTTAGCCAAGACACATTAGCCGAGATACCTTAGCCAAGACACCTTAGCCAAGACACCTTAGCCAAGACACCTTAGCCAAGACACCTTAGCCAAGACACATTAGCCAAGACATATTAGCCAAGACACATTAGCCGAGACACATTAGCCAAGACACCTTAGCCAAGACACCTTAGCCAAGACACCTTAGCCAAGACACCTTAGCCAAGACACCTTAGCCAAGACACATTAGCCAAGACACCTTAGCCAAGACACATTAGCCAAGACACCTTAGCCAAGACACATTAGCCAAGACACATTAGTCAAGACACATTAGCCAAGACACATTAGCCAAGACACATTAGCTAAGACACCTTAGCCAAGACACCTTAGCCAAGACACATTAGCCAAGACACCTTAGCCAAGACACCTTAGCCAAGACACCTTAGCCAAGACACCTTAGCCAAGACACATTAGCCAAGACACATTAGCCAAGACACCTTAGCCAAGACACATTAGCCAAGACACCTTAGCCAAGACACCTTAGCCAAGACACCTTAGCCAAGACACCTTAGCCAAGACACCTTAGCCAAGACACATTAGCCAAGACACCTTAGCCAAGACACCTTAGCCAAGACACCTTAGCCAAGACACATTAGCCAAGACACCTTAGCTAAGACACCTTAGCCAAGACACCTTAGCCAAGACACATTAGCCAAGACACATTAGCCAAGACACATTAGCCAAGACACCTTAGCCAAGACACCTTAGCTAAGACACATTAGCCAAGACACATTAGCCAAGACACATTAGCCGAGACACATTAGCCGAGACACATTAGCCAAGACACTCTAGCCAAGACACCTTAGCCACGACACATTAGCCAAGACACATTAGCCAAGACACCATAGCCAAGACACCTTAGCCAAGACACCTTAGCAAAGACACATTAGCCAAGACACATTAGCCAAGACACCTTAGCCAAGACACATTAGCCAAGACACATTAGCCAAGAAACATAAGCCAAGACACCTTAGCCAAGACACATTAGCTAAGACACCTTAGCCAAGACACATTAGCCAAGACACTTTAGCCAAGACACCTTAGCCAAGACACAGTAGCCATGTCACCTTAGCCAAGACACCTTAGCCAAGACACCTTAGCCAAGACACATTAGCCAAGACACCTTAGCCAAGACACCTTAGCCAAGACACATTAGCTGAGACACCTTAGCCAAGACACCTTAGCCAAGACACTTTAGCCAAGACACCTTAGCCAAGACACATTAGCCAAGACACCTTAGCCAAAACACCTTAGCAAAGACACATTAGCCGAGACACATTAGCCAAGACACCTTAGCCAAGACACCTAAGCCAAGACACCTTAGCCAAGACACCTTAGCCAAGACACATTAGCCAAGACACATTAGCCAAGACATATTAGCCAAGACACATTAGCCAAGACACATTAGCCAAGACACATTAGCCAAGACACATAAGCCAAGACACCTTAGCCAAGACACATTAGCCAAGACACATTAGCCAAGACACCTTAGCCAAGACACCTTAGCCAAGACACCTTAGCCAAGACACCTTAGCCAAGACACATTAGTCAAGACACATTAGCCAAGACACCTTAGCCAAGACACATTAGCCAAGACACATTAGCCAAGACACCTTAGCCAAGACACCTTAGCCAAGACACATTAGCCAAGACACATTAGCCAAGACACCTTAGCCAAGACACATTAGCCAAGACACATTAGCCAAGACACATTAGTCAAGACACATTACCCAAGACACATTAGTCAAGACACCTTAGCGAAGACACCTAAGCTAAGACACCTTAGCCAAGACACCTTAGCCAAGACACCTTAGCCAAGTTACATTAGCTAAGACACCTTAGCCGAGACACCTTAGCCAAGACACCTTAGCCAAGACACCTTAGCCAAGACACCTTAGCCAAGACACCTTAGCCATGACACATTAGCTGAGACACCTTAGCCAAGACACCTTAGCCAAGACACTTTAGCCAAGACACCTTAGCCAAGACACCTTAGCCAAGTTACATTAGCTAAGACACCTTAGCCAAGACACCTTAGCCAAGACACATTAGCCAAGACACCTTAGCCAAGACACCTTAGCCAAGACACATTAGCTGAGACACCTTAGCCAAGACACCTTAGCCAAGACACTTTAGCCAAGACACCTTAGCCAAGACACATTAGCCAAGACACCTTAGCCAAAACACCTTAGCAAAGACACATTAGCCGAGACACATTAGCCAAGACACCTTAGCCAAGACACCTAAGCCAAGACACCTTAGCCAAGACACCTTAGCCAAGACACATTAGCCAAGACACATTAGCCAAGACATATTAGCCAAGACACATTAGCCAAGACACATTAGCCAAGACACATTAGCCAAGACACATTAGCCAAGACACCTTAGCCAAGACACCTTAGCCAAGACACCTTAGCCAAGACACCTTAGCCAAGACACATTAGTCAAGACACATTAGCCAAGACACCTTAGCCAAGACACATTAGCCAAGACACATTAGCCAAGACACCTTAGCCAAGACACCTTAGCCAAGACACATTAGCCAAGACACATTAGCCAAGACACCTTAGCCAAGACACATTAGCCAAGACACATTAGCCAAGACACATTAGTTAAGACACATTACCCAAGACACATTAGTCAAGACACCTTAGCGAAGACACCTAAGCTAAGACACCTTAGCCAAGACACCTTAGCCAAGACACCTTAGCCAAGTTACATTAGCTAAGACACCTTAGCCGAGACACCTTAGCCAAGACACCTTAGCCAAGACACCTTAGCCAAGACACCTTAGCCAAGACACCTTAGCCAAGACACATTAGCTGAGACACCTTAGCCAAGACACCTTAGCCAAGACACTTTAGCCAAGACACCTTAGCCAAGACACATTAGCCAAGACACCTTAGCAAAGACACATTAGCCGAGACACATTAGCCAAGACACCTTAGCCAAGACACCTAAGCCAAGACACCTTAGCCAAGACACCTTAGCCAAGACACATTAGCTAAGACACCTTAGCCAAGACACCTTAGCCAAGACACATTAGTCAAGACACATTAGCCGAGACACATTACCCAAGACACATTAGCCAAGACACATTAGCCGAGACACCTTAGCCAAGACACATTAGCCAAGACACATTAGCCAAGACACCTTAGCCAAGACACATTAGCCAAGACACCTTAGCCAAGACACATTAGCCAAGACACCTTAGCCAAGACACCTAAGCCAAGACACCTTAGCCAGGACACATTAGCCAAGACACATTAGCCGAGACACATTAGCCGAGACATCTTAGCCAAGACACATTAGCCAAGACACATTAGCCAAGACACATTAGCCAAGACACATTAGCCAAGACACCTTAGCCAAGACACATTAGCCGAGACACATTAGCCAAGACACCTTAGCCAAGACACCTTATCCAAGACACCTTAGCCAAGACACCTTAGCCAAGACACCTTAGAAAAGAAACATTAGCCGAGACACCTTAGCCAAGACACATTAGCCAAGATACCTTAGCCAAGAAACCTTAGCCAAGACACCTTAGCCAAGACACATTAGCCAAGACACATTAGCCAAGACATATTAGCCAAGACACATTAGCCGAGACACATAAGCCAAGACACCTTAGCCAAGACACATTAGCCAAGACACCTTAGCCAAGAAACATTAGCCGAGACACCTTAGCCAAGACACATTAGCCGAGATACCTTAGCCAAGACACCTTAGCCAAGACACCTTAGCCAAGACACCTTAGCCAAGACACCTTAGCCAAGACACATTAGCCAAGACATATTAGCCAAGACACATTAGCCGAGACACATAAGCCAAGACACCTTAGCCAAGACACCTTAGCCAAGACACCTTAGCCAAGACACCTTAGCCAAGACACCTTAGCCAAGACACCTTAGCCAAGACACATTAGCCAAGACACCTTAGCCAAGACACATTAGCCAAGACACCTTAGCCAAGACACATTAGCCAAGACACATTAGTCAAGACACATTAGCCAAGACACATTAGCCAAGACACATTAGCTAAGACACCTTAGCCAAGACACCTTAGCCAAGACACATTAGCCAAGACACCTTAGCCAAGACACCTTAGCCAAGACACCTTAGCCAAGACACCTTAGCCAAGACACATTAGCCAAGACACCTTAGCCAAGACACCTTAGCCAAGACACATTAGCCAAGACACTTAAGCTAAGACACCTTAGCCAAGACACCTTAGCCAAGACACCTTAGCCAAGACACCTTAGCCAAGACACCTTAGCCAAGACACATTAGCCAAGACACATTAGCCAAGACACCTTAGCCAAGACACCTTAGCCAAGACACCTTAGCCAAGACACCTTAGCCAGGACACATTAGCCGAGACACATTAGCCAAGACACATTAGCCAAGACACATTAGCCAAGACACATTAGCCAAGACGCCTAAGCAAAGACACCTTAGCCAAGACACCTAAGCCAAGACACATTAGCTAAGACACCATAGCCAAGACACCTTAGCCAAGACACCTTAGCCAAGACACCTTAGCCAAGACACATTAGCCGAGACACCTTAGCCAAGACACCTTAGCCAAGACACATTAGCCAAGACACCTTAGCCAAGACACCTTAGCCAAGACACCTTAGCCAAGACACATTAGCCAAGACACCTTAGCCAAGACACATTAGCCAAGACACCTTAGCCAAGACACATTAGCCAAGACACATTAGTCAAGACACATTAGCCAAGACACATTAGCCAAGACACATTAGCTAAGACACCTTAGCCAAGACACCTTAGCCAAGACACATTAGCCAAGACACCTTAGCCAAGACACCTTAGCCAAGACACCTTAGCCAAGACACCTTAGCCAAGACACCTTAGCCAAGACACATTAGCCAAGACACCTTAGCCAAGACACCTTAGCCAAGACACCTTAGCCAAGACACCTTAGCCAAGACACATTAGCCAAGACACATTAGCCAAGACACCTTAGCCAAGACACCTTAGCCAAGACACCTTAGCCAAGACACATTAGCCAAGACACATTAGCCGAGACACCTTAGCCAAGACACCTTAGCCAAGACACATTAGCCAAGACACATTAGCCAAGACACATTAGCCAAGACACATTAGCCAAGACACCTTAGCCAAAACACCTAAGCCAAGACACCTTAGCCAAGACACATTAGCTAAGACACCTTAACCAAGACACCTTAGCCAAGACACATTAGTCAAGACACATTAGCCGAGACACATTACCCAAGACGCATTAGCCAAGACACGTTAGCCGAGACACCTTAGCCAAGACACATTAGCCAAGACACATTAGCCAAGACACCTTAGCCAAGACACCTTAGCCAAGACACCTTAGCCAAGACACATTAGCCAAGACACCTTAGCCAAGACACCTTAGCCAAGACACCTTAGCCAAGACACATTAGCCAAGACACCTTAGCCAAGACACCTTAGCCAAGACACCTAAGCCAAGACACATTAGCTAAGACACCTTAGCCAAGACACCTTAGCCAAGACACCTTAGCCAAGACACCTTAGCCAAGACACATTAGCCGAGACACCTTAGCCAAGACACCTTAGCCAAGACACATTAGCCAAGACACATTAGCCAAGACACATTAGCCAAGACACATTAGCCAAGACACCTTAGCCAAAACACCTAAGCCAAGACACCTTAGCCAAGACACATTAGCTAAGACACCTTAGCCAAGACACCTTAGCCAAGACACATTAGTCAAGACACATTAGCCGAGACACATTACCCAAGACGCATTAGCCAAGACACGTTAGCCGAGACACCTTAGCCAAGACACATTAGCCAAGACACATTAGCCAAGACACATTAGCCAAGACACCTTAGCCAAGACACCTTAGCCAAGACACATTAGCCAAGACACATTAGCCAAGACACATTAGCCAAGACACATTAGCCAAGACACATTAGCCAAGACACTTTAGCCGAGACACCTTAGCCAAGACACATTAGCCAAGACACCTTAGCCAAGACACATTAGCCAAGACACATTAGCCAAGACACCTTAGCCAAGACACATTAGCCAAGACACCGTAGCCAAGACACATTAGCCAAGACATCTTAGCCAAGACACATTAGCCAAGACACATTAGCCAAGACACATTAGCCAAGACACCTTAGCCAAGACACATTAGCCAAGACACATTAGCAAAGACACCTTAGCCACCACACCTTAGCCAAGACACATTAGCCAAGACACCTTAGCCAAGAAACATTAGCCGAGACACCTTAGCCAAGACATATTAGCCAAGACACCTTAGCCAAGACACCTTAGCCAAGACACCTTAGCCAAGACACCTTAGCCAAGACACCTTAGAGAAGACACATTATCCAAGACACCTTAGCCAAGACACATTAGCCGAGACACATTAGCCAAGACACCTTAGCTAAGACACCTTAGCCAAGACACATTAGCCAAGACACATTAGCCAAGACACATTAGCCAAGACACATTAGCCAAGACACATTAGCCAAGACACATTAGCCGAGACACATTAGCCGAGACACATTAGCCAAGACACATTAGCCAAGACACATTAGCCAAGACACATTAGCCAAGACACATTAGCCAAGACACCTTAGCCAAGACACATTAGCCGAGACACATTAGCCAAGACACCTTAGCCAAGACACCTTATCCAAGACACCTTAGCCAAGACACCTTAGCCAAGACACCTTAGCCAAGACACCTTAGCCAAGACACCTTAGCCAAGACACATTAGCCGAGACACCTTAGCCAAGACACATTAGCCAAGACACATAAGCCAAGACACCTTAGCCAAGACACATTAGCCAAGACACCTTAGCCAAGACACATTAGCCAAGACACATTAGTCAAGACACCTTAGCCAGGACATATTAGCCGAGACACATTAGCCAAGACACCTTAGCCAAGACACATTAGCCAAGACACATTAGCCAAGACACCTTAGCCAAGACACATTAGCCGAGACACCTTAGCCAAGACACATTAGCCAAGACACCTTAGCCAAGACACCTTAGCCAAGACACATTAGCCAAGACACATTAGCCAAGACACATTAGCCAAGACACATTAGCCAAGACACATTAGCCAAGACACATTAGCCAAGACACCTTAGCCAAGACACCTTAGCCAGGACACATTAGCCGAGACACATTAGCCAAGACACATTAGCCAAGACACATTAGCCAAGACACATTAGCCAAGACACCTAAGCCAAGACACCTTAGCCAAGACACCTAAGCCAAGACACATTAGCTAAGACACCTTAGCCAAGACACCTTAGCCAAGACACCTTAGCCAAGACACATTAGCCAAGACACCTTAGCCAAGACACCTTAGCCAAGACACCTTAGCCAAGACACCTTAGCCAAGACACCTTAGCCAAGACACTTTAGCCAAGACACCTTAGCCAGGACACATTAGCCGAGACACATTAGCCAAGACACATTAGCCAAGACACATTAGCCAAGACACTTAAGCTAAGACACATTAGCCAAGACACCTTAGCCAAGACACCTTAGCCAAGACACATTAGCCGAGACACATTAGCCAAGACACATTAGCCAAGACACCTTAGCCAAGACACTTTAGCCAAGACACCTTAGCCAAGACACATTAGCTAAGACACCTTAGCCAAGACACCTTAGCCAAGACACATTAGCCAAGACACATAAGCCAAAACACATTAGCCAAGACACATTAGCCAAGACACATTAGCCGAGACACCTTAGCCAAGACACATTAGCCAAGACACATTAGCCAAGACACATTAGCCAAGACACATTAGCTAAGACACATTAGCCGTGACACCTTAGCCAAGACACATTGACCAAGACACCTTAGCCAAGACACCTAAGCCAAGACACCTTAGCCAAGACACATTAGCCAAGACACATTAGTCAAGACACATTAGCCGAGACACAATAGCCGAGACACATTAGCCAAGACACATTAGCTTAGACACCTTAGCCGAGACACCTTAGCCAAGAAACCTTAGAAAAGAAACATTAGCCGAGACACCTTAGCCAAGACACATTAGCCAAGATACCTTAGCCAAGAAACCTTAGCCAAGACACCTTAGCCAAAACACATTAGCCAAGACACATTAGCCAAGACATATTAGCCAAGACACATTAGCCGAGACACATTAGCCAAGACACCTTAGCCAAGACACATTAGCCAAGACACCTTAGCCAAGAAACATTAGCCGAGACACCTTAGCCAAGACACATTAGCCGAGATACCTTAGCCAAGACACCTTAGCCAAGACACCTTAGCCAAGACACCTTAGCCAAGACACCTTAGCCAAGACACATTAGCCAAGACATATTAGCCAAGACACATTAGCCGAGACACATTAGCCAAGACACCTTAGCCAAGACACCTTAGCCAAGACACCTTAGCCAAGACACCTTAGCCAAGACACCTTAGCCAAGACACATTAGCCAAGACACCTTAGCCAAGACACATTAGCCAAGACACCTTAGCCAAGACACATTAGCCAAGACACATTAGTCAAGACACATTAGCCAAGACACATTAGCCAAGACACATTAGCTAAGACACCTTAGCCAAGACACCTTAGCCAAGACACATTAGCCAAGACACCTTAGCCAAGACACCTTAGCCAAGACACCTTAGCCAAGACACATTAGCCAAGACACCTTAGCCAAGACACCTTAGCCAAGACACCTTAGCCAAGACACCTTAGCCAAGACACCTTAGCCAAGACACCTTAGCCAAGACACATTAGCCAAGACACATTAGCCAAGACACCTTAGCCAAGACACCTTAGCCAAGACACCTTAGCCAAGACACCTTAGCCAAGACACATTAGCCAAGACACATTAGCCAAGACACCTTAGCCAAGACACCTTAGCCAAGACACCTTAGCCAAGACACCTTAGCCAGGACACATTAGCCGAGACACATTAGCCAAGACACATTAGCCAAGACACATTAGCCAAGACACATTAGCCAAGACGCCTAAGCAAAGACACCATAGCCAAGACACCTTAGCCAAGACACCTTAGCCAAGACACCTTAGCCAAGACACATTAGCCGAGACACCTTAGCCAAGACACCTTAGCCAAGACACATTAGCCAAGACACATTAGCCAAGACACCTTAGCCAAGACACCTTAGCCAAGACACCTTAGCCAAGACACCTTAGCCAAGACACATTAGCCAAGACACATTAGCCAAGACACCTTAGCCAAGACACATTAGCCAAGACACATTAGCCAAGACACATTAGTCAAGACACATTACCCAAGACACATTAGTCAAGACACCTTAGCGAAGACACCTAAGCTAAGACACCTTAGCCAAGACACCTTAGCCAAGACACCTTAGCCAAGTAACATTAGCTAAGACACCTTAGCCGAGACACCTTAGCCAAGACACCTTAGCCAAGACACCTTAGCCAAGACACCTTAGCCAAGACACCTTAGCCAAGACACATTAGCTGAGACACCTTAGCCAAGACACCTTAGCCAAGACACTTTAGCCAAGACACCTTAGCCAAGACACATTAGCCAAGACACCTTAGCCAAAACACCTTAGCAAAGACACATTAGCCGAGACACATTAGCCAAGACACCTTAGCCAAGACACCTAAGCCAAGACACCTTAGCCAAGACACCTTAGCCAAGACACATTAGCTAAGACACCTTAGCCAAGACACCTTAGCCAAGACACATTAGTCAAGACACATTAGCCGAGACACATTACCCAAGACACATTAGCCAAGACACATTAGCCGAGACACCTTAGCCAAGACACATTAGCCAAGACACATTAGCCAAGACACATTAGCCAAGACACCTTAGCCAAGACACATTAGCCAAGACACCTTAGCCAAGACACATTAGCCAAGACACCTTAGCCAAGACACCTAAGCCAAGACACCTTAGCCAAGACACATTAGCCAAGACACATTAGCCGAGACACATTAGCCGAGACACATTAGCCAAGACACATTAGCCAAGACACATTAGCCAAGACACATTAGCCAAGACACATTAGCCAAGACACCTTAGCCAAGACACATTAGCCGAGACACATTAGCCAAGACACCTTAGCCAAGACACCTTATCCAAGACACCTTAGCCAAGACACCTTAGCCAAGACACCTTAGCCAAGACACCTTAGCCAAGACACCTTAGCCAAGACACATTAGCCGAGACACCTTAGCCAAGACACATTAGCCAAGACACATAAGCCAAGACACCTAAGCCAAGACACATTAGCCAAGACACCTTAGCCAAGACACATTAGCCAAGACACATTAGTCAAGACACCTTAGCCAGGACATATTAGCCGAGACACATTAGCCAAGACACCTTAGCCAAGACACATTAGCCAAGACACATTAGCCAAGACACCTTAGCCAAGACACATTAGCCGAGACACCTTAGCCAAGACACATTAGCCAAGACACCTTAGCCAAGACACCTTAGCCAAGACACATTAGCCAAGACACATTAGCCAAGACACATTAGCAAAGACACATTAGCCAAGACACATTAGCCAAGACACATTAGCCAAGACACCTTAGCCAAGACACCTTAGCCAGGACACATTAGCCGAGACACATTAGCCAAGACACCTTAGCCAAGACACATTAGCCAAGACACATTAGCCAAGACACCTAAGCCAAGACACCTTAGCCAAGACACCTAAGCCAAGACACATTAGCTAAGACACCTTAGCCAAGACACCTTAGCCAAGACACCTTAGCCAAGACACATTAGCCAAGACACCTTAGCCAAGACACCTTAGCCAAGACACATTAGCCAAGACACTTAAGCTAAGACACATTAGCCAAGACACCTTAGCCAAGACACCTTAGCCAAGACACATTAGCCGAGACACATTAGCCAAGACACATTAGCCAAGACACCTTAGCCAAGACACTTTAGCCAAGACACCTTAGCCAAGACACATTAGCTAAGACACCTTAGCCAAGACACCTTAGCCAAGACACATTAGCCAAGACACATAAGCCAAAACACATTAGCCAAGACACATTAGCCAAGACACATTAGCCAAGACACCTTAGCCAAGACACATTAGCCAAGACACATTAGCCAAGACACATTAGCCAAGACACATTAGCCAAGACACATTAGCCGTGACACCTTAGCCAAGACACATTGACCAAGACACCTTAGCCAAGACACCTAAGCCAAGACACCTTAGCCAAGACACATTAGCCAAGACACATTAGTCAAGACACATTAGCCGAGACACAATAGCCGAGACACATTAGCCAAGACACATTAGCTTAGACACCTTAGCCGAGACACCTTTGCCAAGACACCTTAGAAAAGAAACATTAGCCGAGACACCTTAGCCAAGACACATTAGCCAAGATACCTTAGCCAAGAAACCTTAGCCAAGACACCTTAGCCAAGACACATTAGCCAAGACACATTAGCCAAGACATATTAGCCAAGACACATTAGCCGAGACACATTAGCCAAGACACCTTAGCCAAGACACATTAGCCAAGACACCTTAGCCAAGAAACATTATTCGAGACACCTTAGCCAAGACACATTAGCCGAGATACCTTAGCCAAGACACCTTAGCCAAGACACCTTAGCCAAGACACCTTAGCCAAGACACCTTAGCCAAGACACATTAGCCAAGACATATTAGCCAAGACACATTAGCCGAGACACATTAGCCAAGACACCTTAGCCAAGACACCTTAGCCAAGACACCTTAGCCAAGACACCTTAGCCAAGACACCTTAGCCAAGACACCTTAGCCAAGACACATTAGCCAAGACACCTTAGCCAAGACACATTAGCCAAGACACCTTAGCCAAGACACATTAGCCAAGACACATTAGTCAAGACACATTAGCCAAGACACATTAGCCAAGACACATTAGCTAAGACACCTTAGCCAAGACACCTTAGCCAAGACACATTAGCCAAGACACCTTAGCCAAGACACCTTAGCCAAGACACCTTAGCCAAGACACCTTAGCCAAGACACATTAGCCAAGACACATTAGCCAAGACACCTTAGCCAAGACACATTAGCCAAGACACCTTAGCCAAGACACCTTAGCCAAGACACCTTAGCCAAGACACCTTAGCCAAGACACCTTAGCCAAGACACATTAGCCAAGACACCTTAGCCAAGACACCTTAGCCAAGACACCTTAGCCAAGACACCTTAGCCAGGACACATTAGCCGAGACACATTAGCCAAGACACATTAGCCAAGACACATTAGCCAAGACGCCTAAGCAAAGACACCTTAGCCAAGACACCTAAGCCAAGACACATTAGCTAAGACACCATAGCCAAGACACCTTAGCCAAGACACCTTAGCCAAGACACCTTAGCCAAGACACATTAGCCGAGACACCTTAGCCAAGACACCTTAGCCAAGACACATTAGCCAAGACACATTAGCCAAGACACCTTAGCCAAGACACCTTAGCCAAGACACCTTAGCCAAAACACCTTAGCCAAGACACCTTAGCCAAGACACATTAGCTAAGACACCTTAGCCAAGACACCTTAGCCAAGACACATTACCCAAGACACATTAGCCAAGACACATTAGCCAAGACATATTAGCCAAGACACGTTAGCCGAGACACCTTAGCCAAGACACATTAGCCAAGACACATTAGCCAAGACACATTAGCCAAGACACCTTAGCCAAGACACCTTAGCCAAGACACCTTAGCCAAGACACATTAGCCAAGACACCTTAGCCAAGACACCTTAGCCAAGACACATTAGCCAAGACACCTTAGCCAAGACACATTAGCCAAGACACATTAGCCAAGACACATTAGCCAAGACACTTTAGCCGAGACACCTTAGCCAAGACACCTTAGCCAAGACACCTTAGCCAAGACACATTAGCCGAGACACCTTAGCCAAGACACCTTAGCCAAGACACATTAGCCAAGACACATTAGCCAAGACACATTAGCCAAGACACATTAGCCAAGACACCTTAGCCAAAACACCTAAGCCAAGACACCTTAGCCAAGACACATTAGCTAAGACACCTTAACCAAGACACCTTAGCCAAGACACATTAGTCAAGACACATTAGCCGAGACACATTACCCAAGACGCATTAGCCAAGACACGTTAGCCGAGACACCTTAGCCAAGACACATTAGCCAAGACACATTAGCCAAGACACCTTAGCCAAGACACCTTAGCCAAGACACCTTAGCCAAGACACATTAGCCAAGACACCTTAGCCAAGACACCTTAGCCAAGACACCTTAGCCAAGACACATTAGCCAAGACACCTTAGCCAAGACACCTTAGCCAAGACACCTAAGCCAAGACACATTAGCTAAGACACCTTAGCCAAGACACCTTAGCCAAGACACCTTAGCCAAGACACCTTAGCCAAGACACATTAGCCGAGACACCTTAGCCAAGACACCTTCGCCAAGACACATTAGCCAAGACACATTAGCCAAGACACATTAGCCAAGACACCTTAGCCAAAACACCTAAGCCAAGACACCTTAGCCAAGACACATTAGCTAAGACACCTTAGCCAAGACACCTTAGCCAAGACACATTAGTCAAGACACATTAGCCGAGACACATTACCCAAGACGCATTAGCCAAGACACGTTAGCCGAGACACCTTAGCCAAGACACATTAGCCAAGACACATTAGCCAAGACACATTAGCCAAGACACCTTAGCCAAGACACCTTAGCCAAGACACATTAGCCAAGACACATTAGCCAAGACACATTAGCCAAGACACATTAGCCAAGACACATTAGCCAAGACACTTTAGCCGAGACACCTTAGCCAAGACACATTAGCCACGACACCTTAGCCAAGACACATTAGCCAAGACACATTAGCCAAGACACCTTAGCCAAGACACATTAGCCAAGACACCGTAGCCAAGACACATTAGCCAAGACATCTTAGCCAAGACACATTAGCCAAGACACATTAGCCAAGACACATTAGCCAAGACACCTTAGCCAAGACACATTAGCCAAGACACATTAGCAAAGACACCTTAGCCACCACACCTTAGCCAAGACACATTAGCCAAGACACCTTAGCCAAGAAACATTAGCCGAGACACCTTAGCCAAGACATATTAGCCAAGACACCTTAGCCAAGACACCTTAGCCAAGACACCTTAGCCAAGACACCTTAGAGAAGACACATTATCCAAGACACATTAGCCAAGACACATTAGCCGAGACACATTAGCCAAGACACCTTAGCTAAGACACCTTAGCCAAGACACATTAGCCAAGACGCATTAGCCAAGACACATTAGCCAAGACACATTAGCCAAGACACATTAGCCAAGACACATTAGCCGAGACACATTAGCCGAGACACATTAGCCAAGACACATTAGCCAAGACACATTAGCCAAGACACATTAGCCAAGACACATTAGCCAAGACACCTTAGCCAAGACACATTAGCCGAGACACATTAGCCAAGACACCTTAGCCAAGACACCTTAGCCAAGACACATTAGCCAAGACACCTTAGCCAAGACACCTTAGCCAAGACACCTTAGCCAAGACACATTAGCCGAGACACCTTAGCCAAGACACA
This sequence comes from Anopheles funestus, assembly GCF_943734845.2. NCBI lineage: Eukaryota > Metazoa > Arthropoda > Insecta > Diptera > Culicidae > Anopheles > Anopheles funestus. The sequence goes on from NW_026045320.1 coordinate 44,058, forward strand.
TTAGCCAAGACACATAAGCCAAGACACCTAAGCCAAGACACATTAGCCAAGACACCTTAGCCAAGACACAATAGCCAAGACACATTAGTCAAGACACCTTAGCCAGGACATATTAGCCGAGACACATTAGCCAAGACACCTTAGCCAAGACACATTAGCCAAGACACATTAGCCAAGACACCTTAGCCAAGACACATTAGCCGAGACACCTTAGCCAAGACACATTAGCCAAGACACCTTAGCCAAGACACCTTAGCCAAGACACATTAGCCAAGACACATTAGCCAAGACACATTAGCCAAGACACATTAGCCAAGACACATTAGCCAAGACACATTAGCCAGGACACCTTAGCCAAGACACCTTAGCCAGGACACATTAGCCGAGACACATTAGCCAAGACACATTAGCCAAGACACATTAGCCAAGACACATTAGCCAAGACACCTAAGCCAAGACACCTTAGCCAAGACACCTAAGCCAAGACACATTAGCCAAGACACCTTAGCCAAGACACCTTAGCCAAGACACCTTAGCCAAGACACATTAGCCAAGACACCTTAGCCAAGACACCTTAGCCAAGACACATTAGCCAAGACACTTAAGCTAAGACACATTAGCCAAGACACCTTAGCCAAGACACATTAGCCAAGACACATTAGCCGAGACACATTAGCCAAGACACATTAGCCAAAACACCTTAGCCAAGACACTTTAGCCAAGACACCTTAGCCAAGACACATTAGCCGAGACACCTTAGCCAAGACACCTTAGCCAAGACACATTAGCCAAGACACATAAGCCAAAACACATTAGCCAAGACACATTAGCCAAGACACATTAGCCGAGACACCTTAGCCAAGACACATTAGCCAAGACACATTAGCCAAGACAATTTAGCCAAGACACATTAGCCAAGACACATTAGCCGTGACACCTTAGCCAAGACACATTGACCAAGACACCTTAGCCAAGACACCTAAGCCAAGACACCTTAGCCAAGACACATTAGCCAAGACACATTAGTCAAGACACATTAGCCGAGACACAATAGCCGAGACACATTAGCCAAGACACATTAGCTTAGACACCTTAGCCGAGACACCTTAGCCAAGACACCTTAGAAAAGACACATTAGCCGAGACACCTTAGCCAAGACACATCAGCCAAGATACCTTAGCCAAGAAACCTTAGCCAAGACACCTTAGCCAAGACACATTAGCCAAGACACATTAGCCAAGACATATTAGCCAAGACACATTAGCCGAGACACATTAGCCAAGACACCTTAGCCAAGACACATTAGCCAAGACACCTTAGCCAAGAAACATTAGCCGAGACACCTTAGCCAAGACACATTAGCCGAGATACCTTAGCCAAGACACCTTAGCCAAGACACCTTAGCCAAGACACCTTAGCCAAGACACCTTAGCCAAGACACATTAGCCAAGACATATTAGCCAAGACACATTAGCCAAGACACATTAGCCAAGACACCTTAGCCGAGACACCTTAGCCAAAACACATTAGCCAAGACACCTTAGCCAAGACACCTTAGCCAAGACACATTAGCCAAGACACCTTAGCCAAGACACATTAGCCAAGACACCTTAGCCAAGACACATTAGCCAAGACACCTTAGCCAAGACACCTTAGCCAAGACACATTAGTCAAGACACATTAGCCGAGACACATTACCCAAGACGCATTAGCCAAGACACGTTAGCCGAGACACCTTAGCCAAGACACATTAGCCAAGACACATTAGCCAAGACACATTAGCCAAGACACCTTAGCCAAGACACCTTAGCCAAGACACCTTAGCCAAGACACATTAGCCAAGACACCTTAGCCAAGACACCTTAGCCAAGACACATTAGCCAAGACACCTTAGCCAAGACACATTAGCCAAGACACATTAGCCAAGACACATTAGCCAAGACACTTTAGCCGAGACACCTTAGCCAAGACACCTTAGCCAAGACACCTTAGCCAAGACGCAATAGCCAAGACACGTTAGCCGAGACACCTTAGCCAAGACACATTAGCCAAGGCACATTAGCCAAGACACCTTAGCCAAGACACCTTAGCCAAGACACCTTAGCCAAGACACATTAGCCAAGACACCTTAGCCAAGACACCTTAGCCAAGACACATTAGCCAAGACACCTTAGCCAAGACACCTTAGCCAAGACACCTAAGCCAAGACACATTAGCTAAGACACCTTAGCCAAGACACCTTAGCCAAGACACCTTAGCCAAGACACCTTAGCCAAGACACATTAGCCGAGACACCTTAGCCAAGACACCTTAGCCAAGACACATTAGCCAAGACACATTAGCCAAGACACATTAGCCAAGACACCTTAGCCAAAACACCTAAGCCAAGACACCTTAGCCAAGACACATTAGCTAAGACACCTTAGCCAAGACACCTTAGCCAAGACACATTAGCCAAGACACATTAGCCAAGACCCATTAGCCAAGACACATTAGCCAAGACACATTAGCCGAGACACCTTAGCCGAGACACCTTAGGCAAGACACCTTAGCCAAGACACCTTAGCCAAGACACCTAAGCCAAGACACATTAGCCAAGACACCTTAGCCAAGACACCTTAGCCAAGACACCTAAGCCAAGACACATTAGCTAAGACACCTTAGCCAAGACACCTTAGCCAAGACACCTTAGCCAAGACACCTTAGCCAAGACACATTAGCCGAGACACCTTAGGCAAGACACCTTAGCCAAGACACCTTAGCCAAGACACATTAGCCAAGACACATTAGCAAAGACACCTTAGCCAAGACACATTAGCCAAGACACCTTAGCCAAGACACATTAGCCAAGACACATTAGCCAGGACACATTAGCCAAGACACATTAGCCAAGACACATTAGCCAAGACCCATTAGCCAAGACACATTAGCCAAGACACATTAGCCGAGACACCTTAGCCGAGACACCTTAGGCAAGACACCTTAGCCAAGACACCTTAGCCAAGACACCTAAGCCAAGACACATTAGCCAAGACACCTTAGCCAAGACACCTTAGCCAAGACACATTAGCCAAGACACCTTAGCCAAGACACATTAGCCAAGACACCTTAGCCAAGACACATTAGCCAAGACACCTTAGCCAAGACACCTTAGCCAAGACACATTAGTCAAGACACATTAGCCGAGACACATTACCCAAGACGCATTAGCCAAGACACGTTAGCCGAGACACCTTAGCCAAGACACATTAGCCAAGACACATTAGCCAAGACACATTAGCCAAGACACCTTAGCCAAGACACCTTAGCCAAGACACATTAGCCAAGACACATTAGCCAAGACACATTAGCCAAGACACATTAGCCAAGACACCTTAGCCAAAACACCTAAGCCAAGACACCTTAGCCAAGACACATTAGCTAAGACACCTTAACCAAGACACCTTAGCCAAGACACATTAGTCAAGACACATTAGCCGAGACACATTACCCAAGACGCAATAGCCAAGACACGTTAGCCGAGACACCTTAGCCAAGACACATTAGCCAAGGCACATTAGCCAAGACACCTTAGCCAAGACACCTTAGCCAAGACACCTTAGCCAAGACACATTAGCCAAGACACCTTAGCCAAGACACCTTAGCCAAGACACCTTAGCCAAGACACATTAGCCAAGACACCTTAGCCAAGACACCTTAGCCAAGACACCTAAGCCAAGACACATTAGCTAAGACACCTTAGCCAAGACACCTTAGCCAAGACACCTTAGCCAAGACACCTTAGCCAAGACACATTAGCCAAGACACCTTAGCCAAGACACCTTAGCCAAGACACATTAGCCAAGACACATTAGCCAAGACACATTAGCCAAGACACCTTAGCCAAAACACCTAAGCCAAGACACCTTAGCCAAGACACATTAGCTAAGACACCTTAGCCAAGACACCTTAGCCAAGACACATTAGTCAAGACACATTAGCCGAGACACATTACCCAAGACGCATTAGCCAAGACACGTTAGCCGAGACACCTTAGCCAAGACACATTAGCCAAGACACATTAGCCAAGACACATTAGCCAAGACACCTTAGCCAAGACACCTTAGCCAAGACACATTAGCCAAGACACATTAGCCAAGACACATTAGCCAAGACACATTAGCCAAGACACATTAGCCAAGACACTTTAGCCGAGACACCTTAGCCAAGACACATTAGCCAAGACACCTTAGCCAAGACACATTAGCCAAGACACATTAGCCAAGACACATTAGCCAAGACACCTTAGCCAAGACACATTAGCCAAGACACCGTAGCCAAGACACATTAGCCAAGACATCTTAGCCAAGACACATTAGCCAAGACACATTAGCCAAGACACATTAGCCAAGACACCTTAGCCAAGACACATTAGCCAAGACACATTAGCAAAGACACCTTAGCCACCACACCTTAGCCAAGACACATTAGCCAAGACACCTTAGCCAAGAAACATTAGCCGAGACACCTTAGCCAAGACATATTAGCCAAGACACCTTAGCCAAGACACCTTAGCCAAGACACCTTAGCCAAGACACCTTAGAGAAGACACATTATCCAAGACACATTAGCCAAGACACATTAGCCGAGACACATTAGCCAAGACACCTTAGCTAAGACACCTTAGCCAAGACACATTAGCCAAGACGCATTAGCCAAGACACCTTAGCCAAGACACCTTAGCTAAGACACCTTAGCCAAGACACATTAGCCAAGACACCTTAGCCAAGACACATTAGCCAAGACACCTTAGCCAAGACACATTAGCCAAGACACATTAGTCAAGACACATTAGCCAAGACACATAAGCCAAGACACATTAGCCAAGACACCTTAGCTAAGACACCTTAGCCAAGACACCTTAGCCAAGACACATTAGCCAAGACACATTAGCCAAGACAATTTAGCCAAGACACATTAGCCAAGACACATTAGCCAAGACACATTAGCCAAGACACATGAGCCAAGACACCTTAGCCAAGACACATTAGCCAAGACACCTTAGCCAAGACACCTTAGCCAAGACACATTAGCCGAGACACCTTAGCCAAGACACCTTAGCCAAGACACATTAGCCAAGACACCTTAGCCAAGACACCTTAGCCAAGACACCTTAGCCAAGACACATTAGCCAAGACACATTAGTCAAGACACATTAGCTAAGACACATTAGCAAAGACACATTAGCCAAGACACATTAGCCAAGACACATTAGCTAAGACACCTTAGCAAAGACACATTAGCCAAGACACCTGAGCCCAGACACCTTAGCCAAGACACATTAGCCAAGACACATTAGTCAAGACACATTAGTCAAGACACATTAGCCAAGACACATTAGCCAAGACACATTAGCCAAGACACCTTAGCCGAGACACCTTAGCCAAGACACATTAGCCAAGACACCTTAGCCAAGAAACATTAGCCGAGACACATTAGCCAAGACACATTAGCCAAGACACCTTAGCCAAGACACCTTAGCCAAGACACATTAGCCAAGACACATTAGCCAAGACACATTAGCCAAGACACCTTAGCCGATACACCTTAGCCAAGACACCTTAGCCAAGACACCTTAGCCAAGACACCTTAGCCAAGACACATTAGCCAAGACACCTTAGCCAAGACACCTTAGCCAAGACACATTAGCCAAGACACCTTAGCCAAGACACCTTAGCCAAGACACCTTAGCCAAGACACCTTAGCCAAGACACCTTAGCCAAGACACATTAGCCAAGACACATTAGCCAAGACACCTTAGCCGAGACACCTTAGCCAAAACACATTAGCCAAGACACCTTAGCCAAGAAACATTAGCCGAGACACCTTAGCCAAGACACATTAGCCAAGTTACCTTAGCCAAGACACCTTAGCCAAGACACCTTAGCCAAGACACCTTAGCCAAGACACCTTAGCCAAGACACATTAGCCAAGACAAATTAGCTAAGACACATTAGCCGAGACACATTAGCCAAGACACCTTAGCTAAGACACCTTAGTCAAGATACGTTAGCCAAGACACCTTAGCCAAGACACCTTAGGCAAGACATCTTAGCCAAGACACATTAGCCAAGACACCTTAGCCAAGACACATTAGCCAAGACACATTAGCCAAGACACCTTAGCCGAGACACCTTAGCCAAAACACATTAGCCAAGACACCTTAGCCAAGAAACATTAGCCGAGACACCTTAGCCAAGACACATTAGCCAAGTTACCTTAGCCAAGACACCTTAGCCAAGACACCTTAGCCAAGACACCTTAGCCAAGACACCTTAGCCAAGACACATTAGCCAAGACACCTTAGCCAAGACACATTAGCCAAGACACATTAGCCAAGACACCTTAGCCAAGACACCTTAGCCAAGACACATTAGCCAAGACACCTTAGCCAAGACACCTTAGCCAAGACACATTAGCCAAGACACCTTAGCCAAGACACCTTAGCCAAGACACCTTAGCCAAGACACATTAGCCGAGACACATTAGCCAAGACACATTAGCCAAGACACATTAGCCAAGACACAATAGCCAAGACACATTAGCCAAGACACCTTAGGCAAGACATCTTAGCCAAGACACATTAGCCAAGACACCTTAGCCAAGACACCTTAGCTAAGACACCTTAGCCAAGACACCTTAGCCAAGACACCTTAGCCAAGACGCATTAGCCAAGACACCTAAGCCAAGACACCTTAGCCAAGACACCTTAGCCAAGACACATTAGCCAAGACACATTAGCCGAGACACCTTAGGCAAGACACCTTAGCCAAGACACCTTAGCCAAGACACCTTAGCTAAGACACATTAGCCAAGACACCTTAGCCAAGACACATTAGCCAAGACACCTTAGTCAAGACACATAAGCCAAGACACATTAGCCAAGACACCTTATCCAAGACACCTTAGCCAAGACACATTAGCCAAGACACCTTAGCCAAGACACATTAGCAAAGACACATTAGCCAAGACACATTAGCCAAGACACCTTAGCCAAGCCACATTAGCCAAGACACATTAGCCAAGATACCTTAGCCAAGACACCTTAGCCAAGACACATTAGCCAAGACACCTTAGCCAAGACACATTAGCCAAGACACCTTAGCCAAGACACATTAGCCAAGACACCTTAGCCAAGACACCTTAGCCAAGACACATTAGCCAAGACACATTAGCCAAGACACCTTAGCCAAGACACCTTAGCCAAGACACCTTAGCCAAGACACATTAGCCAAGACACATTAGCCAAGACACCTTAGCTAAGACACCTTAGCCAAGACACCTTAGCCAAGACACATTAGCCAAGACACCTTAGCCAAGACACCTTAGCCAAGACACCTTAGCCAAGACACATTAGCCAAGACACCTTAGCCAAGACACCTTAGCCAAGACACATTAGCCGAGACACATTAGCCAAGACACATTAGCCAAGATACCTTAGCCAAGACACCTTAGCCAAGACACATTAGCCAAGACACCTTAGCCAAGACACATTAGCCAAGACACCTTAGCCAAGACACATTAGCCAAGACACCTTAGCCAAGACACCTTAGCCAAGACACATTAGCCAAGACACATTAGCCAAGACACATTAGTCAAGACACATTAGCCAAGACACCTTAGCCAAGACACATTAGCCAAGACACATTAGCCAAGACACCTTAGCTAAGACACCTTAGCCAAGACACCTTAGCCAAGACACATTAGCCAAGACACCTTAGCCAAGACACCTTAGCCAAGACACCTTAGCCAAGACACATTAGCCAAGACACCTTAGCCAAGACACCTTAGCCAAGACACATTAGCCAAGACACCTTAGCCAAGACACCTTAGCCAAGACACCTTAGCCAAGACACATTAGCCGAGACACATTAGCCAAGACACATTAGCCAAGACACATTAGCCAAGACACAATAGCCAAGACACATTAGCCAAGACACCTTAGGCAAGACATCTTAGCCAAGACACATTAGCCAAGACACCTTAGCCAAGACACCTTAGCCAAGACACCTAAGCCAAGACACCTTAGCCAAGACACCTTAGCCAAGACACATTAGCCAAGACACATTAGCCAAGACACCTTAGCCAAGACACATTAGCCAAGACACATTAGCCAAGACACATAAGCCAAGACACATTAGCCGAGACACCTTAGGCAAGACACCTTAGCCAAGACACCTTAGCCAAGACACCTTAGCCAAGACACATTAGCCAAGACACCTTAGCCAAGACACCTTAGCCAAGACACCTTAGCCGAGACACCTTAGCCAAGACACCTTAGCCAAGACACCTTAGCCACAACACCCTAGCCAAGACACCTTAGCCAAGACACATTAGCCAAGACACATTAGCCAAGATACCTTAGCCAAGACACATTAGCCAAAACACATTAGCCAAGACACCTTAGCCGAGACACCTTAGCCAAGACACATTAGCCAAGACACATTACCCAAGACACATTAGCCAAGACACCTTAGCCAAGACACATTAGCCAAGACACATTAGCCAAGACACCTTAGCCAAGACGCATTAGCCAAGACACCTTAGCCAAGACACCTTAGTCAAGACACATTAGCCAAGACACCCTAGCAAAGACAAATTAGCCAAGACACATTAGCCAAGACACATTAGCCAAGATACCTTAGCCAAGACACCTTAGCCAAGACACATTAGCCAAGACACCTTAGCCAAGACACATTAGCCAAGACACCTTAGCCAAGACACATTAGCCAAGACACCTTAGCCAAGACACCTTAGCCAAGACACATTAGCCAAGACACATTAGCCAAGACACCTTAGCCAAGACACCTTAGCCAAGACACCTTAGCCAAGACACCTTAGCCAAGACACCTTAGCCAAGACACCTTAGCCAAGACACCTTAGCCAAGACACATTAGCCAAGACACGTTAGCCAAGACACATTAGCCAAGACACATTAGCCGAGACACCTTAGCCAAGACACCTTAGCCAAGACACATTATCCAAGACACCTTAGGCAAGACATCTTAGCCAAGACACCTTAGCCAAGACACATTAGCCAAGACACCTTAGCCAAGACACCTTAGCCAAGACACCTTAGCCAAGACACATTAGTCAAGACACATTAGCCAAGACACATTAGCCAAGACACCTTAGCCAAGACACCTTAGCTAAGACACCTTAGCCAAGACACATTAGCCAAGACACATTAGCCAATACACCTTAGCCAAGACACATTAGCCAAGACGCCTTAGCCAAGACACATTAGCCAAGACAACTTAGCCAAGACACATTAGCCAAGACACATTAGCCAAGACATATTAGCCAAGACACATTAGCCAAGACACATTAGCCAAGACACATTAGCCAAGACACCTTAGCCAAGACACATTAGCCAAGACACATTAGCCAAGACACATTAGCCAAGACACCTTAGCCAAGACACCTTAGCCAAGACACCTTAGCCAAGACACATTAGCCAAGACACATTAGCCGTGACTTCTTAGGCAAGACACCTTAGCCAAGACACCTTAGCCAAGACACCTTAGCCAAGACACATTAGCCAAGACACATTAGCCAAGACACATTAGCCAAGACACATTAGCCAAGACACATTAGCCAAGACACCTTAGTCAAGACACATTAGCCAAGACAAATTAGCCAAGACACATTAGCCGAGACACATTAGCCAAGACACCTTAGCCAAGACACCTTAGCCAAGACACCTTAGCCAAGACACATTAGCCAAGACACCTTAGCCAAGACACCTTAGCCAAGACACATTAGCCAAGACACCTTAGCCAAGACACCTTAGCCAAGACACCTTAGCCAAGACACCTTAGTCAAAACACATTAGCCAAGACACCTTAGCCAAGACACCTTAGCCAAGACGCATTAGCCAAGACACCTCAGCCAAGACACCTTAGCCAAGACACCTTAGCCAAGACACATTAGCCAAGACACATTAGCCAAGACACATTAGCCAAGACACCTTAGCCAAGGCACATTAGCCAAGACACCTTAGCCAAGACACATTAGCCAAGACACATTAGCCAAGGCACCTTAGCCAAGACGCATTAGCCAAGACACCTTAGCCAAGACACCTTAGCCAAGACACCTTAGCCAAGACACCTTAGCCAAGACACAGTAGCCAAGACACCTTAGCCAAGACACATTAGCCAAGACACATTAGCCAATACACCTTAGCCAAGACACATTAGCCAAGACGCCTTAGCCAAGACACATTAGCCGCATTAGCCAAGACACCTTAGCCAAGACACCTTAGCCAAGACACATTAGCCAAGACACCTTAGCCAAGACACATTAGCCAAGACACCTTAGCCAAGACACCTTAGCCAAGACACATTAGCCAAGCCACATTAGCCAAGACACCTTAGCCGAGACACCTTAGCCAAGACACATTAGCCAAGACACCTTAGCCAAAACACATTAGCCAAGACACCTTAGCCAAGACACCTTAGCCAAGACACCTTAGCCAAGACACCTTAGCCAAGACACAGTAGCCAAGACACCTTAGCCAAGACACATTAGCCAAGACACCTTAGCCAAGACACCTTAGCCAAGACACATTAGCCAAGACACATTAGCCAAGACACATTAGCCAAGACACATTATCCAAGACACATTAGCCAAGACACCTTAGCCAAGACACCTTAGCCGAGACACCTTAGCCAAGACACCTTAGCCAAGACACCTTAGCCAAGACACATTAGCCAAGACATCTTAGCCAAGACACCTTAGCCAAGACACATTAGCCAAGACACATTAGCCAAGACACCTTAGCCGAGACACCTTAGCCAAGACACATTAGCCAAGACACATTAGCCAAGACACATTAGCCAAGACATCTTAGCCAAGACACCTAAGCCAAGACACCTTAGCCAAGACACATTAGCCAAGACACATTAGCCAAGACACCTTAGCCAAGACACATTAGCCAAGACACATTAGCCAAGACACCTTAGCCAAGACACATTAGCCAAGACACATAAGCCAAGACACATTAGCCGAGACACCTTAGGCAAGACACCTTAGCCAAGACACCTTAGCCAAGACACCTTAGCCAAGACACCTAAGCCAAGACACCTTAGCCAAGACACATTAGCCAAGACACCTTAGCCAAGACACCTTAGCCAAGACACATTAGCCAAGACGCATTAGCCAAGACACCTTAGCCAAGACACCTTAGCCAAGACACCCTAGCCAAGACACCTTAGCCAAGACACATTAGCCAAGACACATTAGCCAAGATACCTTAGCCAAGACACATTAGCCAAAACACATTAGCCAAGACACCTTAGCCGAGACACCTTAGCCAAGACACATTAGCCAAGACACATTACCCAGGACACATTAGCCAAGACACCTTAGCCAAGACACCTTAGCCAAGACACATTAGCCAAGACACATTAGCCAAGACACCTTAGCCAAGACGCATTAGCCAAGACACCTTAGCCAAGACACCTTAGCCAAGACACATTAGCCAAGACACCCTAGCGAAGACAAATTAGCCAAGACACATTAGCCAAGACACATTAGCCAAGATACCTTAGCCAAGACACCTTAGCCGAGACACATTAGCCAAGACACCTTAGCCAAGACACATTAGCCAAGACACCTTAGCCAAGACACATTAGCCAAGACACCTTAGCCAAGACACCTTAGCCAAGACACATTAGCCAAGACACATTAGCCAAGACACCTTAGCCAAAACACCTTAGCCAAGACACATGAGTCCAGACACATTAGCCAAGACACATTAGCCAAGACACCCTAGCAAAGACAAATTAGCCAAGACACATTAGCCAAGACACATTAGCCAAGATACCTTAGCCAAGACACCTTAGCCAAGACACATTAGCCAAGACACCTTAGCCAAGACACATTAGCCAAGACACCTTAGCCAAGACACATTAGCCAAGACACCTTAGCCAAGACACCTTAGCCAAGACACATTAGCCAAGACACATTAGCCAAGACACCTTAGCCAAGACACCTTAGCCAAGACACCTTAGCCAAGACACCTTAGCCAAGACACCTTAGCCAAGACACATTAGCCAAGACACGTTAGCCAAGACACATTAGCCAAGACACATTAGCCGAGACACCTTAGCCAAGACACCTTAGCCAAGACACATTATCCAAGACACCTTAGGCAAGACAAATTAGCCAAGACACATTAGCCAAGACACATTAGCCAAGACACCTTAGCCAAGACACCTTAGCCAAGACACCTTAGCCAAGACACATTAGTCAAGACACATTAGCCAAGACACATTAGCCAAGACACCTTAGCCAAGACACCTTAGCTAAGACACCTTAGCCAAGACACATTAGCCAAGACACATTAGCCAAGACACCTTAGCCAAGACGCATTAGCCAAGACACATGAGTCCAGACACATTAGCCAAGACACATTAGCCAAGACACCCTAGCAAAGACAAATTAGCCAAGACACATTAGCCAAGACACATTAGCCGAGACACCTTAGCCAAGACACCTTAGCCAAGACACATTATCCAAGACACCTTAGGCAAGACATCTTAGCCAAGACACATTAGCCAAGACACATTAGCCAAGACACCTTAGCCAAGACACCTTAGCCAAGACACCTTAGCCAAGACACATTAGTCAAGACACATTAGCCAAGACACATTAGCCAAGACACCTTAGCCAAGACACCTTAGCCAAGACACCTTAGCCAAGACACATTAGCCAAGACACCTTAGCCAAGACACCTTAGCCAAGACACATTAGCCAAGACACCTTAGCCAAGACACCTTAGCCAAGACACCTTAGCCAAGACACCTTAGCCAAAACACATTAGCCAAGACACCTTAGCCAAGACACCTTAGCCAAGACACATTAGCCAAGACACCTTAGCCAAGACACCTTAGCCAAGACACATTAGCCAAGACACCTTAGCCAAGACACCTTAGCCAAGACACCTTAGCCAAGACACCTTAGCCAAAACACATTAGCCAAGACACCTTAGCCAAGACACCTTAGCCAAGACACCTTAGCCAAGACGCATTAGCCAAGACACCTCAGCCAAGACACCTTAGCCAAGACACATTAGCCAAGACACCTTAGCCAAGACACCTTAGACAAGACACATTAGCCAAGACACCTTAGCCAAGACACCTTAGCCAAGACACATTAGCCGAGACACCTTAGCCAAGACACCTTAGCCAAGACACCTTAGCCAAGACACATTAGCCAAGACACCTTAGCCAAGACACATTAGCCAAGACACATTAGCCAAGACACCTTAGCCAAGACGCATTAGCCAAGACACCTTAGCCAAGGCACATTAGCCAAGACGCATTAGCCAAGACACCTTAGCCAAGACACCTTAGCCAAGACACATTAGCCAAGACACCTTAGCCAAGACACATAAGCCAAGACACCTTAGCCAAGACACATTAGCCAAGACACATTAGCCAAGACACCTTAGCCAAAACACATTAGCCAAGACACATTAGCCAAGACATCTTAGCCAAAACACATTAGCCAAGACATCTTAGCCAAGAAACCTTAGCCAAGACACCTTAGCCAAAACACCTTAGCCAAGACACATTAGCCAAGACACCTTAGCTAAGACACATTAGCCAAGACACCTTAGCCAAGACACCTTAGCCAAGACACCTTAGCCAAGACACATTAGCCAAGACACCTTAGCCAAGACACATTACCCAAGACACATTAGCCAAGACACCTTAGCCGAGACACCTTAGCCAAGACACCTTAGCCAAAACACCTTAGCCAAGACACATTAGCCAAGACACATTAGCCAAGACACCTTAGCCAAGACACATTAGCCAAGACACATTAGCCAAGACACCTTAGCCGAGACACCTTAGCCAAGACACATTAGCCAAGACACCTTAGCCAAGACACATTAGCCAAGACATCTTAGCCAAGACACCTTAGCCAAGACACCTTAGCCAAGACACCTTAGCCAAGACACATTAGCCAAGACACCTTAGCCAAGACACATTAGCCAAGACACATTATCCAAGACACCTTAGCCAAGACACATTAGCCAAGACACATTAGCCAAGACACATTAGCCGAGACACCTTAGGCAAGACACCTTAGCCAAGACACCTTAGCCAAGACACCTTAGCCAAGACACATTAGCCAAGACACCCTAGCCAAGACACATTAGCCAAGACACCTTAGCCAAGACACCTTAGCCAAGACACCTTAGCCAAGACGCATTAGCCAAGACACCTTAGCCAAGACACCTTAGCCAACACACATTAGCCAAGACACCCTAGCCAAGACAAATTAGCCAAGACACATTAGCCAAGACACATTAGCCAAGATACCTTAGCCAAGACACATTAGCCAAGACACATTAGCCAAGACACCTTAGCCGAGACACCTTAGCCAAGACACATTAGCCAAGACACCTTAGCCAAGACACATTAGCCAAGACATCTTAGCCAAGACACCTTAGCTAAGACACCTTAGCCAAGACACATTAGCCAAGACACCTTAGCCAAGACACATTAGCCAAGACACCTTAGCCAAGACACCTTAGCCAAGACACCTTAGCCAAGACACATTAGTCAAGACACATTAGCCAAGACACATTAGCCAAGACACATTAGCCAAGACACATTAGCCAAGACACCTTAGCCAAGACACATTAGCCAAGATAAATTAGCCAAGACACATTAATCAAGACACATTAGCCAAGACACCTTAGCCAAGACACCTTAGCCAAGACACCTTAGCCGAGACACCTTAGCCAAGACACCTTAGCCAAGACACATTAGCCAAGACACCTTAGCCAAGACACCTTAGCCAAGACACCTTAGCCAAGATACCTTAGCCAAGACACCTTAGCCAAGACACATTAGCCAAGACACCTTAGCCAAGACACCTTAGACAAGACACATTAGCCAAGACACCTTAGCCAAGACACCTTAGCCAAGACACATTAGCCGAGACACCTTAGCCAAGACACCTTAGCCAAGACACCTTAGCCAAGACACCTTAGCCAAGACACCCTAGGCAAGACATCTTAGCCAAGACACATTAGCCAAGACACATTAGCCAAGACACCTTAGCCATGACACCATAGCCAAGACACCTTAGCCAAGACACCTTAGCCAAGACACATTAGCCAAGACACATTAGCCAAGACACCTTAGCCAAGACACCTTAGCCAAGACACATTACCCAAGACACATTAGCCAAGACACCTTAGCCAAGACACATTAGCCAAGACGCCTTAGCCAAGACACATTAGCCAAGACACCTTAGCCAAGACACATTAGCCAAGACACATTAGCCAAGACATATTAGCCAAGACACATTAGCCAAGACACATTAGCCAAGACACATTAGCCAAGACACATTAGCCAAGACACATAAGCCAAGACACCTCAGCCAAGACACATTAGCCAAGACACCTTAGCCAAGACACCTTAGCCAAGACACCAAAGCCAAGATACCTTAGCCAAGACGCATAAGCCAAGACACCTAAGCCAAGACACCTTAGCCAAGACACTTTAGCCAAGACACATTAGCCAAGACACATTAGCCAAGACACATCAGCCGAGACACCTTAGGCAAGACACCTTAGGCAAGACACCTTAGCCAAGACACCTTAGCCAAGACACATTAGCCAAGACACATTAGCCAAGACACATTAGCCAAGACACCTTAGCCAAGACACCTTAGCCAAGACACCTTAGCCACGACGCATTAGCCAAGACGCATTAGCCAAGACACCTTAGCCAAGACACCTTAGCCAAGACACCTTAGCCAAGACACATTAGCCAAGACACATTAGCCGAGACACCTTAGCCAAGACACATTAGCCAAGACACCTTAGCCAAGACACCTTAGCCAAGACACATTAGCCAAGACACCTTAGCCAAGACACATTAGCCAAGACACCTTAGCCAGGACACCTTAGCCAAGACACCTTAGCCAAGACGCATTAGCCAAGACACCTAAGCCAAGACACCTTAGCCAAGACACCTTAGCCAAGACACATTAGCCAAGACACATTAGCCAAGACACATTAGCCAAGACACATTAGCCAAGACACATTAGAAAAGACACACTAGCCAAGACACCTTAGCCAATACACCTTAGCCAAGACACATTAGCCAAGACACCTTAGCCAAGACACATTAGCCAAGACACCTTAGCCGAGACACCTTAGCCAAGACACATTAGCCAAAACACATTAGCCAAGACACATGAGTATAGACACATTAGCCAAGGCACATTAGCCAAGACGCATTAGCCAAGACACCTTAGCCAAGACACCTTAGCCAAGACACATTAGCCAAGACACCTTAGCCAAGACACATTAGCCAAGACACCTTAGCCAAGACACCTTAGCCAAGACACATTAGCCAAGACACATAAGCCAAGACACCTTAGCCGAGACACCTTAGCCAAGACACATTAGCCAAGACACCTTAGCCAAAACACATTAGCCAAGACATCTTAGCCAAGACACCTTAGCCAAGACACCTTAGCCAAGACACCTTAGCCAAGACACCTTAGCCAAGACACCTTAGCCAAGACACATTAGCCAAGACACCTTAGCCAAGACACATTAGCCAAGACACCTTAGTAAAGACACCTTAGCCAAGACACATTAGCCAAGACACATTAGCCAAGACACCTTAGCCGAGACACCTTAGCCAAGACACCTTAGCCAAGACACCTTAGCCAAGACACCTTAGCCAAGACACCTTAGCCAAGACATCTTAGCCAAGACACCTTAGCCAAGACACATTAGCCAAGACACATTAGCCAAGACACCTTAGCCGAGACACCTTAGCCAAGACACATTAGCCAAGACACCTTAGCCAAGACACATTAGCCAAGACATCTTAGCCAAGACACCTTAGCCAAGACACATTAGCCAAGACACCTTAGCCAAGACACCTTGGCTAAGACACCTTAGCCAAGACACCTTAGCCAAGAAACATTAGCCAAGACACCTTAGCCAAGACACCTTAGCCAAGACACCTTAGCCAAGACACATTAGCCAAGACACCTTAGCCAAGACACCTTAGCCAAGACACATTAGCCAAGACACCTTAGCCAAGACACATTAGCCAAGACACCTTAGCCAAGACACCTTAGCCAAGACACATTAGCCAAGACGCATTAGCCAAGACACCTTAGCCAAGACACCTTAGCCGAGACACATTAGCCGAGACATCTTAGCCAAGACACCTTAGCCAAGACACCTTAGCCAAGACACATTAGCCAAGACACCTTAGCCAAGACACATTAGCCAAGACACCTTAGCCAAGACACCTTAGCCAAGACACCTTAGCCAAAACACATTAGCCAAGACATCTTAGCCAAGACACCTTAGCCAAGACACCTTAGCCAAGACACCTTAGCCAAGACACCTTAGTCAAGACACCTTAGCCAAGACACCTTAGCCAAGACACCTTAGCCAAGACACCTTAGCCAAGACACATTAGCCAAGACACATTAGCCAAGACACCTTAGCCAAGACACATTAGCCAAGACGCCTTAGCCAAGACACATTAGCCAAGACACCTTAGCCAAGACACATTAGCCAAGACACATTAGCCAAGACACATAAGCCAAGACACATTAGCCAAGACACATTAGCCAAGACACCTTAGCCAAGACACCTTAGCCAAGACACATTAGCCAAGACACATTAGCCAAGACACATTAGCCAAGACACCTTAGCCAAGACACCTTAGCCAAGACACCTTAGCCAAGACACATTAGCCAAGACACATTAGCCAAGACACCTTAGCCAAGACACATTAGCCAGGACGCCTTAGCCAAGACACATTAGCCAAGACACCTTAGCCAAGACACATTAGCCAAGACACATTAGCCAAGACATATTAGCCAAGACACATTAGCCAAGACACATTAGCCAAGACACATTAGCCAAGACACATAAGCCAAGACACATTAGCCAAGACACATTAGCCAAGACACCTTAGCCAAGACACATTAGCCAAGACACATGAGTCCAGACACATTAGCCAAGACACATTAGCCAAGACACATTAGCCAAGACACCTTGGCTAAGACACCTTAGCCAAGACACCTTAGCCAAGAAACATTAGCCAAGACACCTTAGCCAAGACACCTTAGCCAAGACACCTTAGCCAAGACACATTAGCCAAGACACCTTAGCCAAGACACCTTAGCCAAGACACATTAGCCAAGACACCTTAGCCAAGACACCTTAGCCAAGACACCTTAGCCAAGACACATTAGCCGAGACACCTTAGCCAAGACACCTTAGCCAAGACACATTAGCCAAGACACATTAGCCAAGACACCTTAGCCAAGACACCTTAGCCAAGACACCTTAGCCAAGACACCTTAGCCAAGACACCTTAGCCAAGACACATTAGCAAAGACACCTTAGCCAAGACACATTAGCCAAGACACATTAGCCGAGACACCTTAGCCAAGACACCTTAGCCAAGACACATTATCCAAGACACCTTAGGCAAGACACCTTAGCCAAGACACATTAGCCAAGACACATTAGCCAAGACACCTTAGCCAAGACACCTTAGCCAAGACACCTTAGCCAAGACACATTAGCCAAGACACATTAGCCAAAACACATTAGCCAAGACACCTTAGCCAAGACACCTTAGCCAAGACACCTTAGCCAAGACACATTAGCCAAGACACATTAGCCAAGACACCTTAGCCAAGACACATTAGCCAAGACGCCTTAGCCAAGACACATTAGCCAAGACACCTTAGCCAAGACACATTAGCCAAGACACATTAGCCAAGACATATTAGCCAAGACACATTAGCCAAGACACATTAACCAAGACACATTAGCCAAGACACATTAGCCAAGACACCTTAGCCAAGACACATTAGCCAAGACACATTAGCCAAGACACCTTAGCCAAGACACCTTAGCCAAGACACCTTAGCCAAGACACCTAAGCCACGACACCTTAGCCAAGACACCTTAGCCAAGACACATTAGCCAAGACACATTAGCCAAGACACAATAGCCGAGACTTCTTAGGCAAGACACCTTAGCCAAGACACCTTAGCCAAGACACCTTAGCCAAGACACATTAGCCAAGACACATTAGCCAAGACACATTAGCCAAGACACCTTAGCCAAGACAAATTAGCCAAGACACATTAGCCGAGACACATTAGCCAAGACACCTTAGCCAAGACACCATAGCCAAGACACCTTAGCCAAGACACATTAGCCGAGACACCTTAGCCAAGACACCTTAGCCAAGACACATTAGCCAAGACACCTTAGCCAAGACACCTTAGCCAAGACACATTAGCCAAGACACCTTAGCCAAAACACATTAGCCAAGACACCTTAGCCAAGACACCTTAGCCAAGAAACCTTAGCCAAGACGCATTAGCCAAGACACCTCAGCCAAGACACCTTAGCCAAGACACCTTAGCCAAGACACATTAGCCAAGACACCTTAGCCAAGACACATTAGCCAAGACACATTAGCCAAGACACATTAGCCAAGACACCTTAGCCAATACACCTTAGCCAAGACACATTAGCCAAGACACCTTAGCCAAGACACATTAGCCAAGACACCTTAGCCGAGACACCTTAGCCAAGACACATTAGCCAAGGCACATTAGCCAGGACGCATTAGCCAAGACACCTTAGCCAAGGCACATTAGCCAAGACGCATTAGCCAAGACACCTTAGCCAAGACACCTTAGCCAAGACACATTAGCCAAGACACCTTAGCCAAGACACATAAGCCAAGACACCTTAGCCAAGACACCTTAGCCAAGACACATTAGCCAAGACACATTAGCCAAGACACCTTAGCCAAAACACATTAGCCAAGACACATTAGCCAAGACACCTTAGCCAAAACACATTAGCCAAGACATGTTAGATAAGAAACCTTAGCCAAGACACCTTAGCCAAGACACCTTAGCCAAGACACATTAGCCAAGACACCTTACCTAAGACACATTAGCCAAGACACCTTAGCCAAGACACCTTAGCCAAGACACATTAGCCAAGACACATTAGCCAAGACACCTTAGCCAAGACACATTAGCCAAGACACATTAGCCAAGACACCTTAGCCGAGACACCTTAGCCAAGACACCTTAGCCAAGACACCTTAGCCAAGACACATTAGCCAAGACATCTTAGCCAAGACACCTTAGCCAAGACACATTAGCCAAGACACATTAGCCAAGACACCTTAGCCGAGACACCTTAGCCAAGACACATTAGCCAAGACACCTTAGCCAAGACACATTAGCCAAGACATCTTAGCCAAGACACCTTAGCCAAGACACATTAGCCAAGACACCTTAGCCAAGACACATTAGCCAAGACACCTTAGCCAAGACATATTAGCCAAGACACATTAGCCAAGACACCTTAGCCAAGACACATTAGCCAAGACACATTAGCCAAGACACATTAGCCGAGACAGCTTAGGCAAGACACCTTAGCCAAGACACCTTAGCCAAGACACCTTAGCCAAGACACATTAGCCAAGACACCTTAGCCAAGACACCTTAGCCAAGACACCTTAGCCAAGACGCATTAGCCAAGACACCTTAGCCAAGACACCTTAGTCAAAACACATTAGCCAAGACACCTTAGCCAAGACACCTTAGCCAAGACACCTTAGCCAAGACGCATTAGCCAAGACACCTCAGCCAAGACACCTTAGCCAAGACACCTTAGCCAAGACACCTTAGCCGAGACACCTTAGCCAAGACACATTAGCCAAGACACCTTAGCCAAGACACATTAGCCAAGACATCTTAGCCAAGACACCTTAGCCAAGACACATTAGCCAAGACACCTTAGCCAAGACACATTAGCCAAGACACCTTAGCCAAGACACCTTAGCCAAGACACCTTAGCCAAGACACATTAGTCAAGACACATTAGCCAAGACACATTAGCCAAGACACATTAGCCAAGACACCTTAGCCAAGACACATTAGCCAAGACAAATTAGCCAAGACACATTAATCAAGACACATTAGCCAAGACACCTTAGCCAAGACACCTTAGCCAAGACACCTTAGCCAAGACATATTAGCCGAGACACCTTAGCCAAGACACCTTAGCCAAGACACATTAGCCAAGACACCTTAGCCAAGACACCTTAGCCAAGACACCTTAGCCAAGACACCTTAGCCAAGACACATTAGCCAAGACACCTTAGCCAAGGCACCTTAGCCAAGACACATTAGCAAAGACACCTTAGCCAAGACACCTTAGCCAAGACACATTAGCCGAGACACCTTAGCCAAGACACCTTAGCCAAGACACCTTAGCCAAGACACATTAGCCAAGATACCCTAGGCAAGACATCTTAGCCAAGACACATTAGCCAAGACACATTAGCCAAGACACCTTAGCCAAGACACCTTAGCCAAGACACCTTAGCCAAGACACCTTAGCCAAGACACATTAGCCAAGACACCTTAGCCAAGACACCTTAGCCAAGACACATTACCCAAGACACATTAGCCAAGACACCTTAGCCAAGACACATTAGCCAAGGCACATTAGCCAAGATGCATTAGCCAAGACACCTTAGCCAAGACACCTTAGCCAAGACACATTAGCCAAGACACCTAAGCCAAGACACATTAGCCAAGACACCTTAGCCAAGACACATTAGCCAAAACACATTAGCCAAGACACCTTAGCCAAGACACATTAGCCAAGACACATTAGCCAAGACACATTAGCCAAGATACCCTAGGCAAGACATCTTAGCCAAGACACATTAGCCAAGACACATTAGCCAAGACACCTTAGCCAAGACACCTTAGCCAAGACACCTTAGCCAAGACACCTTAGCCAAGACACATTAGCCAAGACACCTTAGCCAAGACACCTTAGCCAAGACACATTACCCAAGACACATTAGCCAAGACGCCTTAGCCAAGACACATTAGCCAAGACACATTAGCCGAGACACCTTAGGCAAGACACCTTAGCCAAGACACATTAGCCAAGACACATTAGCCAAGACACCTTAGCCAAGACACATTAGCCAAGACACATTAGCCAAGACACATTAGCCAAAACACATTAGCCAAGACACCTTAGCCAAGACACATTAGCCAAGACACATTAGCCAAGACACATTAGCCAAGACACATTAGCCGAGACACCTTAGGCAAGACACCTTTACCAAGACACCTTAGCCAAGACACCTTAGCCAAGACACATTAGCCAAGACACCTTAGCCAAGACACATTAGCCAAGACACCTTAGCCAAGACACATTAGCCAAGACACATTAGCCAAGACACATTAGCCGAGACACCTTAGGCAAGACACCTTAGCCAAGACACCTTAGCCAAGACACCTTAGCCAAGACACATTAGCCAAGACACCTTAGCCAAGACACCTTAGCCAAGACACCTTAGCCAAGACACCTTAGCCAAGACGCATTAGCCAAGACACCTAAGCCAAGACACCTTAGCCAAGACACCTTAGCCAAGACACATTAGCCAAGACACATTAGCCAAGACACATCAGCCGAGACACCTTAGGCAAGACACCTTAGGCAAGACACCTTAGCCAAGACACCTTAGCCAAGACACCTTAGCCAAGACACATTAGCCAAGACACCTTAGCCAAGACACATTAGCCAAGACACCTTAGCCAAGACACATTAGCCAAGACACATTAGCCAGGACACATTAGCCAAGACACATTAGCCAAGACACATTAGCCAAGACCCATTAGCCAAGACACATTAGCCAAGACACATTAGCCGAGACACCTTAGCCGAGACACCTTAGGCAAGACACCTTAGCCAAGACACCTTAGCCAAGACACCTAAGCCAAGACACATTAGCCAAGACACCTTAGCCAAGACACATTAGCCAAGACACCTTAGCCAAGACACATTAGCCAAGACACCTTAGCCACGACGCATTAGCCAAGACACCTTAGCCAAGACACCTTAGCCAAGGCACATTAGCCAAGACACCTTAGCCAAGACACATTAGCCAAGACACCTTAGCCAAGACACATAAGCCAAGACACATTAGCCAAGACACCTTAGCCAAGACACATTAGCCAAGACACATTAGCCAAGACACATTAGCCAAGACACATTAGCCAAGACACATTAGCCGAGACACCTTAGCCAAGACACCTTAGCCAAGACACATTAGCCAAGACACCTTAGCCAAGACACCTTAGCCAAGACACCTTAGCCAAGACACATTAGCAAAGACACCTTAGCCAAGACACCTTAGCCAAGACACATTAGCCGAGACACCTTAGCCAAGACACCTTAGCCAAGACACCTTAGCCAAGACACCTTAGCCAAGACACATTAGCCAAGATACCCTAGGCAAGACATCTTAGCCAAGACACATTAGCCAAGACACATTAGCCAAGACACCTTAGCCAAGACACCTTAGCCAAGACACCTTAGCCAAGACACCTTAGCCAAGACACATTAGCTAAGACACCTTAGCCAAGACACCTTAGCCAAGACACCTTAGCCAAGACACATTACCCAAGACACATTAGCCAAGACACCTTAGCCAAGACACATTAGCCAAGACGCCTTAGCCAAGACACATTAGCCAAGACACATTAGCCGAGACACCTTAGGCAAGACACCTTAGCCAAGACACATTAGCCAAGACACATAAGCCAAGACACCTTAGCCAAGACACATTAGCCAAGACACATTAGCAAAGACACATTAGCCAAAACACATTAGCCAAGACACCTTAGCCAAGACACATTAGCCAAGACACATTAGCCAAGACACATTAGCCAAGACACATTAGCCGAGACACCTTAGGCAAGACACCTTAACCAAGACACCTTAGCCAAGACACATTAGCCAAGACACATTAGCCAAGACACCTTAGCCAAGACACATTAGCCAAGACACCTTAGCCAAAACACATTAGCCAAGACACATTAGCCAAGACACATTAGCCGAGACACCTTAGGCAAGACACCTTAGCCAAGACACCTTAGCCAAGACACCTTAGCCAAGACACATTAGCCAAGACACCTTAGCCAAGACACCTTAGCCAAGACACCTTAGCCAAGACACCTTAGCCAAGACGCATTAGCCAAGACACCTAAGCCAAGACACCTTAGCCAAGACACCTTAGCCAAGACACCTTAGCCAAGACACCTTAGCCAAGACACCTTAGCCAAGACACATTAGCCAAGACACCTTAGCCAAGACACATTAGCCAAGACACCTTAGCCAAGACACATTAGCCAAGACACATTAGCCAGGACACATTAGCCAAGACACATTAGCCAAGACACATTAGCCAAGACCCATTAGCCAAGACACATTAGCCAAGACACATTAGCCGAGACACCTTAGCCGAGACACCTTAGGCAAGACACCTTAGCCAAGACACCTTAGCCAAGACACATTAGCCAAGACACATTAGCCAAGACACATTAGCCGAGACACCTTAGGCAAGACACCTTAACCAAGACACCTTAGCCAAGACACATTAGCCAAGACACATTAGCCAAGACACCTTAGCCAAGACACCTTAGGCAAGACACCTTAGCCAAGACACCTTAGCCAAGACACCTTAGCCAAGACACATTAGCCAAGACACCTTAGCCAAGACACCTTAGCCAAGACACCTTAGCCAAGACACCTTAGCCAAGACGCATTAGCCAAGACACCTAAGCCAAGACACCTTAGCCAAGACACCTTAGCCAAGACACATTAGCCAAGACACATTAGCCAAGACACATCAGCCGAGACACCTTAGGCAAGACACCTTAGGCAAGACACCTTAGCCAAGACACCTTAGCCAAGACACATTAGCCAAGACACATTAGCCAAGACACCTTAGCCAAGACACATTAGCCAAGACACCTTAGCCAAGACACATTAGCCAAGACACATTAGCCAGGACACATTAGCCAAGACACATTAGCCAAGACACATTAGCCAAGACCCATTAGCCAAGACACATTAGCCAAGACACATTAGCCGAGACACCTTAGCCGAGACACCTTAGGCAAGACACCTTAGCCAAGACACCTTAGCCAAGACACCTAAGCCAAGACACATTAGCCAAGACACCTTAGCCAAGACACATTAGCCAAGACACCTTAGCCAAGACACATTAGCCAAGACACCTTAGCCACGACGCATTAGCCAAGACACCTTAGCCAAGACACCTTAGCCAAGACACATTAGCCAAGACACCTTAGCCAAGACACATTAGCCAAGACACCTTAGCCAAGACACATAAGCCAAGACACATTAGCCAAGACACCTTAGCCAAGACACATTAGCCAAGACACATTAGCCAAGACACATTAGCCAAGACACATTAGCCAAGACACATTAGCCGAGACACCTTAGCCAAGACACCTTAGCCAAGACACATTAGCCAAGACACCTTAGCCAAGACACCTTAGCCAAGACACATTAGCAAAGACACCTTAGCCAAGACACCTTAGCCAAGACACATTAGCCGAGACACCTTAGCCAAGACACCTTAGCCAAGACACCTTAGCCAAGACACCTTAGCCAAGACACATTAGCCAAGATACCCTAGGCAAGACATCTTAGCCAAGACACATTAGCCAAGACACATTAGCCAAGACACCTTAGCCAAGACACCTTAGCCAAGACACCTTAGCCAAGACACCTTAGCCAAGACACATTAGCCAAGACACATTAGCCAAGACACCTTAGCCAAGACACCTTAGCCAAGACACATTACCCAAGACACATTAGCCAAGACGCCTTAGCCAAGACACATTAGCCAAGACACATTAGCCGAGACACCTTAGGCAAGACACCTTAGCCAAGACACATTAGCCAAGACACATTAGCCAAGACACCTTAGCCAAGACACATTAGCCAAGACACATTAGCCAAGACACATTAGCCAAAACACATTAGCCAAGACACCTTAGCCAAGACACATTAGCCAAGACACATTACCCAAGACACATTAGCCAAGACACATTAGCCGAGACACCTTAGGCAAGACACCTTAACCAAGACACCTTAGCCAAGACACCTTAGCCAAGACACATTAGCCAAGACACCTTAGCCAAGACACATTAGCCAAGACACCTTAGCCAAAACACATTAGCCAAGACACATTAGCCAAGACACATTAGCCGAGACACCTTAGGCAAGACACCTTAGCCAAGACACCTTAGCCAAGACACCTTAGCCAAGACACATTAGCCAAGACACCTTAGCCAAGACACCTTAGCCAAGACACCTTAGCCAAGACACCTTAGCCAAGACGCATTAGCCAAGACACCTAAGCCAAGACACCTTAGCCAAGACACCTTAGCCAAGACACATTAGCCAAGACACATTAGCCAAGACACATCAGCCGAGACACCTTAGGCAAGACACCTTAGCCAAGACACCTTAGCCAAGACACCTTAGCCAAGACACCTTAGCCAAGACACATTAGCCAAGACACCTTAGCCAAGACACATTAGCCAAGACACCTTAGCCAAGACACATTAGCCAAGACACATTAGCCAAGACACATTAGCCAAAACACATTAGCCAAGACACCTTAGCCAAGACCCATTAGCCAAGACACATTAGCCAAGACACATTAGCCAAGACACCTTAGCCGAGACACCTTAGGAAAGACACCTTAGCCAAGACACCTTAGCCAAGACACCTAAGCCAAGACACATTAGCCAAGACACCTTAGCCAAGACACATTAGCCAAGACACCTTAGCCAAGACACATTAGCCAAGACAACTTAGCCACGACGCATTAGCCAAGACACCTTAGCCAAGACACCTTAGCCAAGACACATTAGCCAAGACACCTTAGCCAAGACACATTAGCCAAGACACCTTAGCCAAGACACATTAGCCAAGACACATTAGCCAAGACACCTTAGCCAAGACACATTAGCCAAGACACATTAGCCAAGACACATTAGCCAAGACACATTAGCCAAGACACCTTAGCCAAGACACCTTAGCCAAGACACCTTAGCCAAGACACATTAGCCAAGACACCTTAGCCAAGACACCTTAGCCAAGACACATGAGCCGAGACACCTTAGCCAAGACACCTTAGCCAAGACACCTTAGCCAAGACACATTAGCCAAGACACATTATCCAAGACACCTTAGCCAAGACACCTTAGCCAAGACACCTTAGCCAAGACACCTTAGCCAAGACGCATTAGCCAAGACACATTAGCCAAGACACATTAGCCAAGACACATTAGCCAAGACACATTAGCCAAGACACCTTAGCCAAGACACCTTAGCCAAGACACATTAGTCAAGACACATTAGCCGATACACATTACCCAAGACACATTAGCCAAGACACATTAGCCGAGACACCTTAGCCAAGACACTTTAGCCAAGACACATTAGCCAAGACACCTTAGCCAAGACACATTAGCCATGACACCTTAGCCAAGACACATTAGCCAAGACACCTTAGCCAAGACACATTAGCCAAGACACCTTAGCCAAGACACATTAGCCAAGACACCTTAGCCAAGACACATTAGCAAAGACACATTAGCCAAGACACATTAGTCAAGACACATTAGCCGAGACACATTAGCCAAGACACATTAGCCAAGACACATTAGCCAAGACACCTTAACCAAGACACATTAGCCAAGACACATTAGCCAAGACACCTTAGCGAAGACACCTTAGCCAAGACACATTAGCCGAGACACCTCAGCCAAGATACATTAGCCAAGACACATTCGCCAAGACACCTTAGCCAAGACACATTAGCAAAGACACATTAGCCAAGACACCTTAGCCGAGCCTCCTTAGCCAAGACACATTAGCCAAGACACCTTAGCCAAGACACATTAGCCAAGACATCTTGGCCAAGACACCTTAGCCAAGACACTTTAGCCAAGACACCTTAGCCAAGACACCTTAGCCAAGACACCTTAGCCAAGACACATTAGCCAAGACAAATTAGAAAAGACTCATTAGCCGAGACACATTAGCCAAGACACCTTAGCTAAGACACCTTAGACAAGACACATTAGCCAAGACACATTAGCCAAGACACCTTAGCCAAGACACATTAGCCATGACACCTTAGCCAAGACACATTAGCCAAGACACCTAAGCCAAGACACCCTAGCCAAGACACATTAGCCTAGACACCTTAGCCGAGACACCTTAGCCAAGACACATTAGCCAAGACACCTTAGCCAAGAAACATTAGCCGAGACACCTTAGCCAAGACACATTAGCCAAGACACCTTAGCCAAGACACCTTAGCCAAGACACCTTAGAAAAGACACATTAGCCAAGACAAATTAGCCAAGACACATTAGCCGAGACACATTAGCCAAGACACCTTAGCTAAGACACCTTAGCCAAGACACATTAGCAAGACACATTAGCCAAGACACCTTTGCCAAGACACATTAGCCAAGACACCTTAGCCAAGACACATTTGCCAAGACACTTAAGCCAAGACACATTAGCCAAGACACATTAGCCAAGACACATTAGCCAAGACACCTTAGGCAAGACACCTTAGCCAAGACACCTTAGCCAAGACACCTTAGCCAAGACACCTTAGCCAACACACCTTGTCCAAGACACATTAGCCAAGACACCTTAGCCAAGACACCTTAGCCAAGACACATTAGCCAAGACACCTTAGTCAAGACACATTAGCCGAGACACCTCAGCCAAGACACCTTAGCCAAGACACATTAGCCAAGACACCTTAGCCAAGACACCTTAGCCAAGACACATTAGCCAAAACACCTTAGCGAAGACACCTTAGCCAAGACACATTAGCCGAGACACATTAGCCAAGACACATTAGCCAAGACACCTTAGCCAAGACACATTAGCTAAGACACCTTAGCCAAGACACATTAGCCAAGACACATTAACCAAGACACCTTAGCCGAGACACCTTAGCCAAGACACATTAGCCAAGACACCTTAGCCAAGACACATTAGCCAAGACACCTTAGCCAAGACACCTTAGCCAAGCCACCTTAGCCAAGACACATTAGCCAAGACACCTTAGCCAAGACACATTAGCCAAGACACATTAGCCAAGACACCTTAGCCAAGACACCTTAGCCAAGACACATTAGCCAAGACACATTAGTCAAGACACATTAGCCAAGACACATTAGCCAAGACACATTAGCCAAGACACCTTAGCCGAGACACCTTAGCCAAGACACATTAGCCAAGACACCTTAGCCAAGACACATTAGCCAAGACACATTAGCCAAGACACCTTAGCCAAGACACATTAGCCAAAACACCGTAGCCAAGACACCTTAGCCAAGACACATTAGCCAAGACACATTAGCCAAGCCACATTAGCCAAGACACATTAGCCAAGACACATTAGCCAAGACACCTTAGCCGAGACACCTTAGCCAAGACACCTTAGCCAAGACACATTAGCCAAGACACCTTAGCCAAGACACCTTAGCCAAGACACCTTAGCCAAGACACATTAGCCAAGACACATAAGCCAAGACACATAAGCCGAGACACCTTACGCAAGACACCTTAGCCAAGACACCTTAGCCAAGACACATTAGCCAAGACACCTTAGCCAAGACACATTAGCCAAAACACCTTAGCCAAGACACATTAGCCAAGACACATTAGCCGAGACACCTTAGCCAAGACACCTTAGCCAAGACACATTAGCCAAGACACCTTAGCCAAGACACCTTAGCCAAGACACGTTACCCAAGACGCATAAGCCAAGACACCTAAGCCAAGACACCTTAGCCAAGACACCTTAGCCAAGACACATTAGCCAAGACACATTAGCCAAGACACATTAGCCAATACACATTAGCCAAAACACATTAGCCAAGACACATTAGCCAATACACCTTAGCCAAGACACATTAGCCAAGACACATTAGCAAGACACATTAGCCAAGACACCTTTGCCAAGACACATTAGCCAAGACACCTTAGCCAAGACACATTTGCCAAGACACTTAAGCCAAGACACATTAGCCAAGACACATTAGCCAAGACACATTAGCCAAGACACCTTAGGCAAGACACCTTAGCCAAGACACCTAAGCCAAGACACCTTAGCCAAGACACCTTAGCCAACACACCTTGTCCAAGACACATTAGCCAAGACACCTTAGCCAAGACACCTTAGCCAAGACACATTAGCCAAGACACCTTAGTCAAGACACATTAGCCGAGACACCTCAGCCAAGACACCTTAGCCAAGACACATTAGCCAAGACACCTTAGCCAAGACACCTTAGCCAAGACACATTAGCCAACACACCTTAGCGAAGACACCTTAGCCAAGACACATTAGCCGAGACACATTAGCCAAGACACATAAGCCAAGACACCTTAGCCAAGACACATTAGCTAAGACACCTTAGCCAAGACACATTAGCCAAGACACATTAACCAAGACACCTTAGCCGAGACACCTTAGCCAAGACACATTAGCCAAGACACATTAGCCAAGACACATTAGCCAAGACACCTTAGCCAAGACACCTTAGCCAAGCCACCTTAGCCAAGACACATTAGCCAAGACACCTTAGCCAAGACACATTAGCCAAGACACCTTAGCCAAGACACCTTAGCCAAGACACCTTAGCCAAGACACATTAGCCAAGACACATTAGTCAAGACACATTAGCCAAGACACATTAGCCAAGACACATTAGCCAAGACACCTTAGCCGAGACACCTTAGCCAAGACACATTAGCCAAGACACCTTAGCCAAGACACATTAGCCAAGACACATTAGCCAAGACACCTTAGCCAAGACACATTAGCCAAAACACCGTAGCCACGACACCTTAGCCAAGACACCTTAGCCAAGACACATTAGCCAAGCCACATTAGCCAAGACACATTAGCCAAGACACATAAGCCAAGACACATTAGCCGAGACACCTTACGCAAGACACCTTAGCCAAGACACCTTAGCCAAGACACATTAGCCAAGACACCTTAGCCAAGACACATTAGCCAAAACACCTTAGCCAAGACACATTAGCCAAGACACATTAGCCGAGACACCTTAGCCAAGACACCTTAGCCAAGACACATTAGCCAAGACACATTAGCCAAGACATATTAGCCAAGACACATTAGCCAAGACACATTAGCCAAGACACATTAGCCAAGACACATAAGCCAAGACACCTTAGCCAAGACACATTAGCCAAGACACATTAGCCAAGACACCTTAGCCAAGATACCTTAGCCAAGACACATTACCCAAGACGCATAAGCCAAGACACCTAAGCCAAGACACCTTAGCCAAGACACCTTAGCCAAGACACATTAGCCAAGACACATTAGCCAAGAAACATTAGCCAATACACATTAGCCAAAACACATTAGCCAAGACACATTAGCCAATACACCTTAGCCAAGACACATTAGCCAAGACACATTAGCCAAGACACATTAGCCAAGACACCTTAGCCAAGACACCTTAGCCAAGACACCTTAGCCAAGACACATTAGCCAAGACACCTTAGCCAAGACACCTTAGCCAAGACACATTAGCCAAGACACCTTAGCCAAGACACCTTAGCCAAGACACCTTAGCCAAGACACATAAGCCGAGACACATTAGCCGAGACACGTTTGCCAAGACACCTTAGCCAAGACACCTTAGCCAAGACACATAAGCAAAGACACATTAGCCAAGACACATTAGCCAAAACACATTAGCCAAGACAGATTAGCCAATACACCTTAGCCAAGACACATTAGCCAAGACACCTTAGCCAAGACACATTAGCCAAGACACCTTAGCCAAGACACCTTAGCCAAGACACATTAGTCAAGACACATTAGCCGATACACATTACCCAAGACACATTAGCCAAGACACATTAGCCGAGACACCTTAGCCAAGACACTTTAGCCAAGACACATTAGCCAAGACACCTTAGCCAAGACACATTAGCCATGACACCTTAGCCAAGACACATTAGCCAAGACACCTTAGCCAAGACACATTAGCCAAGACACCTTAGCCGAGACATATTAGCCAAGACACCTTAGCCAAGACACATTAGCCAAAACACATTAGCCAAGACACATTAGCCAATACACCTTAGCCAAGACACATTAGCCAAGACACCTTAGCCAAGACACATTAGCCAAGACACCTTAGCCGAGACACCTTAGCCAAGACACCTTAGCCAAGACACATTAGCCAAGACACCTTAGCCAAGACACCTTAGCTAAGACACATTAGCCAAGACACCTTAGCCAAGACACCTTAGCCAAGACACCTTAGCCAAGACACCTTAGCCAAGACACATTAGCCAAGACACATTAGCCAATACACCTTAGCCAAGACACCTTAGCCAAGACGCATTAGCCAAAACACCTAAGCCAAGACACCTTAGCCAAGACACCTTAGCCAAGACACCTTAGCCAAGACACCATAGCCAAGACACATTAGCCAAGACACATTAGCCAAGACACATTAGCCAATACACCTTAGCCAAGACACCTTAGCCAAGACACATTAGCCAAGACACCTTAGCCGAGACACCTTAGCCAAGACACATTAGCCAAAACACATTAGCCAAGACACATTAGCCAAGACACCTTAGCCAAGACACCTTAGCCAAGACACCTTAGCCAAGACACCTTAGCCAAGACACATTAGCCAATACACCTTATCCAAGACACCTTAGCCAAGACACCTTAGCCAAGACACATTAGCCAAGACACCTTAGCCAAGACACCTTAGCCAAGACACCTTAGCCAAGACACATTAGCCAAGACACATTAGCCAAGACACATTAGCCTATACACATTAGCCAAGACACATTAGCCAATACACCTTAGCCAAGACACCTTAGCCAAGACACCTTAGCCAAGACACATTAGCCAAGACACATTAGCCAAGACACATTAGCCAAGACACATTAGCCAAACCACATTAGCCAAGACACATTAGCCAATACACCTTAGCCAAGACACATTAGCCAAGACACATTAGCCAAGACACATTAGCCAAGACACCTTAGCCAAGACACCTTAGCCAAGACACCTTAGCCAAGACACATTAGCCAAGACACCTTAGCCAAGACACCTT
This sequence comes from Anopheles funestus, assembly GCF_943734845.2. Classification (NCBI taxonomy): domain Eukaryota; kingdom Metazoa; phylum Arthropoda; class Insecta; order Diptera; family Culicidae; genus Anopheles; species Anopheles funestus. The sequence goes on from NW_026045320.1 coordinate 77,205, forward strand.
AGCCAAGACACATTAGCCAAGACACCTTAGCCAAGACACCTTAGCCAAGACACATAAGCCGAGACACATTAGCCGAGACACCTTAGCCAAGACACATTAGCCAATACACCTTAGCCAAGACACATTAGCCAAGACACCTTAGCCAAGACACATTAGCCAAGACACCTTAGCCAAGACACCTTAGCCAAGACACCTTAGCCAAGACACCTTAGCCAAGACACATTAGCCAAGACACCTTAGCCAAGACACATTAGCCAAGACACATTAGCCAAGACACCTTAGCCAAGACACATTAGCCAAGACACATTAGCCAAGACACATTAGCCAAGACACCTTAGCCAAGACACCTTAGCCAAGACACCTTAGCCAAGACACCTTAGCCAAGACACATTAGCCAAGACACCTTAGCCAAGACACCTTAGCCAAGACACCTTAGCCAAGACACATTAGCCAAGACACCTTAGCCAAGACACCTTAGCCAAGACACATTAGCCAAGACACCTTAGTCAAGACACATTAGCCGAGACACCTCAGCCAAGACACCTTAGCCAAGACACATTAGCCAAGACACCTTAGCCAAGACACCTTAGCCAAGACACATTATCCAAGACACCTAAGCCAAGACACCTTAGCCAAGACACCTTAGCCAAGACACCTTAGCCAAGACGCATTAGCCAAGACACCTTAGCCAAGACACATTAGCCAAGACACATTAGCCAAGACACATTAGCCAAGACACCTTAGCCAAGACACCTTAGCCAAGACACATAAGCCAAACCACATTAGCCAAGACACATTAGCCAAGACACCTTAGCCAAGACACATTAGCCAAGACACATTAGCCAAGACACCTTAGCCGAGACACCTTAGCCAAGACACATTAGCCGAGACACATTAGCCAAGACACATTAGCCGAGACACATTAGCCAAGACACCTTAGCCAAGACACATTAGCCAAGACACCTTAGCCAAGACACATTAGCTAAGACACATTAGCCAAGACGCCTTAGCCAAGACACAGTAGTCAAGACACATTAGCCGAGACACATTACCCAAGACACATTAGCCAAGACACATTAGCCGAGACACCTTAGCCAAGACACTTTAGCCAAGACACATTAGCCAAGACATCTTAGCCAAGACACATTAGCCATGACACCTTAGCCAAGACACATTAGCCAAGACACCTTAGCCAAGACACATTAGCCAATACACCTTAGCCAAGACACATTAGCCAAGACACATTAGCCGAGACACCTTAGCCAAGACACATTAGCCAAGACACCTTAGCCAAGACACCTTAGCCAAGACACATTAGCCAAGACACATTAGCCAAGACACATTAGCCAAGACACATTAGCCAATACACATTAGCCAAGACACATTAGCCAATACACCTTAGCCAAGACACCTTAGCCAAGACACCTTAGCCAAGACACATTAGCCAAGACACATTAGCCAAGACACCTTAGCCAAGACACATTAGCCAAAACACATTAGCCAAGACACATTAGCCAATACACCTTAGCCAAGACACATTAGCCAAGACACATTAGCCAAGACACCTTAGCCAAGACACATTAGCCGAGACACCTTAGCCAAGACACATTAGCCAAGACACCTTAGCCAAGACACCTTAGCCAAGACACCTTAGCCAAGACACATTAGCCAAGACACATTAGCCAAGACACATTAGCCAATACACATTAGCCAAGACACATTAGCCAATACACCTTAGCCAAGACACCTTAGCCAAGACACCTTAGCCAAGACACATTAGCCAAGACACATTAGCCAAGACACCTTAGCCAAGACACATTAGCCAAAACACATTAGCCAAGACACATTAGCCAATACACCTTAGCCAAGACACATTAGCCAAGACACATTAGCCAAGACACATTAGCCAAGACACCTTAGCCAAGACACCTTAGCCAAGACACCTTAGCCAAGACACATTAGCCACGACACCTTAGCCAAGACACCTTAGCCAAGACACATTAGCCAAGACACCTTAGCCAAGACACCTTAGCCAAGACACATAAGCCGAGACACATTAGCCGAGACACCTTAGCCAAGACACCTTAGCCAAGACACCTTAGCCAAGACACATTAGCAAAGACACATTAGCCAAGACACATTAGCCAAAACACATTAGCCAAGACACATTAGCCAAGACACCTTAGCCAAGACACATTAGCCAAGACACCTTAGCCAAGACACATTAGCCAAGACACATTAGCCAAGACACCTTAGCCAAGACACATTAGCCAAGACACATTAGCCAAGACACCTTAGCCAAGACACATTAGCCAAGACACATTAGCCGAGACACCTTAGCCAAGACACCTTAGCCAAGACACATTAGCCAAGACACCTTAGCCAAGACACATTAGCCAAGACACCTTAGCCAATACACATTAGCCAAGACACCTTAGCCAATACACCTTAGCCAAGACACATTAGCCAAGACACCTTAGCCAAGACACATTAGCCAAGACACCTTAGCCAAGACACCTTAACCAAGACACATTAGCCAAGACACCTTAGCCAAGACACCTTAGCCAAGACACATTAGCCAAGACACATTAGCCGAGACACATTAGCCAAGACACATTAGCCAAGACACCTTAGCCAAGACACATTAGCTAAGGCACATTAGCCAAGACACATTAGCCAAAACACATTAGCCAAGACACATTAGCCAATACACCTTAGCCAAGACACATTAGCCAAGACACCTTAGCCAAGACACCTTAGCCAAGACACCTTAGCCAAGACACCTTAACCAAGACACATTAGCCAAGACACCTTAGCCAAGACACATTAGCCAAGACACATTAGCCGAGACACATTAGCCAAGACACTTTAGCCAAGACACATTAGCCAAGACACCTTAGCCAAGACACATTAGCCATGACACCTTAGCCAAGACACATTAGCCAAGACACCTTAGCCAAGACACATTAGCCAATACACCTTAGCCAAGACACATTAGCCAAGACACATTAGCCGAGACACATTAGCCAAGACACCTTAGCCAAGACACATTAGCCAAGACACCTTAGCCAAGACACATTAGCTAAGACACATTAGCCAAGACACCTTAGCCAAGACACAGTAGTCAAGACACATTAGCCGAGACACATTACCCAAGACACATTAGCCAAGACACATTAGCCGAGACACCTTAGCCAAGACACTTTAGCCAAGACACATTAGCCAAGACACCTTAGCCAAGACACATTAGCCATGACACCTTAGCCAAGACACATTAGCCAAGACACCTTAGCCAAGACACATTAGCCAAGACACATTAGCCGAGACACCTTAGCCAAGACACATTAGCCAAGACACCTTAGCCAAGACACATTAGCCGAGACACATTAGCCAAGACACATTAGCCAAGACACATTAGCCAATACACATTAGCCAAGACACATTAGCCAATACACCTTAGCCAAGACACCTTAGCCAAGACACCTTAGCCAAGACACATTAGCCAAGACACATTAGCCAATACACCTTAGCCAAGACACATTAGCCAAAACACATTAGCCAAGACACATTAGCCAATACACCTTAGCCAAGACACATTAGCCAAGACACATTAGCCAAGACACCTTAGCCAAGACACATTAGCCGAGACACCTTAGCCAAGACACATTAGCCAAGACACATTAGCCAAGACACCTTAGCCAAGACACCTTAGCCAAGACACATTAGCCAAGACACATTAGCCAAGACACATTAGCCAAGACACATTAGCCAAGACACATTAGCCAAGACACATTAGCCAAGACACATTAGCCAATACACCTTAGCCAAGATACCTTAGCCAAGACACCTTAGCCAAGACACATTAGCCAAGACACATTAGCCAAGACACCTTAGCCAAGACACATTAGCCAAAACACATTAGCCAAGACACATTAGCCAATACACCTTAGCCAAGACACATTAGCCAAGACACATTAGCCAAGACACATTAGCCAAGACACCTTAGCCAAGACACCTTAGCCAAGACACCTTAGCCAAGACACATTAGCCAAGACACATTAGCCAAGACACCTTAGCCAAGACACATTAGCCAAGACACCTTAGCCAAGACACCTTAGCCAAGACACATAAGCCGAGACACATTAGCCGAGACACCTTAGCCAAGACACCTTAGCCAAGACACCTTAGCCAAGACACATTAGCAAAGACACATTAGCCAAGACACATTAGCCAAAACACATTAGCCAAGACACATTAGCCAATACACCTTAGCCAAGACACATTAGCCAAGACACCTTAGCCAAGACACATTAGCCAAGACACCTTAGCCAAGACACCTTAGCCAAGACACCTTAGCCAAAACACATTAGCCAAGACACATTAGCCAAGACACCTTAGCCAAGACACATTAGCCAAGACACCTTAGCCAAGACACCTAAGCCAAGACACCTTAGCCAAGACACCTTAGCCAAGACACATTAGCCAAGACACATTAGCCAAGACACATTAGCCAAGACACATTAGCCAAAACACATTAGCCAAGACACATTAGCCAAGACACCTTAGCCAAGACACATTAGCCAAGACACATTAGCCAAGACACATTAGCCAAGACACCTTAGCCAAGACACCTTAGCCAAGACACATTAGCCAAGACACATTAGCCAAGACACCTTAGCCAAGACACCTTAGCCAAGACACATAAGCCGAGACACATTAGCCAAGACACATTAGCCAATACACCTTAGCCAAGACACATTAGCCAAGACACATTAGCCAAGACACATTAGCCAAGACACATTAGCCAAAACACATTAGCCAAGACACATTAGCCAATACACCTTAGCCAAGACACATTAGCCGAGACACCTTAGCCAAAACACATTAGCCAAGACACCTTAGCCAAGACACATTAGCCAAGACACCTTAGCCAAGACACCTTAGCCAAGACACCTTAGCCAAGACACATTAGCCAAGACACCTTAGCCAAGACACCTTAGCCAAGACACATTAGCCAAGACACCTTAGCCAAGACACCTTAGCCAAGACACATAAGCCGAGACACATTAGCCGAGACACCTTAGCCAAGACACCTTAGCCAAGACACCTTAGCCAAGACACATTAGCAAAGACACATTAGCCAAGACACATTAGCCAAAACACATTAGCCAAGACACATTAGCCAATACACCTTAGCCAAGACACATTAGCCAAGACACCTTAGCCAAGACACATTAGCCAAGACACCTTAGCCAAGACACCTTAGCCAAGACACCTTAGCCAAGACACATTAGCCAAGACACCTTAGCCAAGACACATTAGCCAAGACACCTTAGCCAAGACACATTAGCCAAGACACCTTAGCCAAGACACCTAAGCCAAGACACCTTAGCCAAGACACCTTAGCCAAGACACATTAGCCAAGACACATTAGCCAAGACACATTAGCCAAGACACATTAGCCAAAACACATTAGCCAAGACACATTAGCCAAGACACCTTAGCCAAGACACATTAGCCAAGACACATTAGCCAAGACACATTAGCCAAGACACCTTAGCCAAGACACCTTAGCCAAGACACATTAGCCAAGACACATTAGCCAAGACACCTTAGCCAAGACACCTTAGCCAAGACACATAAGCCGAGACACCTTAGCCAAGACACATTAGCCAATACACCTTAGCCAAGACACATTAGCCAAGACACATTAGCAAAGACACATTAGCCAAGACACATTAGCCAAAACACATTAGCCAAGACACATTAGCCAATACACCTTAGCCAAGACACATTAGCCGAGACACCTTAGCCAAGACACATTAGCCAAGACACCTTAGCCAAGACACCTTAGCCAAGACACATTAGCCAAGACACCTTAGCCAAGACACCTTAGCAAAGACACATTAGCCAAGACACATTAGTCAAGACACATTAGCCGAGACACATTAGCCAAGACACCTTAGCCAAGACACATTAGCAAAAACACATTAGCCAAGACACCTTAGCCAAGACACCTTAGCCAAGACACATTAGCCAAGACACCTTAGCCAAGACACATTAGCCAAGACACCTTAGCCAAGACACATTAGCCAAGACACATTAGCCAAGACACCTTAGCCAAGACACCTTAGCCAAGACACCGTAGCCAAGACACCTTAGCCAAGACACCTTAGCCAAGACACACTAGCCAAGACACCTTAGCCAAGACACCTTAGCCAAGACACATTAGCCAAGACACATTAGCCAAGACACATTAGCCAAGACACATTAGCCAAGACACATTAGCCAATACACCTTAGCCAAGACACCTTAGCCAAGACGCATAAGCCAAAACACCTAAGCCAAGACACCTTAGCCAAGACACCTTAGCCAAGACACCTTAGCCAAGACACCATAGCCAAGACACATTAGCCAAGACACATTAGCCAAGACACATTAGCCAATACACCTTAGCCAAGACACCTTAGCCAAGACACATTAGCCGAGACACCTTAGCCGAGACACCTTAGCCAAGACACATTAGCCAAAACACATTAGCCAAGACACCTTAGCCAAGACACATTAGCCAAGACACATTAGCCAAGACACATTAGCCAAGACACATTAGCCAAGACACATTAGCCGAGACACCTTAGGCAAGACACCTAAGCCAAGACACCTTAGCCAAGACACCTTAGCCAAGACACATTAGCCAAGACACCTTAGCCAAGACACATTAGCCAAGACACCTTAGCCAAGACACATTAGCCAAGACACATTAGCCACGACGCATTAGCCAATACACCTTAGCCAAGACACCTTAGCCAAGACACATTAGCCAAGACACCTTAGCCAAGACACATTAGCCAAGACACCTTAGCCAAGACACATTAGCCAAGACACATTAGCCAAGACACCTTAGCCAAGACACATTAGCCAAGACACATTAGCCAAGACACATTAGCAAAGACATATTAGCCTAGACACATTAGCCGAGACACCTTAGCCAAGACACCTTAGCCAAGACACCTTAGCCAAGACACCTTAGCCAAGACACATTAGCTAAGGCACATTAGCCAAGACACCTTAGCCAAGACACATTAGTCAAGACACATTAGCCAAGACATCTAAGCCAAGACACCCTAGCCAAGACACATTAGCCAAGACACCTTAGCCAAGACACATTAGCTAAGGCACATTAGCCAAGACACCTTAGCCAAGACACATTAGTCAAGACACATTAGCCAAGACACCTTAGCCAAGACACCTTAGCCAAGACACATTAGCAAAGACACATTAGCCAAGACACATTAGCCAAGACACCTTAGCCAAGACACCTTAGCCAAGACACATTAGCCAAGACACATTATCCAAGACACCTTAGCCAAGACACCTTAGCCAAGACACCTTAGCCAAGACACCTTAGCCAAGACGCATTAGCCAAGACACCTTAGCCAAGACACATTAGCCAAGACACATTAGCCAAGACACCTTAGCCAAGACACATTAGCCAAGACACATTAGCCAAGACACCTTAGCCAAGACACATTAGCCAAGACACATTAGCCGAGACACCTTAGCCAAGACACCTTAGCCAAGACACATTAGCCAAGACACCTTAGCCAAGACACATTAGCCAAGACACCTTAGCCAATACACATTAGCCAAGACACCTTAGCCAAGACACATTAGCCAAGACACATTAGCCAAGACACATTAGCCAAGACACCTTAGCCAAGACACCTTAGCCAAGACACATTAGCCAAGACACATTAGCCAAGACACATTAGCCAAGACACCTTAGCCAAGACACCTTAGCCAAGACACATTAGCCAAGACACATTATCCAAGACACCTTAGCCAAGACACCTTAGCCAAGACACCTTAGCCAAGACACCTTAGCCAAGACGCATTAGCCAAGACACCTTAGCCAAGACACATTAGCCAAGACACATTAGCCGAGACACATTAGCCAAGACACCTTAGCCAAGACACCTTAGCCAAGACACATAAGCCAAACCATATTAGCCAAGACACATTAGCCAAGACACCTTAGCCAAGACACATTAGCCAAGACACATTAGCCAAGACACCTTAGCCGAGACACCTTAGCCAAGACACATTAGCCGAGACACATTAGCCAAGACACATTAGCCGAGACACATTAGCCAAGACACCTTAGCCAAGACACACTAGCCAAGACACCTTAGCCAAGACACATTAGCTAAGGCACATTAGCCAAGACACCTTAGCCAAGACACATTAGTCAAGACACATTAGCCAAGACATCTAAGCCAAGACACCCTAGCCAAGACACATTAGCCAAGACACCTTAGCCAAGACACATTAGCTAAGGCACATTAGCCAAGACACCTTAGCCAAGACACATTAGTCAAGACACATTAGCCAAGACACCTTAGCCAAGACACCTTAGCCAAGACACATTAGCAAAGACACATTAGCCAAGACACATTAGCCAAGACACCTTAGCCAAGACACCTTAGCCAAGACACATTAGCCAAGACACATTATCCAAGACACCTTAGCCAAGACACCTTAGCCAAGACACCTTAGCCAAGACACCTTAGCCAAGACACCTTAGCCAAGACACCTTAGCCAAGACACCTTAGCCAAGACACATTAGCCAAGACACATTAGCCAAGACACATTAGCCAAGACACCTTAGCCAAGACACCTTAGCCAAGACACATAAGCCAAACCACATTAGCCAAGACACCTTAGCCAAGACACCTTAGCCAAGACACCTTAGCCAAGACACCTTAGCCAAGACACATTAGCCAAGACACATTATCCAAGACACCTTAGCCAAGACACCTTAGCCAAGACACCTTAGCCAAGACACCTTAGCCAAGACGCATTAGCCAAGACACATTAGCCAAGACACATTAGCCAAGACACATTAGCCAAGACACCTTAGCCAAGACACATTAGCCGAGACACCTTAGCCAAGACACATTAGCCAAGACACCTTAGCCAAGACACCTTAGCCAAGACACCTTAGCCAAGACACATTAGCCAAGACACATTAGCCAAGACACATTAGCCAATACACATTAGCCAAGACACATTAGCCAATACACCTTAGCCAAGACACCTTAGCCAAGACACCTTAGCCAAGACACATTAGCCAAGACACATTAGCCAAGACACCTTAGCCAAGACACATTAGCCAAAACACATTAGCCAAGACACATTAGCCAATACACCTTAGCCAAGACACATTAGCCAAGACACATTAGCCAAGACACATTAGCCAAGACACCTTAGCCAAGACACCTTAGCCAAGACACCTTAGCCAAGACACATTAGCCAAGACACCTTAGCCAAGACACATTAGCCAAGACACCTTAGCCAAGACACCTTAGCCAAGACACATAAGCCGAGACACATTAGCCGAGACACCTTAGCCAAGACACCTTAGCCAAGACACCTTAGCCAAGACACATTAGCAAAGGCACATTAGCCAAGACACATTAGCCAAAACACATTAGCCAAGACACATTAGCCAAGACACCTTAGCCAAGACACATTAGCCAAGACACCTTAGCCAAGACACATTAGCCAAGACACATTAGCCAAGACACCTTAGCCAAGACACATTAGCCAAGACACATTAGCCAAGACACCTTAGCCAAGACACATTAGCCAAGACACATTAGCCGAGACACCTTAGCCAAGACACCTTAGCCAAGACACATTAGCCAAGACACCTTAGCCAAGACACATTAGCCAAGACACCTTAGCCAATACACATTAGCCAAGACACCTTAGCCAATACACCTTAGCCAAGACACATTAGCCAAGACACCTTAGCCAAGACACATTAGCCAAGACACCTTAGCCAAGACACCTTAACCAAGACACATTAGCCAAGACACCTTAGCCAAGACACCTTAGCCAAGACACATTAGCCAAGACACATTAGCCGAGACACATTAGCCAAGACACATTAGCCAAGACACCTTAGCCAAGACACATTAGCTAAGGCACATTAGCCAAGACACATTAGCCAAAACACATTAGCCAAGACACATTAGCCAATACACCTTAGCCAAGACACATTAGCCAAGACACCTTAGCCAAGACACATTAGCCAAGACACCTTAGCCAAGACACCTTAACCAAGACACATTAGCCAAGACACCTTAGCCAAGACACCTTAGCCAAGACACATTAGCCAAGACACATTAGCCGAGACACATTAGCCAAGACACTTTAGCCAAGACACATTAGCCAAGACACCTTAGCCAAGACACATTAGCCATGACACCTTAGCCAAGACACATTAGCCAAGACACCTTAGCCAAGACACATTAGCCAATACACCTTAGCCAAGACACATTAGCCAAGACACATTAGCCGAGACACATTAGCCAAGACACCTTAGCCAAGACACATTAGCCAAGACACCTTAGCCAAGACACATTAGCTAAGACACATTAGCCAAGACACCTTAGCCAAGACACAGTAGTCAAGACACATTAGCCGAGACACATTACCCAAGACACATTAGCCAAGACACATTAGCCGAGACACCTTAGCCAAGACACTTTAGCCAAGACACATTAGCCAAGACACCTTAGCCAAGACACATTAGCCATGACACCTTAGCCAAGACACATTAGCCAAGACACCTTAGCCAAGACACATTAGCCAAGACACCTTAGCCAAGACACATTAGCCAAGACACATTAGCCGAGACACCTTAGCCAAGACACATTAGCCAAGACACCTTAGCCAAGACACCTTAGCCAAGACACCTTAGCCAAGACACATTAGCCAAGACACATTAGCCAAGACACATTAGCCAATACACATTAGCCAAGACACATTAGCCAATACACCTTAGCCAAGACACCTTAGCCAAGACACCTTAGCCAAGACACATTAGCCAAGACACATTAGCCAAGACACCTTAGCCAAGACACATTAGCCAAAACACATTAGCCAAGACACATTAGCCAATACACCTTAGCCAAGACACATTAGCCAAGACACATTAGCCAAGACACCTTAGCCAAGACACATTAGCCGAGACACCTTAGCCAGGACACATTAGCCAAGACACCTTAGCCAAGACACCTTAGCCAAGACACCTTAGCCAAGACACATTAGCCAAGACACATTAGCCAAGACACATTAGCCAAGACACATTAGCCAATACACATTAGCCAAGACACATTAGCCAATACACCTTAGCCAAGACACCTTAGCCAAGACACCTTAGCCAAGACACATTAGCCAAGACACATTAGCCAAGACACCTTAGCCAAGACACATTAGCCAAAACACATTAGCCAAGACACATTAGCCAATACACCTTAGCCAAGACACATTAGCCAAGACACATTAGCCAAGACACATTAGCCAAGACACCTTAGCCAAGACACCTTAGCCAAGACACTTAAGCTAAGACACATTAGCCAAGACACCTTAGCCAAGACACCTTAGCCAAGACACATTAGCCAAGACACCTTAGCCAAGACACCTTAGCCAAGACACATAAGCCGAGACACATTAGCCGAGACACCTTAGCCAAGACACCTTAGCCAAGACACCTTAGCCAAGACACATTAGCAAAGACACATTAGCCAAGACACATTAGCCAAAACACATTAGCCAAGACACATTAGCCAATACACCTTAGCCAAGACACCTTAGCCAAGACACATTAGCCAAGACACCTTAGCCAAGACACATTAGCTAAGACACATTAGCCAAGACACCTTAGCCAAGACACAGTAGTCAAGACACATTAGCCGAGACACATTACCCAAGACACATTAGCCAAGAAACATTAGCCGAGACACCTTAGCCAAGACACCTTAGCCAAGACACATAAGCCAAACCACATTAGCCAAGACACATTAGCCAAGACACCTTAGCCAAGACACATTAGCCAAGACACATTAGCCAAGACACCTTAGCCGAGACACCTTAGCCAAGACACATTAGCCGAGACACATTAGCCAAGACACATTAGCCGAGACACATTAGCCAAGACACCTTAGCCAAGACACATTAGCCAAGACACCTTAGCCAAGACACATTAGCTAAGACACATTAGCCAAGACACCTTAGCCAAGACACAGTAGTCAAGACACATTAGCCGAGACACATTACCCAAGACACATTAGCCAAGACACATTAGCCGAGACACCTTAGCCAAGACACTTTAGCCAAGACACATTAGCCAAGACACCTTAGCCAAGACACATTAGCCATGACACCTTAGCCAAGACACATTAGCCAAGACACCTTAGCCAAGACACATTAGCCAAGACACATTAGCCAAGACACATTAGCCAATACACCTTAGCCAAGACACCTTAGCCAAGACACCTTAGCCAAGACACATTAGCCAAGACACATTAGCCAAGACACCTTAGCCAAGACACATTAGCCAAGACACATTAGCCAAGACACCTTAGCCAAGACACATTAGCCGAGACACCTTAGCCAAGACACATTAGCCAAGACACCTTAGCCAAGACACATTAGCCAAGACACATTAGCCAAGACACATTAGCCAATACACATTAGCCAAGACACATTAGCCAATACACCTTAGCCAAGACACCTTAGCCAAGACACCTTAGCCAAGACACATTAGCCAAGACACATTAGCCAAGACACCTTAGCCAAGACACATTAGCCAAAACACATTAGCCAAGACATATTAGCCAATACACCTTAGCCAAGACACATTAGCCAAGACACATTAGCCACGACACATTAGCCAAGACACCTTAGCCAAGACACCTTAGCCAAGACACCTTAGCCAAGACACAGTAGTCAAGACACATTAGCCGAGACACATTACCCAAGACACATTAGCCAAGACACATTAGCCAAGACACCTTAGCCAAGACACCTTAGCCAAGACACATAAGCCAAACCACATTAGCCAAGACACATTAGCCAAGACACCTTAGCCAAGACACATTAGCCAATACACCTTAGCCAAGACACCTTAGCCAAGACACCTTAGCCAAGACACATTAGCCAAGACACATTAGCCAAGACACCTTAGCCAAGACACATTAGCCAAAACACATTAGCCAAGACACATTAGCCAATACACCTTAGCCAAGACACATTAGCCAAGACACATTAGCCAAGACACCTTAGCCAAGACACATTAGCCGAGACACCTTAGCCAAGACACATTAGCCAAGACACCTTAGCCAAGACACATTAGCCAAGACACATTAGCCAAGACACATTAGCCAATACACATTAGCCAAGACACATTAGCCAATACACCTTAGCCAAGACACCTTAGCCAAGACACCTTAGCCAAGACACATTAGCCAAGACACATTAGCCAAGACACCTTAGCCAAGACACATTAGCCAAAACACATTAGCCAAGACATATTAGCCAATACACCTTAGCCAAGACACATTAGCCAAGACACATTAGCCACGACACATTAGCCAAGACACCTTAGCCAAGACACCTTAGCCAAGACACCTTAGCCAAGACACATTAGCCAAGACACCTTAGCCAAGACACCTTAGCCAAGACACATTAGCCAAGACACCTTAGCCAAGACACCTTTGCCAAGACACATAAGCCGAGACACATTAGCCGAGACACCTTAGCCAAGACACCTTAGCCAAGACACCTTAGCCAAGACACATTAGCAAAGACACATTAGCCAAGACACATTAGCCAAAACACATTAGCCAAGACACATTAGCCAATACACCTTAGCCAAGACACATTAGCCAAGACACCTTAGCCAAGACACATTAGCCAAGACACATTAGCCAAGACACCTTAGCCAAGACACATTAGCCAAGACACATTAGCCAAGACACCTTAGCCAAGACACATTAGCCAAGACACATTAGCCGAGACACCTTAGCCAAGACACCTTAGCCAAGACACCTTAGCCAAGACACCTTAGCCAAGACACATTAGCCAAGACACCTTAGCCAATACACATTAGCCAAGACACCTTAGCCAAGACACCTTAGCCAAGACACCTTAGCCAAGACACCTTAGCCAAGACACATTAGCTAAGGCACATTAGCCAAGACACATTAGCCAAAACACATTAGCCAAGACACATTAGCCAAGACACATTAGCCAAGACACCTTAGCCAAGACACCTTAGCCAAGACACATTAGCTAAGGCACATTAGCCAAGACACATTAGCCAAAACACATTAGCCAAGACACATTAGCCAATACACCTTAGCCAAGACACATTAGCCAAGACACCTTAGCCAAGACACATAAGCCAAGACACCTTAGCCAAGACACCTTAACCAAGACACCTTAGCCAAGACACCTTAGCCAAGACACATTAGCCAAGACACCTTAGCCAAGACACATTAGCCAAGACACATTAGCCAAGACACCTTAGCCAAGACACCTTAGCCAAGACACATTGGCTAAGGCACATTAGCCAAGACACATTAGCCAAAACACATTAGCCAAGACACATTAGCCAATACACCTTAGCCAAGCCACATTAGCCAAGACACCTTAGCCAAGACACATAAGCCAAGACACCTTAGCCAAGACACCTTAACCAAGACACATTAGCCAAGACACCTTAGCCAAGACACATTAGCCAAAACACATTAGCCAAGACACATTAGCCAATACACCTTAGCCAAGACACATTAGCCAAGACACATTAGCCAAGACACATTAGCCAATACACCTTAGCCAAGACACATTAGCCAAGACACATTAGCCAAGACACATTAGCCAAGACACATTAGCCAAGACACATTAGCCAAGACACATTAGCCAAGACACATTAGCCAATACACATTAGCCAAGACACATTAGCCAATACACCTTAGCCAAGACACCTTAGCCAAGACACCTTAGCCAAGACACATTAGCCAAGACACATTAGCCAAGACACCTTAGCCAAGACACATTAGCCAAAACACATTAGCCAAGACACATTAGCCAATACACCTTAGCCAAGACACATTAGCCAAGACACATTAGCCAAGACACATTAGCCGAGACACATTAGCCGAGACACCTTAGCCAAGACACATTAGCCAAGACACCTTAGCCAAGACACATTAGCCAAGACACCTTAGCCAAGACACCTTAACCAAGACACATTAGCCAAGACACCTTAGCCAAGACACCTTAGCCAAGACACATTAGCCAAGACACCTTAGCCAAGACACATTAGCCAAGACACATTAGCCAAGACACCTTAGCCAAGACACCTTAGCCAAGACACATTAGCTAAGGCACATTAGCCAAGACACATTAGCCAAAACACATTAGCCAAGACACATTAGCCAATACACCTTAGCCAAGACACATTAGCCAAGACACCTTAGCCAAGACACATAAGCCAAGACACCTTAGCCAAGACACCTTAACCAAGACACATTAGCCAAGACACCTTAGCCAAGACACCTTAGCCAAGACACATTAGCCAATACACATTAGCCAAGACACATTAGCCAATACACCTTAGCCAAGACACCTTAGCCAAGACACCTTAGCCAAGACACATTAGCCAAGACACATTAGCCAAGACACCTTAGCCAAGACACCTTAGCCAAGACACCTTAGCCAAGACACATTAGCCAAGACACATTAGCCAAGACACATTAGCCAATACACATTAGCCAAGACACATTAGCCAATACACCTTAGCCAAGACACCTTAGCCAAGACACCTTAGCCAAGACACATTAGCCAAGACACATTAGCCAAGACACCTTAGCCAAGACACATTAGCCAAAACACATTAGCCAAGACACATTAGCCAATACACCTTAGCCAAGACACATTAGCCAAGACACATTAGCCAAGACACATTAGCCAAAACACATTAGCCAAGACACCTTAGCCAAGACACCTTAGCCAAGACACCTTAGCCAAGACACCGTAGCCAAGACACCTTAGCCAAGACACCTTAGCCAAGACACATTAGCCAAGACACCTTAGCCAAGACACCTTAGCCAAGACACATAAGCCGAGACACATTAGCCGAGACACCTTAGCCAAGACACCTTAGCCAAGACACCTTAGCCAAGACACATTAGCAAAGACACATTAGCCAAGACACATTAGCCAAAACACATTAGCCAAGACACATTAGCCAATACACCTTAGCCAAGACACATTAGCCGAGACACCTTAGCCAAGACACATTAGCCAAGACACATTAGCCAAGACACCTTAGCCAAGACACATTAGCCAAGACACATTAGCCAAGACACCTTAGCCAAGACACATTAGCCAAGACACATTAGCCGAGACACCTTAGCCAAGACACCTTAGCCAAGACACATTAGCCAAGACACCTTAGCCAAGACACATTAGCCAAGACACCTTAGCCAATACACATTAGCCAAGACACCTTAGCCAATACACCTTAGCCAAGACACATTAGCCAAGACACCTTAGCCGAGACACCTTAGCCAAGACACATTAGCCAAAACACATTACCCAAGACACATTAGCCAAGACACATTAGCCAAGACACATTAGCCAAGACACATTAGCCAAGACACATTAGCCGAGACACCTTAGGCAAGACACCTAAGCCAAGACACCTTAGCCAAGACACCTTAGCCAAGACACATTAGCCAAGACATCTTAGCTAAGACACATTAGCCAAGACACCTTAGCCAAGACACATTAGCCAAGACACCTTAGCCACGACGCATTAGATAAGACACCTTAGCCAAGACACCTTAGCCAAGACACATTAGCCAAGACACCTTAGCCAAGACACATTAGCCAAGACACATTAGCCAAGACACCTTAGCCAAGACACATTAGCCAAGACACATTAGCCAAGACACCTTAGCCAAGACACATTAGCCAAGACACATTAGCCGAGACACCTTAGCCAAGACACCTTAGCCAAGACACATTAGCCAAGACACCTTAGCCAAGACACATTAGCCAAGACACCTTAGCCAATACACATTAGCCAAGACACCTTAGCCAAGACACATTAGCCAAGACACATTAGCCAAGACACATTAGCCAAGACACCTTAGCCAAGACACCTTAGCCAAGACACATTAGCCAAGACACATTAGCCAAGACACATTAGCCAAGACACCTTAGCCAAGACACCTTAGCCAAGACACATTAGCCAAGACACATTATCCAAGACACCTTAGCCAAGACACCTTAGCCAAGACACCTTAGCCAAGACACCTTAGCCAAGACGCATTAGCCAAGACACCTTAGCCAAGACACATTAGCCAAGACACATTAGCCGAGACACATTAGCCAAGACACCTTAGCCAAGACACCTTAGCCAAGACACATAAGCCAAACCACATTAGCCAAGACACATTAGCCAAGACACCTTAGCCAAGACACATTAGCCAAGACACATTAGCCAAGACACCTTAGCCGAGACACCTTAGCCAAGACACATTAGCCGAGACACATTAGCCAAGACACATTAGCCGAGACACATTAGCCAAGACACCTTAGCCAAGACACATTAGCCAAGACACCTTAGCCAAGACACATTAGCTAAGGCACATTAGCCAAGACACCTTAGCCAAGACACATTAGTCAAGACACATTAGCCAAGACATCTAAGCCAAGACACCCTAGCCAAGACACATTAGCCAAGACACCTTAGCCAAGACACATTAGCTAAGGCACATTAGCCAAGACACCTTAGCCAAGACACATTAGTCAAGACACATTAGCCAAGACACCTTAGCCAAGACACCTTAGCCAAGACACATTAGCAAAGACACATTAGCCAAGACACATTAGCCAAGACACATTAGCCAAGACACCTTAGCCAAGACACATTAGCCAAGACACATTATCCAAGACACCTTAGCCAAGACACCTTAGCCAAGACACCTTAGCCAAGACACCTTAGCCAAGACGCATTAGCCAAGACACCTTAGCCAAGACACATTAGCCAAGACACATTAGCCAAGACACATTAGCCAAGACACCTTAGCCAAGACACCTTAGCCAAGACACATAAGCCAAACCACATTAGCCAAGACACATTAGCCAAGACACCTTAGCCAAGACACATTAGCCAAGACACATTAGCCAAGACACCTTAGCCGAGACACCTTAGCCAAGACACATTAGCCGAGACACATTAGCCAAGACACATTAGCCAATACACATTAGCCGAGACACCTTAGCCAAGACACTTTAGCCAAGACACATTAGCCAAGACACCTTAGCCAAGACACATTAGCCATGACACCTTAGCCAAGACACATTAGCCAAGACACCTTAGCCAAGACACCTTAGCCAAGACACATTAGCCAAGACACATTAGCCAAGACACCTTAGCCAAGACACATTAGCCAAGACACCTTAGCCAAGACACCTTAGCCAAGACGCATTAGCCAAGACACATTAGTCAAGACACATTAGCCGAGAAACATTAGCCAAGACACCTTAGCCAAGACACATTAGCCAAGACACCTTAGCCAAGACACCTTAGCCAAGACACATTAGCCAAGACACCTTAGCGAAGACACCTTAGCCAAGACACATTAGCCGAGACACCTTAGCCAAGACACACTAGCCAAGACACATTAGCCAAGACACATTAGCCAAGACACCTTAGCCAAGACACATTAGCCAAGACACATTAGCCAAGACACCTTAGCCAAGACACCTTAGCCAAGACACCTTAGCCAAGACACATTAGCCAAGACACCTTAGCCAAGACACCTTAGCCAAGACACATTAGCCAAGACACCTTAGCCAAGACACCTTAGCCAAGACACCTTAGCCAAGACACATAAGCCGAGACACATTAGCCGAGACACCTTAGCCAAGACACCTTAGCCAAGACACCTTAGCCAAGACACATTAGCAAAGACACATAAGCCAAGACACATTAGCCAAAACACATTAGCCAAGACACATTAGCCAATACACCTTAGCCAAGACACATTAGCCAAGACACCTTAGCCAAGACACCTTAGCCAAGACACCTTAGCCAAGACACATTAGCCAAGACACCTTAGCCAAGACACATTAGCCAAGACACCTTAGCCAAGACACATTAGCCAAGACACCTTAGCCAAGACACCTAAGCCAAGACACCTTAGCCAAGACACCTTAGCCAAGACACATTAGCCAAGACACATTAGCCAAGACACATTAGCCAAGACACATTAGCCAAAACACATTAGCCAAGACACATTAGCCAAGACACCTTAGCCAAGACACATTAGCCAAGACACATTAGCCAAGACACATTAGCCAAGACACCTTAGCCAAGACACCTTAGCCAAGACACATTAGCCAAGACACATTAGCCAAGACACCTTAGCCAAGACACCTTAGCCAAGACACCTTAGCCAAGACACATAAGCCGAGACACATTAGCCAAGACACATTAGCCAATACACCTTAGCCAAGACACATTAGCCAAGACACATTAGCAAAGACACATTAGCCAAGACACATTAGCCAAAACACATTAGCCAAGACACATTAGCCAATACACCTTAGCCAAGACACATTAGCCGAGACACCTTAGCCAAGACACATAAGCCAAGACACCTTAGCCAAGACACCTTAGCCAAGACACATTAGCCAAGACACCTTAGCCAAGACACCTTAGCAAAGACACATTAGCCAAGACACATTAGTCAAGACACATTAGCCGAGACACATTAGCCAAGACACCTTAGCCAAGACACATTAGCCAAAACACATTAGCCAAGACACATTAGCCAATACACCTTAGCCAAGACACATTAGCCAAGACACCTTAGCCAAGACACATTAGCCAAGACACCTTAGCCAAGACACATTAGCCAAGACACATTAGCCAAGACACCTTAGCCAAGACACCTTAGCCAAGACACCGTAGCCAAGACACCTTAGCCAAGACACCTTAGCCAAGACACATTAGCCAAGACACCTTAGCCAAGACACCTTAGCCAAGACACATTAGCCAAGACACATTAGCCAAGACACATTAGCCAAGACACATTAGCCAAGACACATTAGCCAATACACCTTAGCCAAGACACCTTAGCCAAGACGCATAAGCCAAAACACCTAAGCCAAGACACCTTAGCCAAGACACCTTAGCCAAGACACCATAGCCAAGACACATTAGCCAAGACACATTAGCCAAGACACATTAGCCAATACACCTTAGCCAAGACACCTTAGCCAAGACACATTAGCCGAGACACCTTAGCCGAGACACCTTAGCCAAGACACATTAGCCAAAACACATTAGCCAAGACACCTTAGCCAAGACACATTAGCCAAGACACATTAGCCAAGACACATTAGCCAAGACACATTAGCCAAGACACATTAGCCGAGACACCTTAGGCAAGACACCTAAGCCAAGACACCTTAGCCAAGACACCTTAGCCAAGACACATTAGCCAAGACACCTTAGCCAAGACACATTAGCCAAGACACCTTAGCCAAGACACATTAGCCAAGACACCTTAGCCACGACGCATTAGCCAAGACACCTTAGCCAAGACACCTTAGCCAAGACACATTAGCCAAGACACCTTAGCCAAGACACATTAGCCAAGACACCTTAGCCAAGACACATTAGCCAAGACACATTAGCCAAGACACCTTAGCCAAGACACATTAGCCAAGACACATTAGCCAAGACACATTAGCAAAGACATATTAGCCAAGACACATTAGCCGAGACACCTTAGCCAAGACACCTTAGCCAAGACACCTTAGCCAAGACACCTTAGCCAAGACACATTAGCTAAGGCACATTAGCCAAGACACCTTAGCCAAGACACATTAGTCAAGACACATTAGCCAAGACATCTAAGCCAAGACACCCTAGCCAAGACACATTAGCCAAGACACCTTAGCCAAGACACATTAGCTAAGGCACATTAGCCAAGACACCTTAGCCAAGACACATTAGTCAAGACACATTAGCCAAGACACCTTAGCCAAGACACCTTAGCCAAGACACATTAGCAAAGACACATTAGCCAAGACACATTAGCCAAGACACCTTAGCCAAGACACCTTAGCCAAGACACATTAGCCAAGACACATTATCCAAGACACCTTAGCCAAGACACCTTAGCCAAGACACCTTAGCCAAGACACCTTAGCCAAGACGCATTAGCCAAGACACCTTAGCCAAGACACATTAGCCAAGACACATTAGCCAAGACACCTTAGCCAAGACACATTAGTCAAGACACATTAGCCAAGACACCTTAGCCAAGACACATTAGCCAAGACACATTAGCCGAGACACCTTAGCCAAGACACCTTAGCCAAGACACATTAGCCAAGACACCTTAGCCAAGACACATTAGCCAAGACACCTTAGCCAATACACATTAGCCAAGACACCTTAGCCAAGACACATTAGCCAAGACACATTAGCCAAGACACATTAGCCAAGACACCTTAGCCAAGACACCTTAGCCAAGACACATTAGCCAAGACACATTAGCCAAGACACATTAGCCAAGACACCTTAGCCAAGACACCTTAGCCAAGACACATTAGCAAAGACACATTAGCCAAGACACATTAGCCAAGACACCTTAGCCAAGACACATTAGCCAAGACATATTAGCCAAGACACATTAGCCAAGACACATTAGCCAAGACACATTAGCCAAGACACATTAGCAAAGACACATTAGCCAAGACACATTAGCCAAGACACCTTAGCCAAGACACATTAGCCAAGACACATTAGCCGAGACACCTTAGCCAAGACACATTAGCCAAGACACATTACACAAGACACATTAGCCAAGACACATTAGCCAAGACACATTAGCCAAGACACATTAGCCAAGACACCTTAGCCAAGACACATTAGCCAAGACACCTTAGCCAAGACACCTTAGCCAAGAAACCTTAGCTAAGACACCTTAGCCAAGACACATTAGCCGAGACACATTAGCCAAGACACATTAGCCAAGACACATTAGCCAAGACACATTAGCCAAGACACCTTAGGCAAGACATCTTAGCCAAGACACCTTAGCCAAGACACATTAGCCAAGACACCTTAGCCAAGACACATTACTCAAGACACATTAGCCAAGACACCTTAGCCGAGACACCTTAGCCAAGACACCTTAGCCAAGACACATTAGCCAAGACACATTAGTCAAGACACATTAGCCAAGACACATTAGCCAAGACACATTAGCCAAGACACATTAGCAAAGACACATTAGCCAAGACACCTTAGGCAAGACATCTTAGCCAAGACACCTTAGCCAAAACACCTTAGCCAAGACACCTTAGCCAAGACACATTAGCCAAGACGCCTTAGCCAAGACACTTTAGCCAAGATACATTAGCCAAGACACCTTAGCCAAGACACATTAGCCAAGACACATTAGCCAAGACACATTAGCCAAGACACATTAGCCAAGACACATTAGCCAAGACACATTAGCCAAGACACCTTTGCCAAGACACCTTAGCCAAGACACCTTAGCCAAGACACCTTAGCCAAGACGCATTAGCCAAGACACATTAGCCAAGACACATTAGCCAAGACACCTTAGCCAAGACACATTAGCCAAGACGCCTTAGGCAAGACATCTTAGCCAAGACACCTTAGCCAAAACACCTTAGCCAAGACACATTAGCCAAGACACATTAGTCAAGACACATTAGCCAAGACACATTAGCCAAGACACCTTAGCCAAGACACATTAGCCAAGACACATTAGCCAAGACACCTTAGCCGAGACACCTTAGCCAAGACGCATTAGCCAGACACCTTAGCCAAGACACCTTAGCCAAGACACCTTAGCCAAAACACATTAGCCAAGACACATTAGCCAAGACACATTAGCCGAGACACCTTAGGCAAGACACCTTAGCCAAGACACCTTAGCCAAGACACCTTAGCCAAGACACATTAGCCAAGACACATTAGCCAAGACACCTTAGCCAAGACACATTCGGCCGTATCGGGGAAATCAATCGTTCCGCAAAGGTCGTAGCGCGGTGTAACTCATGTTGTAGCACAGCTATCTGAGAGTATTTGAACAAACAGTTATGCACTGAGTTGAAAGGCAGTTTCGTTGTGAATTGATATAGGTACCTTTTTGTGTCATTTGCGTACTGAAAACAAAAAACCTGTTTATTGTTCTAAAGCTTTATAAAATATGAAATTTAGTTTCGTGGGTTTAAGTAAAACATGTAAAAATTCGCAATTAAAACATATTTTTGCTTAATTTTGAATATCCATAAAGCTTGCAACAACATCCATGTTCTATAACATCAGTAGAAATATTTAAACACAACCATAAGCAAAATGCACCCCCAATCCGCTCAAAAAGTCGCGGATTTCTTTCCATGAAAATGGGAACGGTCGTCGCCGTGTATAACACTTGTTTTCAAACATATTTGCGTTTGCTTCAATCTAGTAGGCGCTTTAGTTTAAATGAGTGTAATTGAGTGGTTCCGTGAGCTGAAATGAGTGTGAATGAGTGCACCGCGGCGACCTTTGCGGAACGATCGATTTCCCCGATACGGCCGATTAGCTAAGACACATAAACCAAGACACCTTAGCCAAGACACCTTAGCCAAGACACCTTAGCCAAGACACCTTAGCCAAGACACTTTAGCCAAGACACCTTAGCCAAGACACTTTAGCGAAGACACCTTAGCCAAGACACCTTAGCCAAGACACATTAGCCAAGACGCATAAGCCAAGACACCTAAGCCAAGACACCTTAGCCAAGACACATTAGCCAAGACACATTAGCCAAGACACATTAGCCAAGACACATTAGCCAAGACACATTAGCCGAGACACCTTAGCCAAGACACATTAGCCAAGACACCTTAGCGAAGACACATTAGCCAAGACACCATAGCCAAGACACATTAGCCAAGACACATTAGCCAAGACACATTAGCCAAGACACATTAGCCAAGACACCTTAGCCAAGACACATTAGCCAAGACACCTTAGCCAAGACACCTTAGCCAAGACACATTAGCCAAGACACCTTAGCCAAGACACCTTAGCCAAGACACCTTAGCCAAGACACATTAGCCAAGACACATTAGCCAAGACACATTAGCCATGACACCTTAGCCAAGACACCTTAGCCAAGACACCTTAGCCAAGACACATTAGCCAAGACACATTAGCCAAGACACATTAGCCGAGACACCTTAGCCAAGACACATTAGCCAAGACACATTAGCCAAGACACCTTAGCCAAGACACATTAGCCAAGACACCTTAGCCAAGACACATTAGCCGAGACACCTTAGCCAAGACACATTAGCCAAGACACATTAGCCGAGACACATTAGCCAAGACACCTTAGCCAAGACACCTTAGCCAAGACACATTAGCCAAGACACCTTAGCCAAGACACCTTAGCCAAGACACCTTAGCCAAGACACATTAGCCAAGACACATTAGCCACGACACCTTAGCCAAGACACCTTAGCCAAGACACCTTAGCCGAGATACCTTAGCCAAGACACCTTAGCCAAGACACATTAGCCAAGACACATAAGCCAAGACACCTTAGCCAAGACACATTAGCCAAGACACATTAGCCAAGACACCTTAGCCAAGACACCTTAGCCAAGACACCTTAGCCAAGACACCTTAGCCAAGACACCTTAGTCAAGACGCATTAGCCAAGACACCTAAGCCAAGACACCTTAGCCAAGACACCTTAGCCAAGACACATTAGCCGAGACACCTTAGCCAAGACACCTTAGCCAAGACACATTAGCCAAGACACATTAGCCAAGACACCTTAGCCAAGACACATTAGCCAAGACACATTAGTCAAGACACATTAGCCAAGATACATTAGCCAAGACAAATTAGCCAAGACACATTAGCCAAGACACCTTAGCCAAGACACCTTAGCCAAGACACATTAGCCAAGACACCTTAGCCAAGACACCTTAGCCAAGACACCTTAGCCAAGACACATTAGCCAAGACACATTAGCCAAGACACATTAGCCATGACACCTTAGCCAAGACACCTTAGCCAAGACACCTTAGCCAAGACACATTAGCCAAGACACATTAGCCAAGACACATTAGCCGAGACACCTTAGCCAAGACACATTAGCCAAGACACATTAGCCAAGACACCTTAGCCAAGACACATTAGCCAAGACACCTTAGCCAAGACACATTAGCCGAGACACCTTAGCCAAGACACATTAGCCAAGACACATTAGCCAAGACACATTAGCCAAGACACATTAGCCAAGACACCTAAGCCAAGACACCTTAGCCAAGACACCTTAGCCAAGACACATAAGCCAAGACACATTAGCCAAGACACCTTAGCCAAGACACATTAGCCAAGACACTTTAGCCAAGACACATTAGCCAAGACACCTTAGCCAAGACACATTAGCCAAGACACATTAGCCAAGACATATTAGCCAAGACACATTAGCCAAGACACATTAGCCAAGACACATTAGCCAAGACACATTAGCAAAGACACATTAGCCAAGACACATTAGCCAAGACACCTTAGCCAAGACACATTAGCCAAGACACCTTAGCCAAGACACATTAGCCAAGACACCTTAGCCAAGACACCTTAGCCAAGACACCTTAGCCAAGACGCATTAGCCAAGACACCTAAGCCAAGACACCTTAGCCAAGACACCTTAGCCAAGACACATAAGCCAAGACACCATAGCCAAGACACCTTAGCCAAGACACCTTAGCCAAGACACCTTAGCCAAGACATCTAAGCCAAGACGCATTAGCCAAGACACATTAGCCGAGACACCTTAGCCAAGACACATTAGCCAAGACACCTTAGCCAAGACACCTAAGCCAAGACACCTTAGCCAAGACACACTAGCCAAGACACAATAGCCGAGACACCTCAGCCATGACACCTTAGCCAAGACACATTAGCCAAGACACCTTAGCCAAGACACCTAAGCCAAGACACCTTAGCCAAGACACATTAGCCAAGACACATTAGCCGAGACACATTAGCCAAGACACCTTAGCCAAGACACATTAGCCAAGACACCTTAGCCAAGACACATTAGCCAAGACACATAAGCCAAGACACATTAGCCAAGACACATTAGCCAAGACACATTAGCCAAGACACATTAGCTAAGACACATAAGCCAAGACCCCTTAGCCAAGACACCTTAGCCAAGACACCTTAGCCAAGACACCTTAGCCAAGACACCTTAGCCAAGACACCTTAGCCAAGACACCTTAGCCAAGACGCATTAGCAAAGACACCTTAGCCAAGACACCTTAGCCAAGACACCTTAGCCAAGACACCTTAGCCAAGACACATTAGCCAAGACACCTTAGCCAAGACGCATTAGCCAAGACACATTAGCCAAGACACCTTAGCCAAGACACATTAGCCGAGACACCTTAGCCAAGACACATTAGCCAAGACACATTAGCCAAGACACCTTAGCCAAGACACATTAGCCATGACACCTTAGCCAAGACACATTAGCCAAGACACATTAGCCAAGACACCTAAGCCAAGACACCTTAGCCAAGACACATTAGCCAAGACACATTAGCCAAGACACCTTAGCCAAGACACATTAGCCAAGACGCCTTAGCCAAGACACTTTAGCCAAGACACATTAGCCAAGACACCTTAGCCAAGACACATTAGCCAAGACACATTAGCCAAGACATATTAGCCAAGACACATTAGCCAAGACACATTAGCTAAGACACATAAGCCAAGACACCTTAGCCAAGACACCTTAGCCAAGACACCTTAGCCAAGACACCTTAGCCAAGACACCTTAGCCAAGACACCTTAGCCAAGATGCATTAGCCAAGACACCTTAGCCAAGACACATTAGCCAAGACACCTTAGCCAAGACACTTTAGCCAAGACACCTTAGCCAAGACACCTTAGCCAAGACACATTAGCCAAGACACCTTAGCCAAGACACATTAGCCAAGACACATTAGCCAAGACACCTTAGCCAAGACACCTTAGCCAAGACACCTTAGCCAAGACACATTAGCTAAGACACCTTAGCCAAGACACCTTAGCCAAGACACCTTAGCCAAGACACATTAGCCAAGACACATTAGCCAAGACACATTAGCCAAGACACCTTAGCCAAGACTCCTTAGCCAAGACACCTTAGCCAAGACACATTAGCCGAGACACATTAGTCAAGACACATTAGCCGAGACACATTACCCAAGACACATTAGCCAAGACACATAAGCCAAGACACCTTAGCCAAGACACATTAGCCAAGACACATTAGCCAAGACACATTAGCCAAGACACCTTAGCCAAGACACATTAGCCATGACACCTTAGCCAAGACACATTAGCCAAGACACCTTAGCCAAGACACCTAAGCCAAGACACCTTAGCCAAGACACCTTAGCCAAGACACATTAGCCAAGACACCTTAGCCAAGACACCTTAGCCAAGACACCTTAGCGAAGACACCTTAGCCAAGACACCTTAGCCAAGACACCTTAGCCAAGACACATTAGCCAAGACACATTAGCCAAGACACATTAGCCAAGACACCTTAGCCAAGACACATTAGCCAAGACACATTAGCCAAGACACCTTAGCCAAGACACCTTAGCCAAGACACCTTAGCCAAGACACATTAGCCAAGACACATTAGCCAAGACACCTTAGCCAAGACACATTAGCCAAGACGCCTTAGCCAAGACACTTTAGCCAAGATACATTAGCCAAGACACCTTAGCCAAGACACATTAGCCAAGACACATTAGCCAAGACATATTAGCCAAGACACATTAGCCAAGACACATTAGCCAAGACACATTAGCCAAGACACCTTTGCCAAGACACCTTAGCCAAGACACCTTAGCCAAGACACCTTAGCCAAGACGCATTAGCCAAGACACATTAGCCAAGACACATTAGCCAAGACACCTTAGCCAAGACACATTAGCCAAGACGCCTTAGCCAAGACACAGTAGCCAAGACACCTTAGCCAAGACACATTAGCCAAGACACATTAGCTAAGACACATAAGCCAAGACCCCTTAGCCAAGACACCTTAGCCAAGACACCTTAGCCAAGACACCTTAGCCAAGACACCTTAGCCAAGACACCTTAGCCAAGACACCTTAGCCAAGACGCATTAGCAAAGACACCTTAGCCAAGACACCTTAGCCAAGACACCTTAGCCAAGACACCTTAGCCAAGACACATTAGCCAAGACACCTTAGCCAAGACGCATTAGCCAAGACACATTAGCCAAGACACCTTAGCCAAGACACATTAGCCGAGACACCTTAGCCAAGACACATTAGCCAAGACACATTAGCCAAGACACCTTAGCCAAGACACATTAGCCATGACACCTTAGCCAAGACACATTAGCCAAGACACATTAGCCAAGACACCTAAGCCAAGACACCTTAGCCAAGACACATTAGCCAAGACACATTAGCCAAGACACATTAGCCGAGACACATTAGCCAAGACACCTTAGCCAAGACACCTTAGCCAAGACACATTAGCCAAGACACCTTAGCGAAGACACCTTAGCCAAGACACCTTAGCCAAGACACATTAGCCAAGACACCTTAGCCAAGACACATTAACCAAGACACCTTAGCCAAGACACCTTAGCCAAGACACCTTAGCCAAGACACATTAGCCAAGACACATTAGCCAAGACACCTTAGCCAAGACACATTAGCCAAGACGCCTTAGCCAAGACACTTTAGCCAAGACACATTAGCCAAGACACCTTAGCCAAGACACATTAGCCAAGACACATTAGCCAAGACATATTAGCCAAGACACATTAGCCAAGACACATTAGCTAAGACACATAAGCCAAGACACCTTAGCCAAGACACCTTAGCCAAGACACCTTAGCCAAGACACCTTAGCCAAGACACCTTAGCCAAGACACCTTAGCCAAGATGCATTAGCCAAGACACCTTAGCCAAGACACATTAGCCAAGACACCTTAGCCAAGACACTTTAGCCAAGACACCTTAGCCAAGACACCTTAGCCAAGACACATTAGCCAAGACACCTTAGCCAAGACACATTAGCCAAGACACATTAGCCAAGACACCTTAGCCAAGACACCTTAGCCAAGACACCTTAGCCAAGACACATTAGCTAAGACACCTTAGCCAAGACACCTTAGCCAAGACACCTTAGCCAAGACACATTAGCCAAGACACATTAGCCAAGACACATTAGCCAAGACACCTTAGCCAAGACACCTTAGCCAAGACACCTTAGCCAAGACACATTAGCCGAGACACATTAGTCAAGACACATTAGCCGAGACACATTACCCAAGACACATTAGCCAAGACACATTAGCCGAGACACCTTAGCCAAGACACATTAGCCAAGACACATTAGCCAAGACACATTAGCCAAGACACCTTAGCCAAGACACATAAGCCATGACACCTTAGCCAAGACACATTAGCCAAGACACCTTAGCCAAGACACCTAAGCCAAGACACCTTAGCCAAGACACCTTAGCCAAGACACATTAGCCAAGACACCTTAGCCAAGACACCTTAGCCAAGACACCTTAGCGAAGACACCTTAGCCAAGACACCTTAGCCAAGACACCTTAGCCAAGACACATTAGCCAAGACACATTAGCCAAGACACATTAGCCAAGACACCTTAGCCAAGACACATTAGCCAAGACACATTAGCCAAGACACCTTAGCCAAGACACCTTAGCCAAGACACCTTAGCCAAGACACCTTAGCCAAGACACTTTAGCCAAGACACCTTAGCCAAGACACATTAGCCAAGACGCCTTAGCCAAGACACTTTAGCCAAGATACATTAGCCAAGACACCTTAGCCAAGACACATTAGCCAAGACACATTAGCCAAGACACATTAGCCAAGACACATTAGCCAAGACACATTAGCCAAGACACATTAGCCAAGACACCTTTGCCAAGACACCTTAGCCAAGACACCTTAGCCAAGACACCTTAGCCAAGACGCATTAGCCAAGACACATTAGCCAAGACACATTAGCCAAGACACCTTAGCCAAGACACATTAGCCAAGACGCCTTAGCCAAGACACAGTAGCCAAGACACCTTAGCCAAGACACATTAGCCAAGACACATTAGCCGAGACACCTTAGCCAAGACACATTAGCCGAGACACCTTAGCCAAGACACATTAGCCAAGACACCTTAGCCAAGACACATTAGCCAAGACACATTAGCCAAGACACATTAGCCGAGACACCTTAGCCAAGACACCTTAGCCAAGACACATTAGCCAAGACTTATTAGCCAAGACATATTAGCCAAGACACCTTAGCCAAGACACATTAGCCAAGACACATTAGCCAAGACACATTAGCCGAGACACCTTAGCCAAGACACCTTAGCCAAGACACATTAGCCAAGACACATAAGCCAAGACACCTTAGCCAAGACACATTAGCCAAGACACATTAGCCAAGACACCTTAACCAAGACACCTTAGCCAAGACACCTTAGCCAAGACACCTTAGCCAAGACACCTTAGCCAAGACGCATTAGCCAAGACACCATAGCCAAGACACCTTAGCCAAGACACCTTAGCCAAGACACATTAGCCAAGACACATTACACAAGACACATTAGCCAAAACACATTAGCCAAGACACATTAGCCAAGACACATTAGCCAAGACACATTAGCCAAGACACCTTAGCCAAGACACATTAGCCAAGACACCTTAGCCAAGACACCTTAGCCAAGACACCATAGCCAAGACACCTTAGCCAAGACACATTAGCCAAGACACCTTAGCCAAGACACCTTAGCCAAGACACCTTAGCCAAGACACATTAGCCAAGACACCTAAGCCAAGACACCTTAGGCAAGACACCTTAGCCAAGACACATTAGCCAAGACACATTAGCCGAGACACTTTAGCCAAGACACATTAGCCAAGACACATTAGCCAAGACACATTAGCCAAGACACCTTAGGCAAGACATCTTAGCCAAGACACCTTAGCCAAGACACATTAGCCAAGACACCTTAGCCAAGACACCTTAGCCAAGACACATTAGCCAAGACACCTTAGCCGAGACATCCTAGCCAAGACACCTTAGCCAAGACACCTTAGCCAAGACACATTAGCCAAGACACATTAGCCAAGACACATTAGCCAAGACACATTAGCCAAGACACATTAGCCAAGACACCTTAGCCAAGACACCTTAGCCAAGACACCTTAGCCAAGACACCTTAGCCAAGACACCTTAGCCAAAACGCATTAGCCAAGACACCTTAGCCAAGACACCTTAGCCAAGACACCTTAACCAAGACACATTAGCCAAGACACCTTAGCCAAGACACCTTAGCCACGACACATTAGCCGAGACACATTAGCCAAGACACATTAGCCAAGACACATTAGCCAAGACACATTAGCCAAGACACATTAGCTAAGACACCTTAGGCAAGACATCATAGCCAAGACACCTTAGCCAAGACACATTAGCCAAGACACATTAGCCGAGACACCTTAGCCAAGACACCTTAGCCAAGACACCTTAGCCAAGACACCTTAGCCAAGACACATTAGCCAAGACACATTAGCCAAGACACATTAGCCAAAACACATTAGCCAAGACACATTAGCCAAGACACATTAGCCAAGACACATTAGCCAAGACACCTTAGCCAAGACACATTAGCCAAGACACCTTAGCCAAGACACCTTAGCCAAGACATATTGGCCAAGACACCTTAGCCAAGACACCTTAGCCAAGACACCTTAGCCAAGACACCTTAGCCAAGACACCTTAGCCAAGACACATTAGCCAAGACACCTTAGCCAAGACACCTTAGCCAAGAAACCTTAGCTAAGACACCTTAGCCAAGACACATTAGCCGAGACACATTAGCCAAGACACATTAGCCAAGACACATTAGCCAAGACACATTAGCCAAGACACCTTAGGCAAGACATCTTAGCCAAGACACCTTAGCCAAGACACATTAGCCAAGACACCTTAGCCAAGACACATTACTCAAGACACATTAGCCAAGACACCTTAGCCGAGACACCTTAGCCAAGACACCTTAGCCAAGACACCTTAGCCAAGACACATTAGCCAAGACACATTAGCCAAGACACATTAGCCAAGACACATTAGCCAAGACACATTCGCCAAGACACCTTAGCCAAGACACATTAGCCAAGACACCTTAGCCAAGACACCTTAGCCAAGACACCTTAGCCAAGACGCATTAGCCAAGACACCTTAGCCAAGACACCTTAGCCAAGACACCTCAATCAAGACACATTAGCCAAGACACCTTAGCCAAGACACCTTAGCCAAGACACATTAGCCGAGACACATTAGCCAAGACACATTAGCCAAGACACATTAGCCAAGACACATTAGCCAAGACACATTAGCCAAGACACCTCAGGCAAGACATCTTAGCCAAGACACCTTAGCCAAGACACATTAGCCAAGACACATTAGCCGAGACACCTTGGCCAAGACACCTTAGCCAAGACACCTTAGCCAAGACACCTTAGCCAAGACACATTAGCCGAGACACATTAGCCAAGACACATTAGCCGAGACACCTTAGCCAAGACACCTTAGCCAAGACACATTAGCCAAGACACATTAGCCAAGACACATTAGCCAAGACACCTTAGCCAAGACACATTAGCCAAGACACCTTAGCCAAGACACCTTAGCCAAGACACATTAGCCAAGACACCTAAGCCAAGACACCTTAGCCAAGACGCCTTAGCCAAGACACAGTAGCCAAGAAACATTAGCCAAGACACATTAGCCAAGACACATTAGCCAAGACACATTAGCCAAGACATATTAGCCAAGACACATTAGCCAAGACACATTAGCCAAGACACATTAGCCAAGACACATAAGCCAAGACACCTTTGCCAAGACACCTTAGCCAAGACACATTAGCCAAGACACATAAGCCAAGACACCTTAGCCAAGACACCTTAGCCAAGACACCTTAGCCAAGACGCATTAGCCAAGACACCTAAGCCAAGACACCTTAGCCAAGACACCTTAGCCAAGACACATTAGCCAAGACACATTAGCCAAGACACATTAGCCGAGACACCTTAGACAAGACACCTTAGCCAAGACACCTTAGCCAAGACACCTTAGCCAAGACACCTTAGCCAAGACACCTTAGCCAAGACACATTAGCCAAGACACATTAGCCAAGACACATTAGCCGAGACACCATAGCCAAGACACCTTAGCCAAGACACATTAGCCGAGACACCATAGCCAAGACATATTAGCCAAGACACATTAGCCAAGACACATTAGCCAAGACACATTAGCCAAGACACATTAGCCAAGACACATAAGCCAAGACACCTTAGCCAAGACACATTAGCCAAGACACATAAGCCAAGACACCTTAGCCAAGACACCTTAGCCAAGACACCTTAGCCAAGACACCTTAGCAAAGACGCATTAGCCAAGACACCTTAGCCAAGACACCTTAACCAAGACACATTAGCCAAGACACATTAGCCAAGACACATTAGCCAAGACACATTAGCCAAGACACATTAGCCAAGACACATTAGCCAAGACACCTTAGCCAAGACACCTTGGCCAAGACACATTAGCCAAGACACCTTAGCCAAGACACATTAGCCAAGACACATTAGCCAAGACACCTTAGCCAAGACACATTAGCCAAGACACATTAGCCAAGACACATTAGCCAAGACACATTAGCCAAGACACCTTAGCCAAGACACATTAGCCAAGACACATTAGCCAAGACACATGAGCCAAGACACCTTAGCCAAGACACATTAGCCAAGACACCTTAGCCAAGACACCTTAGCCAAGACACCTTAGCCAAGACACCTTAGCCAAGACGCATTAGCCAAGACACCTAAGCCAATACACCTTAGCCAAGACACCTTAGCCAAGACACATTAGCCAAGACACATTAGCCAAGACACATTAGCCAAGACACATTAGCCAAGACACATTAGCCAAGACACCTTAGGCAAGACATCTTAGCCAAGACACCTTAGCCAAGACACATTAGCCAAGACACCTTAGCCAAGACACATTACTCAAGACACATTAGCCAAGACACCTTAGCCGAGACACCTTAGCCAAGACACCTTAGCCAAGACACCTTAGCCAAGACACATTAGCCAAGACACATTAGCCAAGACACATTAGCCAAGACACATTAGCCAAGACACATTCGCCAAGACACCTTAGCCAAGACACATTAGCCAAGACACCTTAGCCAAGACACCTTAGCCAAGACACCTTAGCCAAGACGCATTAGCCAAGACACCTTAGCCAAGACACCTTAGCCAAGACACCTTAATCAAGACACATTAGCCAAGACACCTTAGCCAAGACACCTTAGCCAAGACACATTAGCCGAGACACATTAGCCAAGACACATTAGCCAAGACACATTAGCCAAGACACATTAGCCAAGACACATTAGCCAAGACACCTCAGGCAAGACATCTTAGCCAAGACACCTTAGCCAAGACACATTAGCCAAGACACATTAGCCAAGACACATTAGCCAAGACACCTTAGCCAAGACACCTTAGCCAAGACACCTTAGCCAAGACACATTAGCCAAGACACCTAAGCCAAGACACCTTAGGCAAGACACCTTAGCCAAGACACATTAGCCAAGACACATTAGCCGAGACACTTTAGCCAAGACACATTAGCCAAGACACATTAGCCAAGACACATTAGCCAAGACACCTTAGGCAAGACATCTTAGCCAAGACACCTTAGCCAAGACACATTAGCCAAGACACCTTAGCCAAGACACCTTAGCCAAGACACATTAGCCAAGACACCTTAGCCGAGACATCCTAGCCAAGACACCTTAGCCAAGACACCTTAGCCAAGACACATTAGCCAAGACACATTAGCCAAGACACATTAGCCAAGACACATTAGCCAAGACACATTAGCCAAGACACCTTAGCCAAGACACCTTAGCCAAGACACCTTAGCCAAGACACCTTAGCCAAGACACCTTAGCCAAAACGCATTAGCCAAGACACCTTAGCCAAGACACCTTAGCCAAGACACCTTAACCAAGACACATTAGCCAAGACACCTTAGCCAAGACACCTTAGCCACGACACATTAGCCGAGACACATTAGCCAAGACACATTAGCCAAGACACATTAGCCAAGACACATTAGCCAAGACACATTAGCTAAGACACCTTAGGCAAGACATCATAGCCAAGACACCTTAGCCAAGACACATTAGCCAAGACACATTAGCCGAGACACCTTAGCCAAGACACCTTAGCCAAGACACCTTAGCCAAGACACCTTAGCCAAGACACATTAGCCAAGACACATTAGCCAAGACACATTAGCCAAAACACAATAGCCAAGACACATTAGCCAAGACACATTAGCCAAGACACATTAGCCAAGACACCTTAGCCAAGACACATTAGCCAAGACACCTTAGCCAAGACACCTTAGCCAAGACATATTGGCCAAGACACCTTAGCCAAGACACCTTAGCCAAGACACCTTAGCCAAGACACCTTAGCCAAGACACCTTAGCCAAGACACATTAGCCAAGACACCTTAGCCAAGACACCTTAGCCAAGAAACCTTAGCTAAGACACCTTAGCCAAGACACATTAGCCGAGACACATTAGCCAAGACACATTAGCCAAGACACATTAGCCAAGACACATTAGCCAAGACACCTTAGGCAAGACATCTTAGCCAAGACACCTTAGCCAAGACACATTAGCCAAGACACCTTAGCCAAGACACATTACTCAAGACACATTAGCCAAGACACCTTAGCCGAGACACCTTAGCCAAGACACCTTAGCCAAGACACCTTAGCCAAGACACATTAGCCAAGACACATTAGCCAAGACACATTAGCCAAGACACATTAGCCAAGACACATTCGCCAAGACACCTTAGCCAAGACACATTAGCCAAGACACCTTAGCCAAGACACCTTAGCCAAGACACCTTAGCCAAGACGCATTAGCCAAGACACCTTAGCCAAGACACCTTAGCCAAGACACCTTAATCAAGACACATTAGCCAAGACACCTTAGCCAAGACACCTTAGCCAAGACACATTAGCCGAGACACATTAGCCAAGACACATTAGCCAAGACACATTAGCCAAGACACATTAGCCAAGACACATTAGCCAAGACACCTCAGGCAAGACATCTTAGCCAAGACACCTTAGCCAAGACACATTAGCCAAGACACATTAGCCGAGACACCTTGGCCAAGACACCTTAGCCAAGACACCTTAGCCAAGACACCTTAGCCAAGACACATTAGCCGAGACACATTAGCCAAGACACATTAGCCGAGACACCTTAGCCAAGACACCTTAGCCAAGACACATTAGCCAAGACACATTAGCCAAGACACATTAGCCAAGACACCTTAGCCAAGACACATTAGCCAAGACACCTTAGCCAAGACACCTTAGCCAAGACACATTAGCCAAGACACCTAAGCCAAGACACCTTAGCCAAGACGCCTTAGCCAAGACACAGTAGCCAAGAAACATTAGCCAAGACACATTAGCCAAGACACATTAGCCAAGACACATTAGCCAAGACATATTAGCCAAGACACATTAGCCAAGACACATTAGCCAAGACACATTAGCCAAGACACATAAGCCAAGACACCTTTGCCAAGACACCTTAGCCAAGACACATTAGCCAAGACACATAAGCCAAGACACCTTAGCCAAGACACCTTAGCCAAGACACCTTAGCCAAGACGCATTAGCCAAGACACCTAAGCCAAGACACCTTAGCCAAGACACCTTAGCCAAGACACATTAGCCAAGACACATTAGCCAAGACACATTAGCCGAGACACCTTAGACAAGACACCTTAGCCAAGACACCTTAGCCAAGACACCTTAGCCAAGACACCTTAGCCAAGACACCTTAGCCAAGACACATTAGCCAAGACACATTAGCCAAGACACATTAGCCGAGACACCATAGCCAAGACACCTTAGCCAAGACACATTAGCCGAGACACCATAGCCAAGACATATTAGCCAAGACACATTAGCCAAGACACATTAGCCAAGACACATTAGCCAAGACACATTAGCCAAGACACATAAGCCAAGACACCTTAGCCAAGACACATTAGCCAAGACACATAAGCCAAGACACCTTAGCCAAGACACCTTAGCCAAGACACCTTAGCCAAGACACCTTAGCAAAGACGCATTAGCCAAGACACCTTAGCCAAGACACCTTAACCAAGACACATTAGCCAAGACACATTAGCCAAGACACATTAGCCAAGACACATTAGCCAAGACACATTAGCCAAGACACATTAGCCAAGACACCTTAGCCAAGACACCTTGGCCAAGACACATTAGCCAAGACACCTTAGCCAAGACACATTAGCCAAGACACATTAGCCAAGACACCTTAGCCAAGACACATTAGCCAAGACACATTAGCCAAGACACATTAGCCAAGACACATTAGCCAAGACACCTTAGCCAAGACACATTAGCCAAGACACATTAGCCAAGACACATGAGCCAAGACACCTTAGCCAAGACACATTAGCCAAGACACCTTAGCCAAGACACCTTAGCCAAGACACCTTAGCCAAGACACCTTAGCCAAGACGCATTAGCCAAGACACCTTAGCCAATACACCTTAGCCAAGACACCTTAGCCAAGACACATTAGCCAAGACACATTAGCCAAGACACATTAGCCGAGACACCTTAGGCAAGACACCTTAGTCAAGACACCTTAGCCAAGACACCTTAGCCAAGACACCTTAGCCAAGACACCTTAGCCAAGACACCTTAGCCAAGACACATTAGCCAAGACACCTTAGCCAAGACACATTAGCCAAGACACATTAGCCAAGACACCTTAGCCAAGACACCTTGGCCAAGACACATTAGCCAAGACACCTTAGCCAAGACACATTAGCCAAGACACATTAGCCAAGACACCTTAGCCAAGACACCTTAGCCAAGACACATTAGCCAAGACACATTAGCCAAGACACATTAGCCAAGACACCTTAGCCAAGACACCTTAGCCAAGACACATTAGCCAAGATACATTAGCCAAGACACCTTAGCCAAGACACATTAGCCAAGACACCTTAGCCAAGACACCTTAGCCAAGACACCTTAGCCAAGACATCTTAGCCAAGACGCATTAGCCAAGACACCTAAGCCAAGACACCTTAGCCAAGACACCTTAGCCAAGACACATTAGCCAAGACACATTAGCCAAGACACATTAGCCGAGACACCTTAGGCAAGACACCTTAGCCAAGACACCTTAGCCAAGACACCTTAGCCAAGAAACATTAGCCAAGACACCTTAGCCAAGACACCTTAGCCAAGACACCTTAGCCAAGACACATTAGCCAAGACACATTAGCCAAGACACATTAGCCGAGACACCTTAGCGAAGACACCTTAGCCAAGACACATTAGCCAAGACACATTAGCCAAGACACCTTAGCCAAGACACATTAGCCAAGACACCTTAGCCAAGACACATTAGCAAAGACACATTAGCCAAGACACCTTAGCCAAGACACCTTAGCCAAGACACATTAGCCAAGACACATTAGCCAAGACACGTTAGCCAAGACACATTAGCCAAGACACCTTAGCCAAGACACATTAGCCAAGACACATTAGCCAAGACACATTAGCCGAGACACCATAGCCAAGACACCTTAGCCAAGACACATTAGCCAAGACACATAAGCCGAGACACCTTAGCCAAGACACCTTAGCCAAGACACATTAGCCAAGACACCTTAGCCAAGACACATTAGCCAAGACACATTAGCCAAGACATAAAGCCGAGACACCTTTGCCAAGACACCTTAGCCAAGACACATTAGCCAAGACACCTTAGCCAAGACACATTAGCCAAGACACCTTAGCCAAGACACATTAGCCAAGACACCTTAGCTGAGACACATTAGCCAAGACACATTAGCCAAGACACATTAGCCAAGACACTTTAGCCAAGACACCTTAGCCAAGACACATTAACCAAGACACATTAGCCAAGACACATTAGCCAAGACACCTTAGCCAAGACACATTAGCCAAGACACATTAGCCAAGACACATTAGCCAAGACACATAAGCCAAGACACCTTAGCCAAGACACATTAGCCAAGACACATTAGCCAAGACACATAAGCCAAGACACCATAGCCAAGACACCTTAGCCAAGACACATTAGCCGAGACACCATAGCCAAGACATATTAGCCAAGACACATTAGCCAAGACACATTAGCCAAGACAGATTAGCCAAGACACATTAGCCAAGACACATAAGCCAAGACACCTTAGCCAAGACACATTAGCCAAGACACATAAGCCAAGACACCTTAGCCAAGACGCCTAAGCCAAGACACCTTAGCCAAGACACCTTAGCCAAGACACCTTAGCCAAGACGCATTAGCCAAGACACCTTAGCCAAGACACCTTAGCCAAGACACATTAGCCAAGACACATTAGCCAAGACACATTAGCCAAGACACATTAGCCAAGACACATTAGCAAAGACACCTTGGCCAAGACACATTAGCCAAGACACATTAGCCAAGACACCTTAGCCAAGACACATTAGCCAAGACACATTAGCCAAGACACCTTAGCCAAGACACCTTAGCCAAGACACATTAGCCAAGACACATTAGCCAAGACACATTAGCCAAGACACTTTAGCCAAGATACATTAGCCAAGACACATTAGCCAAGACACCTTAGCCAAGACACCTTAGCCAAGACACATTAGCCAAGACACCTTAGCCAAGACACCTTAGCCAAGACACATGAGCCGAGACACCTTAGCCAAGACACATTAGCCAAGACACATTACCCAAGACGCATTGACCAAGACACCTTAGCCAAGACACATTAGCCAAGACACATGAGCTGAGACACCTTAGCCAAGACACATTAGCCAAGACACCTTAGCCAAGACACCTTAGCCAAGACATATTAGCCAAGACACATAAGCCAAGACACCTTAGCCAAGACACCTTAGCCAAGACACATTTGCCGAGACACATTTGCCAAGACACATTAGCCAAGACACATTAGCCAAGACACCTTAGCCAAGACACCTTAGCCAAGACACCTTAGCCGAGACACCTTGTCCAAGACACATTAGCCAAGACACCTTAGCCAAGACACATTAGCCAAGACACCTTAGCCAAGACACATTAGCCAAGACACCTTAGCCAAGACACCTTAGCCAAGACACATTAGCCAAGACACATTAGCCAAGACACATTAGCCAAGACACATTAGCCAAGACACCTTAGCCAAGACACATTAGCCAAGACACATTAGCCAAGACACCTTAGCCAAGACACATTAGCCAAGACACATTAGCCGAGACACCTTAGCCAAGACACCTAAGATAAGACACATTAGCCAAGACACATTAGCCAAGACACCTTAGCCAAGACACATTAGCCAAGACACCTTAGCCAAGACACCTTAGCCAAGACACCTTAGCCAAGACACATTAGCCAAGACACATTAGCCAAGACACCTTAGCCAAGACACCTTAGCCAAGACACCTTAGCCAAGACACCTTAGCCAAGACATCTTAGCCAAGACGCATTAGCCAAGACACCTAAGCCAAGACACCTTAGCCAAGACACATTAGCCAAGACACCGTAGCCAAGACACCTTAGTCAAGACACCTTAGCCAAGACACATTAGCCAAGACACCTTAGCCAAGACACATTAGCCAAGCGACATTAGCCAAGACACATTAGCCAAGACACATTAGCCAAGACACATTAGCCAAGACACCTTAGCCGAGACACCTTAGCCGAGACACCTTAGCCAAGACGCATTAGCCAAGACACCTAAGCCAAGACACCTTAGCCAAGACACCTTAGCCGAGACACCTTAGCCAAGACACATTAGCCAAGACACATTGGCCAAGACACATTAGCCGAGACACCTTAGCCAAG
Source organism: Anopheles funestus (assembly GCF_943734845.2). Taxonomy (NCBI): domain Eukaryota; kingdom Metazoa; phylum Arthropoda; class Insecta; order Diptera; family Culicidae; genus Anopheles; species Anopheles funestus. The sequence continues at coordinate 118,224 of NW_026045320.1, forward strand.
ACACCTTAGCCAAGACACATTAGCCAAGGCACATTAGCCAAGACACATAAGCCAAGACACATTAGCCAAGACACATTAGCCAAGACACATAAGCCAAGACACCCTAGCCAAGACACATTAGCCAAGACACCTTAGCCAAGACACCTTAGCCAAGACACATAAGCCAAGACACCTTAGCCAAGACACCTTAGCCAAGACGCATTAGCCAAGACACCTAAGCCAAGACACCTTAGCCAAGACACATTAGCCAAGACACATTAGCCAAGACACCTTAGCCAAGACACATTAGCCAAGACACATTAGCCAAGACACATTAGCCAAGACACATTAGCCAAGACACAATAGTCAAGACACATTAGCCAAGACACATTAGCCAAGACACCTTAGCCAAGACACATTAGCCAAGACACCTTATCCGAGACACCTTAGCCAAGACACATTAGCCAAGACACCTTAGCCAAGACACATTAGCCAAGACACATTAGCCAAGACACCTTAGCCAAGACACATTAGCCAAGACACCGTAGCCAAGACACCTTAGCCAGGACACCTTAGCCAAGACACATTAGCCAAGACACCTTAGCCAAGACACACTAGCCAAGACACCTTAGCCAAGACACATTAGCCAAGACACATTAGCCAAGACACCTTAGCCAAGACACCTTAGCCAAGACACATTAGCCAAGACACATTAGCCAAGACACCTTAGCCAAGACACCTTAGCCAAGACACCTTAGCCAAGACACCTTAGCCAAGACACCTTAGCCAAGACGCATTAGCCAAGACACCTAAGAAAAGACACCTTAGCCAAGACACATTAGCCAAGACACCGTAGCCAAGACACCTTAGTCAAGACACCTTAGCCAAGACACCTTAGCCGAGACACCTTGTCCAAGACACATTAGCCAAGACACCTTAGCCAAGACACATTAGCCAAGACACCTTAGCCAAGACACATTCGCAAAGACACATTAGCCAAGACACCTTAGCCAAGACACATTAGCAAAGCCACATTAGCCAAGACACATTAGCCAAGACACCTTAGCCAAGACACATTAGCCGAGACACATTAGCCATGACACCTTAGCCAAGACACATTAGCCAAGACACCTTAGCCAAGACACCTTAGCCAAGACACATTAGTTAAGACACCTTAGCCAAGACACATTAGCCAAAACACATTAGCCAAGACACATTAGCCAAGACACCTTAGCCAAGACACATTAGCCAAGACACCTTAGCCAAGACACATTAGCCAAGACACCTTAGCCACGACACATTGGCCAAGACACATTAGCCAAGACACCTTAGCCAAGACACCTTAGCCAAGACACCTTAGCCAAGACTTATTAGCCAAGACACCTTAGCCAAGACACCTTAGCCAAGACACATTAGCCAAGACACCTTAGCCAAGACACCTTAGCCGAGACACCTTGTCCAAGACACATTAGCCAAGACACCTTAGCCAAGACACATTAGCCAAGACACCTTAGCCAAGACACATTCGCAAAGACACATTAGCCAAGACACCTTAGCCAAGACACCTTAGCCAAGACACATTAGCCAAGACACATTAGCCAAGACACATTAGCCAAGACACCTTAGCCAAGACACATTAGCCAAGACACATTAGCCAAGACACCTTAGCCAAGACACATTAGCCAAGACACATTAGCCGAGACACCTTAGCCAAGACACCTAAGCCAAGACACATTAGCCAAGACACCTTAGCCAAGACACCTTAGCCAAGACACATTAGCCAAGACACCTTAGCCAAGACACATTAGCCATGACACCTTAGCCAAGACACCTTAGCCAAGACACCTTAGCCAAGACACATTAGCCAAGACACATTAGCCAAGACACCTTAGCCAAGACACCTTAGCCAAGACACCTTAGCAAAGACACCTTAGCCAAGACACCTTAGCCAAGACGCATTAGCCAAGACACCTAAGCCAAGACACCTTAGCCAAGACACATTAGCCAAGACACCGTAGCCAAGACACCTTAGTCAAGACACCTTAGCCAAGACACATTAGCCAAGCGACATTAGCCAAGACACATTAGCCAAGACACATTAGCCAAGACACATTAGCCAAGACACCTTAGCCGAGACACCTTAGCCGAGACACCTTAGGCAAGACGCATTAGCCAAGACACCTAAGCCAAGACACCTTAGCCAAGACACCTAAGCCAAGACACCTTAGCCAAGACACATTAGCCAAGACACATTGGCCAAGACACATTAGCCGAGACACCTAAGCCAAGACACCTTAGCCAAGACACATTAGCCAAGACACATTAGCCAAGACACATAAGCCAAGACACATTAGCCAAGACACATTAGCCAAGACACATAAGCCAAGACACCTTAGCCAAGACACATTAGCCAAGACACCTTAGCCAAGACACCTTAGCCAAGACACCTTAGCCAAGACACCTTAGCCAAGACACCTTAGCCAAGACGCATTAGCCAAGACACCTAAGCCAAGACACCTTAGCCAAGACACATTAGCCAAGACACATTAGCCAAGACACCTTAGCCAAGACACATTAGCCAAGACACATTAGCCAAGACACATTAGCCAAGGCACAATAGTCAAGACACATTAGCCAAGACACATTAGCCAAGACACCTTAGCCAAGACACATTAGCCAAGACACCTCATCCGAGACACCTTAGCCAAGACACATTAGCCAAGACACATTAGCCAAGACACATTAGCCAAGACACATTAGCCAAGACACCTTAGCCAAGACACATTAGCCAAGACACCGTAGCCAAGACACCTTAGCCAAGACACCTTAGCCAAGACACATTAGCAAAGCCACATTAGCCAAGACACATTAGCAAAGCCACATTAGCCAAGACACATTAGCCAAGACACATTAGCCAAGACACCTTAGCCGAGACACCTTAGCCGAGACACCTTAGTCAAGACGCCTTAGCCAAGACACCTAAGCCAAGACACCTTAGCCAAGACACCTTAGCCAAGACACCTTAGCCAAGACAAATTAGCCAAGACACATTAGCCGAGACACCTTAGGCAAGACACCTTATCCAAGACACCTTAGCCAAGACACCTTAGCCAAGACACATTAGCCAAGACACATTAGCCAAGACACATTAGCCAAGACTCCTTAGCCAAGACACATTAGCCAAGACACATTAGCCGAGACACCTTAGCCAAGACACCTTCGCCAAGACACATTAGCCAAGACACATTAGCCAAGACATATTAGCCAAGACACATTAGCCAAGACACATTAGCCAAGACACCTTAGCCAAGACACATAAGCCAAGACACCTTAGCCAAGACACCTTAGCCAAGACACCTTAGTCAAGACACCTTAGCCAAGACACCTTAGCCAAGACACCTTAGCCAAGACCCATTAGCCAAGACGCAATAGCCAAGACACCTTAGCCAAGACACCTTAGCCAAGACACATTAGCCAAGACACATTAGCCAAGACACATTAGCCAAGACACCTTAGCCAAAACACATTAGCCAAGACACATTAGCCAATACACCTTAGCCAAGACACATTAGCCAAGACACCTTAGCCAAGACACCTTAGCCAAGACACATTAGCCAAGACACCTTAGCCAAGACACCTTAGCCAAGACACATTAGCCAAGACACATTAGCCAAGACACCTTAGCCAAGACACATTAGCCAAGACACCTTAGCCAAGACACCTTAGCCAAGACACCTTGTCCAAGACACATAAGCCAAGACACCTTAGCCAAGACACATTAGCCAAGACACCTTAACCAGGACACATTCGCAAAGACACATTAGCCAAGACACCTTAGCCAAGACACCTTAGCCAAGACACATTAGCCAAGTCACCTTAGCCAAGACACATTAGCCAAGACACATTAGCCAAGACACATTAGCCAAGACACATTAGCCAAGACACCTTAGGCAAGACACCTTAGCCAAGACACGTTAGGCAAGACACATTAGCCAAGACACATTAGCCAAGACACATTAGCCAAGACACATTAGCCAAGACACCTTAGCCAAGACACCTTAGCCAAGACACCTTAGCCAAGACACATTAGCCAAGCCACATTAGCCAAGACACATTAGCCAAGACACCTTAGCCAAGACACATTAGCCAAGACACATTAGCCAAGACACCGTAGCCGAGACACCTTAGCCAAGACACATTAGCCAAGACACCTTAGCCAAGAAACATTAGTCGAGACACCTTAGCCAAGACACATTAGCCAAGATACCTTAGCCAAGACACCTTAGCCAAGACACCTAAGCCAAGACATATTAGCCAAGACACATTAGCCGAGACACATTAGCCAAGACACCTTACCTAAGACACCTTAACCAAGACACCTTAGCCAAGACACCTTAGCCAAGACACATCAGCCAAGACACCTTAGCCAAGACACCTTAGCCAAGACACCTTAGCCAAGACACCTTAGCCAAGACACATTAGCCAAGACACCTTAGCCAAGACACCTTAGCCAAGACACATTAGCCAAGACACATTAGCCAAGACACCTTAGCCAAGACACCTTAGCCAAGACACATTAGTCAAGACTCATTAGCCAAGACACATTAGCCAAGACACCTTAGCCAAGACACCTTAGAAAAGACACCTTAGCCAAGACACATTAGCCAAGACACATTAGCCAAGACACATTAGCCAAGACACATTAGCCAAGACACCTTAGCCAAGACACCTTAGCCAAGACACATTAGCCAAGACACCTTAGCCAAGACACCTAAGCCAAGACACCTTAGCCAAGACACATTAGCCAAGACACATTAGCCGAGACACATTAGCCAAGACACCTTAGCCAAGACACCTTAGCCAAGACACATTAGCCAAGACACCTTAGCGAAGACACCTTAGCCAAGACACCTTAGCCAAGACACATTAGCCAAGACACATTAGCCAAGACACATTAGCCAAGACACCTTAGCCAAGACACCTTAGCCAAGACACCTTAGCCAAGACACCTTAGCCAAGACACATTAGCCAAGACACATTAGCCAAGACGCCTTAGCCAAGACACTTTAACCAAGGCACATTAGCCAAGACACCTTAGCCAAGACATATTAGCCAAGACACATTAGCCAAGACACATTAGCCAAGACACATTAGCCAAGACACATAAGCCAAGACACCTTAGCCAAGACACCTTAGCCAAGACACCTTAGCCAAGACACCTTAGCCAAGACACCTTAGCCAAGGCACCTTAGCCAAGACGCATTAGCCAAGACACCTAAGCCAAGACACCTTCGCCAAGACACCTTAGCCAAGACACATTAGCCAAGACACCTTAACCAAGACACCTTAGCCAAGACACATTAGCCAAGACACATTAGCCAAGACACATTAGCCGAGACACCTTAGCCAAGACACATTAGCCAAGACACCTTAGCCAAGACACATTAGCCAAGACACCTTAGCCAAGACACATTAGCCAAGACACCTTAGGCAAGACATCTTAGCCAAGACACATTAGCCAAGACACATTAACCAAGACACATTAGCCGAGACACCTTAGCCAAGACACATTAGCCAAGACACATTAGCCGAGACACCTTAGCCAAGACACATTAGCCAAGACACCTTAGCCAAGACACCTTAGGCAAGACACCTTAGCCAAGACACCTTAGCCAAGACACATTAGCCAAGACACCTTAGCCAAGACACCTTAGCCAAGACACCTTAGCCAAGACACATTAGCCAAGACACATTAGCCAAGACACATAAGCCAAGACACCTTAGCCAAGACACAATAGCCAAGATACCTTAACCAAGACACCTTAGCCAAGACACCTTAGCCAAGACACCTTAGCCAAGACGCATTAGCCAAGACACCTAAGCCAAGACACCTTCGCCAAGACACCTTAGCCAAGACACATTAGCCAAGACACCTTAACCAAGACACCTTAGCCAAGACACATTAGCCAAGACACATTAGCCAAGACACATTAGCCGAGACACCTTAGCCAAGACACATTAGCCAAGACACCTTAGCCAAGACACATTAGCCAAGACACCTTAGCCAAGACACATTAGCCAAGACACATTATCCAAGACAAATTAGCCGAGACACCTTAGCCAAGACACCTTAGCCAAGACACATTAGCCAAGACACATTAGCCAAGACATATTAGCCAAGACACATTAGCCAAGACACATTAGCCAAGACACATTAGCCAAGACACATTAGCCGAGACACCTTAGCCAAGACACCTTAGCCAAGACACATTAGCCAAGACACATTAGCCAAGACACATAAGCCAAGACACCTTAGCCAAGACACATTAGCCAAGATACCTTAACCAAGACACCTTAGCCAAGACACCTTAGCCAAGATACCTTAACCAAGACACCTTAGCCAAGACACCTTAGCCAAGACACCTTAGCCAAGACACCTTAGCCAAGACACCTTAGCCAAGACACCTTAGCCAAGACACATTAGCCGAGACACATTAGCCAAGACACATTAGCCAAAACACCTTAGCCAAGACACATTAGCCAAGACACCTTAGCCAAGACACATTAGCCAAGACACCTTAGCCAAGACACATTAGCCAAGACACATTATCCAAGACAAATTAGCCGAGACACCTTAGCCAAGACACCTTAGCCAAGACACATTAGCCAAGACACATTAGCCAAGACATATTAGCCAAGACACATTAGCCAAGACACATTAGCCAAGACACATTAGCCAAGACACATTAGCCGAGACACCTTAGCCAAGACACATTAGCCAAGACACATTAGCCAAGACACCTTAGCCAAGACACATTAGCCAAGACGCCTTAGCCAAGACACTTTAGCCAAGACACATAAGCCAAGACACCTTAGCCAAGACACCTTAGCCAAGACACCTTAGCCAAGACACCTTAGCCAAGACACCTTAGCCAAGACACCTAAGCCAAGACACCTTAGCCAAGACACCTTAGCCGAGACACATTAGCCAAGACACATTAGCCAAGACACCTTAGCCAAGACACCTTAGCCAAGACACCTTAGCCAAGACACCTTAGCCAAGACACCTTAGCCAAGACACATTAGCCAAGACATATTAGCCAAGACACATTAGCCAAGACACTTTAGCCAAGACACCTTAGCCAAGACGCATTAGCCAAGACACCTAAGCCAAGACACCTTAGCCAAGACACCTTAGCCGAGACACATTAGCCAAGACACCTTAGCCAAGACACCTTAGCCAAGACACATTAGCCAAGACACCTTAGCCAAGACACCTTAGCCAAGACACCTTAGCCAAGACACCTTAGCCAAGACACCTTAGCCAAGACACATTAGCCAAGACACCTTAGCCAAGACACATTAGCCAAGACACATTAGCCAAGACACATTAGCCGAGACACCTTAGCCAAGACACCTTAGCCAAGACACATTAGCCAAGACACATTAGCCAATACATATTAGCCAAGACACATTAGCCAAGACACATTAGCCAAGACACCTTAGCCAAGACACATTAGCCGAGACACATTAGCCAAGACACCTTAGCCAAGACACATTAGCCAAGACACATTAGCCAAGACACCTTAGCCAAGACACATTAGCCAAGACACATTAGCCAAGACACATTAGCCAAGACACCTTAACCAAGACACCTTAGCCAAGACACCTTAGCCAAGACACCTTAGCCAAGACACATTAGCCAAGACGCATTAGCCAAGACACATTAGCCAAGACACCTTAGCCAAGACACATTAGCCAAGACACATTAGCCAAGACACATTAGCCAAGACACATTAGCCAAAACACATTAGCAAAGACACATTAGCCAATACACCTTAGCCAAGACACATTAGCCAAGACACCTTAGCCAATACACATTAGCCAAGACACCTTAGCCAAGACACCTTAGCCAAGACACCTTAGCCAAGACACCTTAGCCAAGACACATTAGCCAAGACACCTTAGCCAAGACACCTTAGCCAAGACACATTAGCCAAGACACCTTAGCCAAGACACCTTAGCCAAGACACCTTAGGCAAGACACCTAAGCCAAGACACCTTAGCCAAGACACATTAGCCGAGACACATTTGCCAAGACACATTAGCCAAGACACATTAGCCAAGACACATTGGCCATGACACCTTAGCCAAGACACCTTAGCCAAGACACCTTAGCCAAGACACCTTAGCCAAGACACCTTAGCCAAGACACATTAGCCAAGACACATTAGCCGAGACACATTAGCCAAGACACCTTAGCCAAGACACCTTAGCCATGACACCTTAGCCAAGACACATTGGCCATGACACCTTAGCCAAGACACCTTAGCCAAGACACATTAGCCAAGACACCTTAGCCAAGACACCTTAGCCAAGACACCTTAGCCAAGACACATTAGCCAAAACACATTAGCCGAGACACATTAGCCAAGACACCTTAGCCAAGACACCTTAGCCATGACACCTTAGCCAAGACACATTAGCCAAGACACCTTAGCCAAGACACCTTAGCCAAGACACCTTAGCCAAGACACATTAGCCAAGACACATTAGCCGAGACACATTAGCCAAGACACCTTAGCCAAGACACCTTAGCCAAGACACCTTAGCCAAGACACATTAGCCAAGACACATTAGCCAAGACACCTTAGCCAAGACACATTAGCCAAGACGCCTTAGCCAAGACACTTTAGCCAAGACACATAAGCCAAGACACCTTAGCCAAGACACCTTAGCCAAGACACCTTAGCCAAGACACCTTAGCCAAGACACCTTCGCCAAGACACCTTAGCCAAGACACATTAGCCAAGACGCATTAGCCAAGACACCTAAGCCAAGACACCTTAGCCAAGACACCTTAGCCGAGACACATTAGCCAAGACACCTTAGCCAAGACACCTTAGCCAAGACACATTAGCCAAGACACCTTAGCCAAGACACCTTAGCCAAGACACCTTAGCCAAGACACCTTAGCCAAGACACATTAGCCAAGACATATTAGCCAAGACACATTAGCCAAGACACTTTAGCCAAGACACCTTAGCCAAGACGCATTAGCCAAGACACCTAAGCCAAGACACCTTAGCCAAGACACCTTAGCCGAGACACATTAGCCAAGACACCTTAGCCAAGACACCTTAGCCAAGACACATTAGCCAAGACACATTAGCCAAGACACCTTAGCCAAGACACCTTAGCCAAGACACCTTAGCCAAGACACCTTAGCCAAGACACATTAGCCAAGACACCTTAGCCAAGACACATTAGCCAAGACACATTAGCCAAGACACATTAGCCGAGACACCTTAGCCAAGACACCTTAGCCAAGACACCTTAGCCAAGACACATTAGCCAATACATATTAGCCAAGACACATTAGCCAAGACACATTAGCCAAGACACCTTAGCCAAGACACATTAGCCGAGACACATTAGCCATGACACCTTAGCCAAGACACATTAGCCAAGACACCTTAGCCAAGACACCTAAGCCAAGACACCTTAGCCAAGACACATTAGCCAAGACACATTAGCCGAGACACATTAGCCAAGACACCTTAGCCAAGACACATTAGCCAAGACACCTTAGCGAAGACACCTTAGCCAAGACACCTTAGCCAAGACACATTAGCCAAGACACATTAGCCAAGACACATTAGCCAAGACACCTTAGCCAAGACACCTTAGCCAAGACACCTTAGCCAAGACACCTTAGCCAAGACACATTAGCCAAGACACATTAGCCAAGACGCCTTAGCCAAGACACTTTAACCAAGGCACATTAGCCAAGACACATTAGCCAAGACACCTTAGCCAAGACATATTAGCCAAGACACATTAGCCAAGACACATTAGCCAAGACACATTAGCCAAGACACATAAGCCAAGACACCTTAGCCAAGACACCTTAGCCAAGACACCTTAGCCAAGACACCTTAGCCAAGGCACCTTAGCCAAGACACCTTAGCCAAGACACCTTAGCCAAGACGCATTAGCCAAGACACCTAAGCCAAGACACCTTCGCCAAGACACCTTAGCCAAGACACATTAGCCAAGACACCTTAACCAAGACACCTTAGCCAAGACACATTAGCCAAGACACATTAGCCAAGACACATTAGCCGAGACACCTTAGCCAAGACACATTAGCCAAGACACCTTAGCCAAGACACATTAGCCAAGACACCTTAGCCAAGACACATTAGCCAAGACACAATATCCAAGACAAATTAGCCGAGACACCTTAGCCAAGACACCTTAGCCAAGACACATTAGCCAAGACACATTAGCCAAGACATATTAGCCAAGACACATTAGCCAAGACACATTAGCCAAGACACATTAGCCAAGACACATTAGCCGAGACACCTTAGCCAAGACACCTTAGCCAAGACACATTAGCCAAGACACATTAGCCAAGACACATAAGCCAAGACACCTTAGCCAAGACACATTAGCCAAGATACCTTAACCAAGACACCTTAGCCAAGACACCTTAGCCAAGACACCTTAGCCAAGACACCTTAGGCAAGACACCTTAGCCAAGACACCTTAGCCAAGACACATTAGCCGAGACACATTAGCCAAGACACATTAGCCAAGACACCTTAGCCAAGACACATTAGCCAAGACACCTTAGCCAAGACACATTAGCCAAGACACCTTAGCCAAGACACATTAGCCAAGACACATTATCCAAGACAAATTAGCCGAGACACCTTAGCCAAGACACCTTAGCCAAGACACATTAGCCAAGACACATTAGCCAAGACATATTAGCCAAGACACATTAGCCAAGACACATTAGCCAAGACACATTAGCCAAGACACATTAGCCAAGACACATTAGCCGAGACACCTTAGCCAAGACACCTTAGCCAAGACACATTAGCCAAGACACATTAGCCAAGACACATAAGCCAAGACACCTTAGCCAAGACACATTAGCCAAGATACCTTAACCAAGACACCTTAGCCAAGACACCTTAGCCAAGACACCTTAGCCAAGACACCTTAGGCAAGACACCTTAGCCAAGACACCTTAGCCAAGACACATTAGCCGAGACACATTAGCCAAGACACATTAGCCAAGACACCTTAGCCAAGACACATTAGCCAAGACACATTAGCCAAGACACCTTAGGCAAGACATCTTAGCCAAGACACATTAGCCAAGACACATTAACCAAGACTCCTTAGCCAAGACACATTAGCCAAGACACATTAGCCGAGACACATTAGCCAAGACACCTTAGCCAAGACACCTTAGCCAAGACACCTTAGCCAAGACACATTAGCCAAGACACATTAGCCAAGACACCTTAGCCAAGACACATTAGCCAAGACGCCTTAGCCAAGACACTTTAGCCAAGACACATAAGCCAAGACACCTTAGCCAAGACACCTTAGCCAAGACACCTTAGCCAAGACACCTTAGCCAAGACACCTTCGCCAAGACACCTTAGCCAAGACACCTTAGCCAAGACGCATTAGCCAAGACACCTAAGCCAAGACACCTTAGCCAAGACACCTTAGCCGAGACACATTAGCCAAGACACCTTAGCCAAGACACCTTAGCCAAGACACCTTAGCCAAGACACCTTAGCCAAGACACCTTAGCCAAGACACCTTAGCCAAGACACATTAGCCAAGACACCTTAGCCAAGACACCTTAGCCAAGACACCTTAGCCAAGACACATTAGCCAAGACACATTATCCAAGACAAATTAGCCGAGACACCTTAGCCAAGACACCTTAGCCAAGACACATTAGCCAAGACACATTAGCCAAGACATATTAGCCAAGACACATTAGCCAAGACACATTAGCCAAGACACATTAGCCAAGACACATTAGCCGAGACACCTTAGCCAAGACACCTTAGCCAAGACACATTAGCCAAGACACATTAGCCAAGACATATTAGCCAAGACACCTTAGGCAAGACATCTTAGCCAAGACACATTAGCCAAGACACATTAACCAAGACACATTAGCCGAGACACCTTAGCCAAGACACATTAGCCAAGACACATTAGCCGAGACACCTTAGCCAAGACACATTAGCCAAGACACCTTAGCCAAGACACCTTAGGCAAGACACCTTAGCCAAGACACCTTAGCCAAGACACATTAGCCGAGACACATTAGCCAAGACACATTAGCCAAGACACCTTAGCCAAGACACATTAGCCAAGACACATTAGCCAAGACACCTTAGGCAAGACATCTTAGCCAAGACACATTAGCCAAGACACATTAACCAAGACACATTAGCCGAGACACCTTAGCCAAGACACATTAGCCAAGACACATTAGCCGAGACACCTTAGCCAAGACACATTAGCCGAGACACATTAGCCAAGACACATTAGCCAAGACACATTAGCCATGACACCTTAGCCAAGACACATTAGCCAAGACACCTTAGCCAAGACACCTTAGCCAAGACACCTTAGCCAAGACACATTAGCCAAGACACATTAGCCGAGACACATTAGCCAAGACACCTTAGCCAAGACACCTTAGCCATGACACCTTAGCCAAGACACATTAAACAAGACACCTTAGCCAAGACACCTTAGCCAAAACACCTTAGCCAAGACACATTAGCCAAGACACATTAGCCGAGACACATTAGCCAAGACACCTTAGCCAAGACACCTTAGCCAAGACACCTTAGCCAAGACACATTAGCCAAGACACATTAGCCAAGACACCTTAGCCAAGACACATTAGCCAAGACGCCTTAGCCAAGACACTTTAGCCAAGACACATAAGCCAAGACACCTTAGCCAAGACACCTTAGCCAAGACACCTTAGCCAAGACACCTTAGCCAAGACACCTTCGCCAAGACACCTTAGCCAAGACACCTTAGCCAAGACGCATTAGCCAAGACACCTAAGCCAAGACACCTTAGCCAAGACATCTTAGCCGAGACACATTAGCCAAGACACCTTAGCCAAGACACCTTAGCCAAGACACCTTAGCCAAGACACCTTAGCCAAGACACCTTAGCCAAGACACATTAGCCAAGACATATTAGCCAAGACACATTAGCCAAGACACTTTAGCCAAGACACCTTAGCCAAGACGCATTAGCCAAGACACCTAAGCCAAGACACCTTAGCCAAGACACCTTAGCCGAGACACATTAGCCAAGACACCTTAGCCAAGACACCTTAGCCAAGACACATTAGCCAAGACACCTAAGCCAAGACACCTTAGCCAAGACACCTTAGCCAAGACACCTTAGCCAAGACACCTTAGCCAAGACACATTAGCCAAGACACCTTAGCCAAGACACATTAGCCAAGACACATTAGCCAAGACACATTAGCCGAGACACCTTAGCCAAGACACCTTAGCCAAGACACATTAGCCAGGACACATTAGCCAATACATATTAGCCAAGACACATTAGCCAAGACACATTAGCCAAGACACCTTAGCCAAGACACATTAGCCGAGACACATTAGCCAAGACACCTTAGCCAAGACACATTAGCCAAGACACATTAGCCAAGACACCTTAGCCAAGACACATTAGCCAAGACACATTAGCCAAGTCACCTTAACCAAGACACCTTAGCCAAGACACCTTAGCCAAGACACCTTAGCCAAGACACCTTAGCCAAGACGCATTAGCCAAGACACATTAGCCAAGACACCTTAGCCAAGACACCTTAGCCAAGACACATTAGCCAAGACACATTAGCCAAGACACATTAGCCAAAACACAATAGCAAAGACACATTAGCCAATACACCTTAGCCAAGACACATTAGCCAAGACACCTTAGCCAAGACACATTAGCCAAGACACCTTAGCCAAGACACCTTAGCCAAGACACCTTAGCCAAGACACCTAAGCCAAGACACCTTAGCCAAGACATCTTAGCCAAGACACCTTAGCCAAGACACATTAGCCAAGACACCTTAGCCAAGACACCTTAGCCAAGACACCTTAGGCAAGACACCTAAGCCAAGACACCTTAGCCAAGACACATTAGCCGAGACACATTTGCCAAGACACATTAGCCAAGACACATTAGCCAAGACACATTGGCCATGACACCTTAGCCAAGACACCTTAGCCAAGACACCTTAGCCAAGACACCTTAGCCAAGACACCTTAGCCAAGACACATTAGCCAAGACACATTAGCCGAGACACATTAGCCAAGACACCTTAGCCAAGACACCTTAGCCATGACACCTTAGCCAAGACACATTGGCCATGACACCTTAGCCAAGACACCTTAGCCAAGACACATTAGCCAAGACACCTTAGCCAAGACACCTTAGCCAAGACACCTTAGCCAAGACACATTAGCCAAAACACATTAGCCGAGACACATTAGCCAAGACACCTTAGCCAAGACACCTTTGCCATGACACCTTAGCCAAGACACATTAGCCAAGACACCTTAGCCAAGACACCTTAGCCAAGACACCTTAGCCAAGACACATTAGCCAAGACACATTAGCCGAGACACATTAGCCAAGACACCTTAGCCAAGACACCTTAGCCAAGACACCTTAGCCAAGACACATTAGCCAAGACACATTAGCCAAGACACCTTAGCCAAGACACATTAGCCAAGACGCCTTAGCCAAGACACTTTAGCCAAGACACATAAGCCAAGACACCTTAGCCAAGACACCTTAGCCAAGACACCTTAGCCAAGACACCTTAGCCAAGACACCTTCGCCAGGACACCTTAGCCAAGACACCTTAGCCAAGACGCATTAGCCAAGACACCTAAGCCAAGACACCTTAGCCAAGACACCTTAGCCGAGACACATTAGCCAAGACACCTTATCCAAGACACCTTAGCCAAGACACATTAGCCAAGACACCTTAGCCAAGACACCTTAGCCAAGACACCTTAGCCAAGACACATTAGCCAAGACATATTAGCCAAGACACATTAGCCAAGACACTTTAGCCAAGACACCTTAGCCAAGACGCATTAGCCAAGACACCTAAGCCAAGACACCTTAGCCAAGACACCTTAGCCGAGACACATTAGCCAAGACACCTTAGCCAAGACACCTTAGCCAAGACACATTAGCCAAGACACCTTAGCCAAGACACCTTAGCCAAGACACCTTAGCCAAGACACCTTAGCCAAGACACCTTAGCCAAGACACATTAGCCAAGACACCTTAGCCAAGACACATTAGCCAAGACACATTAGCCAAGACACATTAGCCGAGACACCTTAGCCAAGACACCTTAGCCAAGACACATTAGCCAAGACACATTAGCCAATACACATTAGCCAAGACACATTGGCCATGACACCTTAGCCAAGACACATTAGCCAAGACACCTTAGCCAAGACACATTAGCCAAGACGCCTTAGCCAAGACACTTTAGCCAAGACACATAAGCCAAGACACCTTAGCCAAGACACCTTAGCCAAGACACCTTAGCCAAGACACCTTAGCCAAGACACATTAGCCAAGACACCTTAACCAAGACACCTTAGCCAAGACGCATTAGCCAAGACACCTAAGCCAAGACACCTTAGCCAAGACACCTTAGCCGAGACACATTAGCCAAGACACCTTAGCCAAGACACCTTAGCCAAGACACATTAGCCAAGACATATTAGCCAAGACACATTAGCCAAGACACCTTAGCCAAGACACATTAGCCAAGACACCTAAGCCAAGACACCTTAGCCAAGACACCTTAGCCAAGACACCTTAGCCAAGACACCTTAGCCAAGACACATTAGCCAAGACACCTTAGCCAAGACACATTAGCCAAGACACATTAGCCAAGACACATTAGCCGAGACACCTTAGCCAAGACACCTTAGCCAAGACACATTAGCCAGGACACATTAGCCAATACATATTAGCCAAGACACATTAGCCAAGACACATTAGCCAAGACACCTTAGCCAAGACACATTAGCCGAGACACATTAGCCAAGACACCTTAGCCAAGACACATTAGCCAAGACACATTAGCCAAGACACCTTAGCCAAGACACATTAGCCAAGACACATTAGCCAAGACACCTTAACCAAGACACCTTAGCCAAGACACCTTAGCCAAGACACCTTAGCCAAGACACCTTAGCCAAGACGCATTAGCCAAGACACATTAGCCAAGACACCTTAGCCAAGACACCTTAGCCAAGACACATTAGCCAAGACACATTAGCCAAGACACATTAGCCAAAACACAATAGCAAAGACACATTAGCCAATACACCTTAGCCAAGACACATTAGCCAAGACACCTTAGCCAAGACACATTAGCCAAGACACCTTAGCCAAGACACCTTAGCCAAGACACCTTAGCCAAGACACCTTAGCCAAGACACATTAGCCAAGACACCTTAGCCAAGACACCTTAGCCAAGACACATTAGCCAAGACACCTTAGCCAAGACACCTTAGCCAAGACACCTTAGGCAAGACACCTAAGCCAAGACACCTTAGCCAAGACACATTAGCCGAGACACATTTGCCAAGACACATTAGCCAAGACACATTAGCCAAGACACATTGGCCATGACACCTTAGCCAAGACACCTTAGCCAAGACACCTTAGCCAAGACACCTTAGCCAAGACACCTTAGCCAAGACACATTAGCCAAGACACATTAGCCGAGACACATTAGCCAAGACACCTTAGCCAAGACACCTTAGCCATGACACCTTAGCCAAGACACATTTTCCATGACACCTTAGCCAAGACACCTTAGCCAAGACACATTAGCCAAGACACCTTAGCCAAGACACCTTAGCCAAGACACCTTAGCCAAGACACATTAGCCAAAACACATTAGCCGAGACACATTAGCCAAGACACCTTAGCCAAGACACCTTTGCCATGACACCTTAGCCAAGACACATTAGCCAAGACACCTTAGCCAAGACACCTTAGCCAAGACACCTTAGCCAACACACATTAGCCAAGACACATTAGCCGAGACACATTAGCCAAGACACCTTAGCCAAGACACCTTAGCCAAGACACCTTAGCCAAGACACATTAGCCAAGACACATTAGCCAAGACACCTTAGCCAAGACACATTAGCCAAGACGCCTTAGCCAAGACACTTTAGCCAAGACACATAAGCCAAGACACCTTAGCCAAGACACCTTAGCCAAGACACCTTAGCCAAGACACCTTAGCCAAGACACCTTAGCCAAGACACCTTAGCCAAGACACCTTAGCCAAGACACCTTAGCCAAGACACATTAGCCAAGACATATTAGCCAAGACACATTAGCCAAGACACCTTAGCCAAGACACCTTAGCCAAGACGCATTAGCCAAGACACCTAAGCCAAGACACCTTAGCCAAGACACCTTAGCCGAGACACATTAGCCAAGACACCTTAGCCAAGACACCTTAGCCAAGACACATTAGCCAAGACACTTTAGCCAAGACACCTTAGCCAAGACGCATTAGCCAAGACACCTAAGCCAAGACACCTTAGCCAAGACACCTTAGCCAAGACACCTTAGCCAAGACACCTTAGCCAAGACACCTTAGGCAAGACACCTAAGCCAAGACACCTTAGCCAAGACACATTAGCCGAGACACATTTGCCAAGACACATTAGCCAAGACACATTAGCCAAGACACATTGGCCATGACACCTTAGCCAAGACACATTAGCCAAGACACCTTAGCCAAGACACATTAGCCAAGACGCCTTAGCCAAGACACTTTAGCCAAGACACATAAGCCAAGACACCTTAGCCAAGACACCTTAGCCAAGACACCTTAGCCAAGACACCTTAGCCAAGACACCTTCGCCAAGACACCTTAGCCAAGACACCTTAGCCAAGACGCATTAGCCAAGACACCTAAGCCAAGACACCTTAGCCAAGACACATTAGCCGAGACACATTAGCCAAGACACCTTAGCCAAGACACCTTAGCCAAGACACCTTAGCCAAGACACCTTAGCCAAGACACCTTAGCCAAGACACCTTAGCCAAGACACATTAGCCAAGACACCTTAGCCAAGACACCTTAGCCAAGACACCTTAGCCAAGACACATTAGCCAAGACACATTATCCAAGACAAATTAGCCGAGACACCTTAGCCAAGACACCTTAGCCAAGACACATTAGCCAAGACACATTAGCCAAGACATATTAGCCAAGACACATTAGCCAAGACACATTAGCCAAGACACATTAGCCAAGACACATTAGCCGAGACACCTTAGCCAAGACACCTTAGCCAAGACACATTAGCCAAGACACATTAGCCAAGACATATTAGCCAAGACACCTTAGGCAAGACATCTTAGCCAAGACACATTAGCCAAGACACATTAACCAAGACACATTAGCCGAGACACCTTAGCCAAGACACATTAGCCAAGACACATTAGCCGAGACACCTTAGCCAAGACACATTAGCCAAGACACCTTAGCCAAGACACCTTAGGCAAGACACCTTAGCCAAGACACCTTAGCCAAGACACATTAGCCGAGACACATTAGCCAAGACACATTAGCCAAGACACCTTAGCCAAGACACATTAGCCAAGACACATTAGCCAAGACACCTTAGGCAAGACATCTTAGCCAAGACACATTAGCCAAGACACATTAACCAAGACACATTAGCCGAGACACCTTAGCCAAGACACATTAGCCAAGACACATTAGCCGAGACACCTTAGCCAAGACACATTAGCCAAGACACATTAGCCAAGACACATTAGCCAAGACACATTAGCCATGACACCTTAGCCAAGACACATTAGCCAAGACACCTTAGCCAAGACACCTTAGCCAAGACACCTTAGCCAAGACACATTAGCCAAGACACATTAGCCGAGACACATTAGCCAAGACACCTTAGCCAAGACACCTTAGCCATGACACCTTAGCCAAGACACATTAGCCAAGACACCTTAGCCAAGACACCTTAGCCAAGACACCTTAGCCAAGACACATTAGCCAAGACACATTAGCCGAGACACATTAGCCAAGACACCTTAGCCAAGACACCTTAGCCAAGACACCTTAGCCAAGACACATTAGCCAAGACACATTAGCCAAGACACCTTAGCCAAGACACATTAGCCAAGACGCCTTAGCCAAGACACTTTAGCCAAGACACATAAGCCAAGACACCTTAGCCAAGACACCTTAGCCAAGACACCTTAGCCAAGACACCTTAGCCAAGACACCTTCGCCAAGACACCTTAGCCAAGACACCTTAGCCAAGACGCATTAGCCAAGACACCTAAGCCAAGACACCTTAGCCAAGACATCTTAGCCGAGACACATTAGCCAAGACACCTTAGCCAAGACACCTTAGCCAAGACACCTTAGCCAAGACACCTTAGCCAAGACACCTTAGCCAAGACACCTTAGCCAAGACACATTAGCCAAGACATATTAGCCAAGTCACATTAGCCAAGACACTTTAGCCAAGACACCTTAGCCAAGACGCATTAGCCAAGACACCTAAGCCAAGACACCTTAGCCAAGACACCTTAGCCGAGACACATTAGCCAAGACACCTTAGCCAAGACACCTTAGCCAAGACACATTAGCCAAGACACCTAAGCCAAGACACCTTAGCCAAGACACCTTAGCCAAGACACCTTAGCCAAGACACCTTAGCCAAGACACATTAGCCAAGACACCTTAGCCAAGACACATTAGCCAAGACACATTAGCCAAGACACATTAGCCGAGACACCTTAGCCAAGACACCTTAGCCAAGACACATTAGCCAGGACACATTAGCCAATACATATTAGCCAAGACACATTAGCCAAGACACATTAGCCAAGACACCTTAGCCAAGACACATTAGCCGAGACACATTAGCCAAGACACCTTAGCCAAGACACATTAGCCAAGACACATTAGCCAAGACACCTTAGCCAAGACACATTAGCCAAGACACATTAGCCAAGACACCTTAACCAAGACACCTTAGCCAAGACACCTTAGCCAAGACACCTTAGCCAAGACACCTTAGCCAAGACGCATTAGCCAAGACACATTAGCCAAGACACCTTAGCCAAGACACCTTAGCCAAGACACATTAGCCAAGACACATTAGCCAAGACACATTAGCCAAAACACAATAGCAAAGACACATTAGCCAATACACCTTAGCCAAGACACATTAGCCAAGACACCTTAGCCAAGACACATTAGCCAAGACACCTTAGCCAAGACACCTTAGCCAAGACACCTTAGCCAAGACACCTTAGCCAAGACACATTAGCCAAGACACCTTAGCCAAGACACCTTAGCCAAGACACATTAGCCAAGACACCTTAGCCAAGACACCTTAGCCAAGACACCTTAGGCAAGACACCTAAGCCAAGACACCTTAGCCAAGACACATTAGCCGAGACACATTTGCCAAGACACATTAGCCAAGACACATTAGCCAAGACACATTGGCCATGACACCTTAGCCAAGACACCTTAGCCAAGACACCTTAGCCAAGACACCTTAGCCAAGACACCTTAGCCAAGACACATTAGCCAAGACACATTAGCCGAGACACATTAGCCAAGACACCTTAGCCAAGACACCTTAGCCATGACACCTTAGCCAAGACACATTGGCCATGAAACCTTAGCCAAGACACCTTAGCCAAGACACATTAGCCAAGACACCTTAGCCAAGACACCTTAGCCAAGACACCTTAGCCAAGACACATTAGCCAAAACACATTAGCCGAGACACATTAGCCAAGACACCTTAGCCAAGACACCTTTGCCATGACACCTTAGCCAAGACACATTAGCCAAGACACCTTAGCCAAGACACATTAGCCAAGACACCTTAGCCAAGACACATTAGCCAAGACACATTAGCCGAGACACATTAGCCAAGACACCTTAGCCAAGACACCTTAGCCAAGACACCTTAGCCAAGACACATTAGCCAAGACACATTAGCCAAGACACCTTAGCCAAGACACATTAGCCAAGACGCCTTAGCCAAGACGCTTTAGCCAAGACACATAAGCCAAGACACCTTAGCCAAGACACATTAGCCAAGACACCTTAGCCAAGACGCATTAGCCAAGACACCTAAGCCAAGACACCTTAGCCAAGACACCTTAGCCAAGACACATTAGCCGAGACACATTAGCCAAGACACATTAGCCAAGACACATTAGCCAAGACACCTTAGCCAAGACACCTTAGCCAAGACACATTAGCCAAGACACATTAGCCAAGACACCTTAGCCAAGACACATTAGCCAAGACGCCTTAGCCAAGACGCTTTAGCCAAGACACATAAGCCAAGACACCTTAGCCAAGACACCTTAGCCAAGACACCTTAGCCAAGACACCTTAGCCAAGACACCTTCGCCAAGACACCTTAGCCAAGACACCTTAGCCAAGACGCATTAGCCAAGACACCTAAGCCAAGACACCTTAGCCAAGACACCTTAGCCAAGACACATTAGCCGAGACACATTAGCCAAGACACATTAGCCAAGACACATTAGCCAAGACACCTTAGCCAAGACACCTTAGCCAAGACACATTAGCCAAGACACATTAGCCAAGACACCTTAGCCAAGACACATTAGCCAAGACGCCTTAGCCAAGACGCTTTAGCCAAGACACATAAGCCAAGACACCTTAGCCAAGACACCTTAGCCAAGACACCTTAGCCAAGACACCTTAGCCAAGACACCTTCGCCAAGACACCTTAGCCAAGACACCTTAGCCAAGACGCATTAGCCAAGACACCTAAGCCAAGACACCTTAGCCAAGACACCTTAGCCAAGACACATTAGCCGAGACACCTTAGCCAAGACACCTTAGCCAAGACACATTAGCCAAGACACCTTAGCCAAGACACCTTAGCCAAGACACCTTAGCCAAGACACCTTAGCCAAGACACATTAGCCAAGACATATTAGCCAAGACACATTAGCCAAGACACTTTAGCCAAGACACCTTAGCCAAGACGCATTAGCCAAGACACCTAAGCCAAGACACCTTAGCCAAGACACCTTAGCCGAGACACATTAGCCAAGACACCTTAGCCAAGACACCTTAGCCAAGACACCTTAGCCAAGACACCTTAGCCAAGACACCTTAGCCAAGACACCTTAGCCAAGACACCTTAGCCAAGACACATTAGCCAAGACACCTTAGCCAAGACACATTAGCCAAGACACATTAGCCAAGACACATTAGCCGAGACACCTTAGCCAAGACACCTTAGCCAAGACACATTAGCCAAGACACATTAGCCAATACATATTAGCCAAGACACATTAGCCAAGACACATTAGCCAAGACACCTTAGCCAAGACACATTAGCCGAGACACATTAGCCAAGACACCTTAGCCAAGACACATTAGCCAAGACACATTAGCCAAGACACCTTAGCCAAGACACATTAGCCAAGACACATTAGCCAAGACACCTTAACCAAGACACCTTAGCCAAGACACCTTAGCCAAGACACCTTAGCCAAGACGCATTAGCCAAGACACATTAGCCAAGACACCTTAGCCAAGACACCTTAGCCAAGACACATTAGCCAAGACACATTAGCCAAGACACATTAGCCAAAACACATTAGCAAAGACACATTAGCCAATACACCTTAGCCAAGACACATTAGCCAAGACACCTTAGCCAAGACACATTAGCCAAGACACCTTAGCCAAGACACCTTAGCCAAGACACCTTAGCCAAGACACCTTAGCCAAGACACATTAGCCAAGACACCTTAGCCAAGACACCTTAGCCAAGACACATTAGCCAAGACGCATTAGCCAAGACACCTTAGCCAAGACACCTTAGGCAAGACACCTAAGCCAAGACACCTTAGCCAAGACACATTAGCCGAGACACATTAGCCAAGACACATTAGCCAAGACACATTAGCCAAGACACATTGGCCATGACACCTTAGCCAAGACACATCAGCCAAGACACCTTAGCCAAGACACCTTAGCCAAGACACCTTAGGCAAGACACCTTAGCCAAGACACCTTAGCCAAGACACCTTAGCCAAGACACATAAGGCGAGACACCTTAGCCAAGACACATTAGCCGAGACACATTACCCAAGACACATTAGCCAAGACACATTAGCCGAGACACCTTAGCCAAGACACATTAGCCAAGACACATTAGCCAAGACACCTTAGCCAAGACACATTAGCCATGACACCTTAGCCTAGACACATTAGCCAAGACACCTTAGCCAAGACACCTAAGCCAAGACACCTTAGCCAAGACACATTAGCCAAGACACATTAGCCGAGACACATTAGCCAAGACACCTTAGCCAAGACACCTTAGCCAAGACACATTAGCCAAGACACCTTAGCCAAGACACCTTAGGCAAGACACCTTAGCCAAGACACATTAGCCAAGACACATTAGCCAAGACACATTAGCCAAGACACCTTAGCCAAGACACCTTAGCCAAGACACCTTAGCCAAGACACATTAGCCAAGACACATTAGCCAAGACGCCTTAGCCAAGACACTTTAGCCAAGACACATTAGCCAAGACACCTTAGCCAAGACACATTAGCCATGACACATTAGCCAAGACATATTAGCCAAGACACATTAGCCAAGACACATTAGCCAAGACACATTAGCCAAGACACATAAGCTAAGACACATAACCCAAGACACCTTAGCCAAGACACCTTAGCCAAGACACCTTAGCCAAGACACATTAGCCAAGACGCCTTAGCCAAGACACTTTAGCCAAGACACATTAGCCAAGACACCTTAGCCAAGACACATTAGCCAAGACACATAAGCTAAGACACATAACCCAAGACACCTTAGCCAAGACACCTTAGCCAAGACACATTAGCCAAGACACATTAGCCAAGACGCCTTAGCCAAGACACTTTAGCCAAGACACATTAGCCAAGACACCTTAGCCAAGACACATTAGCCATGACACATTAGCCAAGACATATTAGCCAAGACACATTAGCCAAGACACATTAGCCAAGACACATTAGCCAAGACACATTAGCCAAGACACCTTAGCCAAGACACATTAGCCAAGACACATTAGCCAAGACACATTAGCCAAGACACCTTAGCCAAGACACCTTAGCCAAGACACATTAGCCAAGACGCATTTGCCAAGACACCTAAGCCAAGACACCTTAGCCAAGACACCTAAGCCAAGACACATTAGCCAAGACACCTTAGCCAAGACACATTAGCCAAGACACATTAGCCAAGACACCTTAGCCAAGCTTGCGAACAGCCGACCGGAGCAGACGTGTTTACACTTTGCTCTCGCCTTGGTATTGGAGTTCTACAAAGCTTTTTCTACCTTTGGCGTGCCTCTGGTAGAAATTAGTGGAGTGCTCACAGCAGGTGTTACATCAGCGACTTGGAAGTGGAATATTGTGCTTGTGTGTGTGTGATCGTGCTAACAACAGTGAAGTGGTGTCGCGTTCCGAATTACTCTGTGATTGGATGTGGCTGTGCTTTATGTGTTGTGTTTTGTGATCCCTACGAGCGCGAATTCTTTTTTAATAAAGTGTTCTCTGTGACACGAGTGTTAGCTTGTGAATCCAGTGAAAATCTGCCCTTTTTGTTTATTAATTTATTCATTGATCCAATTAAGTTGCCTTCTGCGACAAATTGCCAACGGGTTCTTGTAAATTATATCCAGTTCTCTCTTCTCTTCTTTCTCACTAATTTCCAACGGCATTCTAATCGCCTTCTGCGTTAAGTGGATCATTTTAAATTTGGATCAAATTAAGTTGCCTTCTGCGACAATTTTACCGACTAGTGAAATTGAGAACATTCGTGAAAGTGTCTGGTGCGCGAAGAACCTTCAGTGGCGCGTGCGTGTGCGACTAAGTGCAAACAAGTGCAAGTGGGAAGCGTCCGCGTCTGTTGATTGCCGTATTTTTTTGAGTTATTGTCTTCCACGATAATTCACGGATATTCTACAGGCGGCGTTGACGCCCCAAGTTGGTGAAGCCCTCTGCCAAACCAGTCCCGCTTTAGTGAGTGCCAGTGTATTGATTCAACGGATAATTAAGATCAATTGGGAGGCGACCGCGTCTGTGGGTAATCGTTTTGATTTGTTGTCTTCTACAATAAATACGCGGATTTCCGACGGACGGCGTCGACGCCACAAATTGGTGCGGCCCTCTGCCAAAACCAGTCCCAACTTAATTGTCCTAGTGCTTGTGCGTGCGTGTGGGTGTGCTCCAGAGATTGATCCTCAAGCGACGAAGCATCCCACAAGTGCCAGCGCAGATTCAAACCGGCATGTCCTAGACATTTAAGATAGCAGAAATTTTAATTCATAAATTATTCCCAACACTCAATAACATTAACCATAAATCCGTTAAAACCCTGCCTACCCAAGTACAAATCCCCTGTCCCCATTTTAAAAATCGCTAGGAAAACCCACAAGAAT
Source organism: Anopheles funestus (assembly GCF_943734845.2). Taxonomy (NCBI): domain Eukaryota; kingdom Metazoa; phylum Arthropoda; class Insecta; order Diptera; family Culicidae; genus Anopheles; species Anopheles funestus. Next base: position 143,628 of record NW_026045320.1, read on the forward strand.
TTCAAAAGTCCAGAGCAAAAACCCATTCACAAACACACAACATTTAGCCCTAACCCATATTAAAATAGCATACACGGACCAAACCCACACTTCCCTACGCTCAAAATATTTTTCTCCTTTGCACCTGCCACACCCTCCTAAAATAATATTTAACAAAACGTACTAAACCCCTTTCCCACGCGCAAGGTAGTTTCTCCCCCCTCGCCAAACTACGTACGCACTTGCTACCTTGTACCCGTAACGGGGGAAATCCCACCAGCCAGCATCCTTTGCTTATTCACCATTCACTATTGCACCTGCCACACCCTCTAAAATAATAATCAACTGTACGCACTAAACCCCCTTTCCATGCGCAAGGTAGTTTTCTTCCCGCTCGGTAGTTTATTCCCACGTACACACTTGCTACCTCCTACCCGTAACGGAAAAAACCCCATCAACTAGCATCCCTTGCTTATTCTCCCATCCGTAGCTCCCATCCGTCACTTCTCTCTCTTACACCCAAATAACCAACTCACCACTCACCCAACAATTAGTTCACTTACTAATTCATTCATTTAAATCTCAAACTAGGAGTTCCGTTCCGACACAATATCTCCTAAATTAAGCCTTAACTTATTAATTCTTTTACCATCACATCAACATAAAAACTAATCCCTGAATAATTTTCTCCCTGGAAATAATCAATCTTCACTCAAAGTATTCTAATAAATAAATAACAATATATTAGGTTTCCGTAGACAAATCCAAATCCCCTTCAAAATACCCTACTGTACACTCTAGAATTAAAATTTCCGAATATTAAACCAGTTTCGATTTACGACCTAAACCTACCAAATCCGAAAATACTACTATTTATATATATTTTCTTCTGCATATCCACAACATTTTTTCTCTCTCACGTTTAGCACAAATTAAATAATACTGTTAATTTATAATCTCCCCCCCCCCACATTATAAACAAGACTACACTCTCCTTCTTTTACTACAATTGCAGCTCTAATTCTCCTATTTTCTTACAGTCAAAATTCTCACACCCATCCCATATATCCGTTAAACCCACAAGGCAATACTACACTCTCCTCCTCTCTTATATTTTCAGCCAAAATCCTCATCCCCTCATAACTAATTTACCAAATCCCCTTCCACTTGTTAACAATACTACACTTTTCCTCTTCTCTATCTCTTATCAGTGCTAATTCTTTTCTTATTCATAAAAAATCCTTAAATTCCTCCCCTCTATCAAACAATACTACACTCTCCCTCTCTTCTTATATTTCCAGAAAATTGCTTAACCTACCCCCCCCCCCCCATTATTAACAATACTACACTCTCCTTCTTCTCTTTTATTTCAGGAAAAACCTCTTAATTCAACCCTCCTCCCCCAAAAAAAAAAAAGCAACACTACACTTTCCCTCTGTTCTTATAATTTCAGATAGAACCCCTCCTACCCAATTAAACAATACTACACTCTCCTTCCTCTCTTCTCTTCCAGGGAAAAACCTTTCACTTTTATCCATATCCTCCAAAAAGGCAATACTACACTTTCCCTCTGCTCTTATATTTCCAGGTAAAAAACTTCATCTGCTTCCACTATGGCCCCAATGACGCGCAGTACCTCCAGGTCGCAACTGACCGCATCGCCCAAGCGACTCTCGGGACCGGCCCGGGTGACCTCCAGAGGACGGGCCTCCCTAAGCACGGCGACCCCGTTGATGTCAACCAGACAAGAGGCCCTACTCACTCGCCGGATGACACTAGGCTCCTCGCCGGCCGTGCCAACCCTTCCATCAGCGGAAGCTTCCGCACCTTTGAAAAGCACTTCGAAGGTTGGACTGGGCCTGGCAAAGCGGTCGACGTTGCAGCCGGTCATCGAGGGGAGTGCTGGACCACTGGTTACATCTACGGCTGGGCGCAGCTTGGAGGACTTCCTGGAACGGTACCCCGTTGGCAACAGTCCCGCGAATGATTTAGAGCGGGCAATGGCGATACTGACTGGCTTAATCCGTGACATACGGGACGGACAGAAGACAAAAGGACTCCCCACTATGCCAAAAGACTGGGCACTCAAATTCAGGACTACCTTGAATTTGATTGCCGATACAGACGACAAAAAAAAGACGGGAAATCAAGACAAAACAACAATGACGGACGTTCCCGAATCACCGCCACGTGCAGTGGACGAACTACCGGAACTCATTGTGACACCGGTTGAGCGGCAGTCCACGGGTAATGTAGGTGAAGTGGCCAGGTCTTCACTCGTGGAGGCCCAGCCTGCACCCCAGTCTCCCAGAAAACAGCTGTCTCCCGGTCCGACCAAAGAGGAGGTGGAAGAGCTGATGCACACGACGGAATTGATCTTGGAGGCCAACAACAAGCTTCTGCTTAAGTTGAACGCTGTAAAACAGTGGACACAGGAACAAACACAAGCACAAACACAGATAAACCAAACATCAGACAACCCAAACAGCAAAGACACCACACAAACAGACAAACCAACAAACACACAGGACACCCAAACAAACAACCCCTCGACCCACACAAACAAAATGACAAAAACACCAAAAGACACAAACACCAAAACACAAACAAACAAAAAGACCGAAACCACTCAAAACTCTGAAACAGACATCCCCACGACCACGGACACACCCTTGACCCTCTCAAACGATGAGACAAGCAACATAACAGATAAACACACAGACACACAGACAGCCAAAAAGACAAAGAAACGCAAACGCAGACAAAACAAGAGCAAGACTACGGGCAACAGACAGGACCAGGACAAGTCTCAAGAACCGGCACCCGAATGGACAAAAGTTCTGAGCAAACAGGCCAAGCGACGGGCACGGAGGAAGCAGCGGAAGCAGGAAACAGTGGCGCTTGACGCGAACCAGCATCAGCAGCGGCAGCAACCGGAGCATCAGCAACAACCAAAACAACCGAAGCAGCGCGCGCATCGCGTCCCAGATGCGTTGGAGTTGGAAACAACGAACAACACAACACAGGACGAGATGATGCGCATCCTCAAGGAAAAGCTGGGGGATGATCGGCAGAAAGTGGAGCGTGTAAGGATGAATTTCCAGGGGAATATTCTTCTGGAACTGTCCTGCAAGAGCCACGACGAGACGCTTGAGATGTGGCGGAAAGTGTCCGAAGCACTGGAGGGCAAAGCGAAAGCCCGACCACGGACCCCCACAACTCGCCTCACCTGCACGAACATTCCACCAAGCTGCACCAACGAGGAAATTGCAACGGACCTAAGCACAGCCCTGGGAGTTACGATCTACGCGGACCAGATCAGTACCGTTAAATCCAATTACGGAACGCTGGTCGCATTTTTCGGATGCCCAGAGGTGGCAGTAACGGACGACGTGCTACTAAAACAGCATGTTGTCGGATTCAGCCAGTGCTGCCGGTTCAAGAAGGTTGAGGTGAAGCGCCAATGCTATCGGTGCTACGAGTTTGGCCACATTGCCACTCACTGCCGTGGGAAGGATCGGTCAAGCAAGTGTCATCGATGTGCGGAGACTAAGCACTCAGGACCGTGCACCAAGGAACGGAAATGCCTCGTCTGCAAGGGCCCGGAAGCAATCGGGCACTCGTTCGGACAGCGCAACTGCCGCCAAGTAGGAGAAGGGGTAAAAAACCGGCCTCGTCATGATTAATGTCCTTCAACAGAACCTTAATCACAGCCAGCTGGCCCAGGACATGCTGATGCAAACTGCTCGGAACGAAGGCTGCGACATAGTGTTGATCGCCGATCCATATCGGATTCCGGAGAACAACGGTAACTGGGTCGCGGATCCGACGGGCAGGGTTGCAGCAGTATCGACAGGAAGATACCCTATCCAACGCATAATCGAGAATCGGCGGGATTACTTCGTCGTGGTCGAAATGCGTGGTATCGTTTTCTGCTCCGTGTATCTACCTCCTGTGGGGTCCGATTTGTCAGTGGAGGATTATCGACGCAAATGGACCGAAATTGCGTCGGTGATTCCGCGGAATCGGGACACCGTGATCGGCGGGGACGTCAACGCCTGGTCAGGAGCGTGGGGGATGGAACGCAGACACAACGATGGAGAACGAGTTCATAGGGGAGCAGTGGTGATGGATGCTATGGCATCACTTGAGCTAGTCTTGTTGAACCGGGGCAACCGGCCAACCTGGAGCAACAACAGTGGCCGTAGTTCCATTATCGACGTTTCCTTCTGCAGCTCGTCTCTTCTGGGGGAAAATAACTGGCGAGTCTGCGACGAAAATCCAAGTGACCACAATACCATCAAGTTTGCGGTCGGGAGGACGACGACGCAGCGTAACCTGGGACACAGTGCACAGCAGGCTTCGGAGAGCAGATGGGCAACCCGGTATTTCAACAAGGACTTGTTCGTTGAAATTTTGGGGTCACTGGACATCTACAACCGCACCCTCTTGGCGGACGAGTTGACGCAGGCAATGTCAACTGCCTGCGACGCGACGATGCCGAGATTGCCAGCAGCACGGGGAGGACGACGATCGGTGTACTGGTGGAATAACGAGATTTCCCAGTTACGTCGCACTTACATCGGGATGCGGAGAAGACTCAGGCGAGCCCGAACGGAAGAGCAGCGACAGGATCGCCGTCCGGCGTACACAGCAGCGAGAGCAGCACTGGAGCAAGCGGTCAAGCGGAGCAAGAAGGAGCACGGCGATCAACTTCCGGAACAGCTGGGGCCCCACGGATTCGGGCCAGGCTACAAAATCCGGAGGCAGATGTGGCAAGGAGCCCGAGTACCGATGGAACGGGATCCAGCCAAGCTGCAGCACATCGTCGGCGAACTTTTTCCGGTGCAACCGCCCATGGAATGGCCCACGGCAACAGGATTGACGGACGAGGACACGGCACGGGATGCCGTTACCGAGGACGAGCTGGTGAGCATTGCAAAATCGCTCAATCCCCAGCGTGCCCCAGGAGACGACAACATTCCGAACGTGGCCTTGATTGCGGCGATGACGGCGTTTCCACGCGTCTTCATGAGAACGTTCCAGCATTACATCGATTCCGGCCACTTCCCCGTCGAATGGAAGAGGCAACGGCTAGTGCTGTTCTCGAAGGCCGGGAAACCACCCGGAGAATCATCGTCGTACCGGCCAATCTGCCTGCTGAGTGTTCTGGGAAAAGTATTGGAGCGACTCATACAGCGCAGACTTACGGAGCATCTGGATGCAACGGGCGGTCTCGCTGATGCCCAATACGGATTCAGGAAAGGACGCTCAACCATGGATGCCATCAACAGGGTGATTGCCAACGGAAGGGTTGCGCTCGACAAGAAGCGCAGGGGCGATCGACTGTGTGCGATGGTGACAATCGACGTGAAGAACGCCTTCAACACGGCCAACTGGACAGCGATCGGAGCAGCTCTGCAGCGAAGGAACACGCCACCGTACCTCCAGGCGTTGCTGCGGAACTACTTCACGAATCGCACGCTCCACTACGAAACGGATGAAGGAATGGTCTCGTTACCAGTATCGGCAGGTGTCCCGCAGGGTTCGGTCCTAGGGCCAACACTGTGGAATGTTATGTACGATGACCTTCTTCGTTTGGAGCTGTTCGGAAAGCGTGCGGACATTATAGGGTTTGCTGATGATGTGGCGTTCACCCTTATAGGGAGGGACCCGCAGGAAATCAGCAACCTTGCTACGAGGAATCTGGAGACGATCGAGCGTTGGATGGATGGAGTGGGATTGAAGCTGGCCCATCAAAAGACCGGCTACATGATCTTCTGCACTCATCACAACCCGCAGGTAGGTCAACTACGTGCGGGGGGACACACGATCGTATCCACTGAATCGCTCAAGTACCTGGGGGTCGAGCTCTGCCGCAAACAGCACCACGGTCGGCATTTGGAGAAGGTTTGCAGCAAGGCATCACGTATCACGAATGTCTTGACCGCTCTGATGCCGAATAAGTGTGGCCCAAAAAGCAGCAGAAGGAGACCCTTGGTTAACGTTGGGAATAGCATTGTCCGTTACGCGGCACCATCGTGGGGACGGACGCTTCTTCAGAAGGACGTTCACCGGACCACGGTTCAGAGGACGCACCGCACAGGAGTTCTTCGAGTGGCCAGTGCCTTCCAAACGGTCTCCTACGATGCCGCTTGCGTGGTCGCAAGCACTATCCCGTTAGTCCTTCTCCTAGAGGAGGACATCCGCTGCCACGACGAAAAGGTAGCGAGGGGAAGTCCAGGACCAGACATACGAAAGCGGCAAAGGGAAGAGACCATGGGACGCTGGCAACAACAATGGACAGCCGGAGCGGGGCAGCCGAGATCGCCGGGGATGAAGACGAGGAGAATTATCCCGGACATTATGTCCTGGGTAAATCGTAAGCACGGAGAAATTGATTTCTATCTCTCTCAACTCTTTACAGGGCATGGGTTTCTCCGGAGCTACTTCGTCGAAAAAGGCATCCTCGACGGCTCGCCAAACTGCCCGGTGTGTGAACACCAAGTGGAAGATGTCGACCACGTAATGTTCCACTGTCCACGGTTTGCTCAAACCCAACACGAGATGCAGCAGCAGAGCCACACCCGCTTGACGATAGAAAATCTTGCAGCGGAAATGTGTGCCAACAGCAACACATGGGAAGCAGTCCGGACCGCCGCAAGGACCATCTTCAGAAACCTCCAAGTGAGATGGAATGAGGAAAGTCCACCTACGGCCAGACGGAGACGACAACAACGCCGGCGGAACACGGAACAAACGGGACAGCAACAGCTACCGCCGTAACCGCACCAAAGGATGACGACAACGGAAGCAGCAGCAGCAGCAACGAGTAACCAGAGCAGCAGCAGGAGCTAGACCCCACCGGAAGTAGCGGCTACGGACGGGCGGAATTAAGCAGCAGCAGCGGAAGGAAGGCACGAAGCAGCAGCAGCAGCTGAGACAACTAGGACGGATGACGCAGTAGCAGCATTGGAAAGCAGCAGCGCGTCAACAGGATGGGTGCATCGCACAAACGTTCCTGCATGGAGTACTACGCACATCAAGCGCATCGGCAGGGTTCGGATCAGGTCGAGGAGTGGTTTAGTTAGGGTCCCATCGGCTGCCGGGTCCGCTTCTCGGGCCCAGCGTCACGATGAATCCCACATAACCCATCTCGGAGGGACTGGTTTGTAGCCGCAAGCCGCCCTTCGAGGTGGGTACCTTTTGAAGGTTCCCTCCCCGTTAACAAAAAAAAAAAAAAAAAAAAAAAAAAAAAAAAAAAAAAAAAAGACACCTTAGCCAAGATACCTTAGCCAAGACACATTAGCCGAGACACATTAGCCAAGACACCTAAGCCAAGACACCTTAGCCAAGACACATTAGCCAAGACACCTTAGCGAAGACACCTTAGCCAAGACACCTTAGCCAAGACACATTAGCCAAGACACATTAGCCAAGACACATTAGCCAAGACACCTTAGCCAAGACACCTTAGCCAAGACACATTAGCCAAGACACCTTAGCCGAGACACCTTAGCCAAGACACATTAGCCAAGACACCTTAGCCAAGACACATTAGCCAAGACACCTTAGCCAAGACACATTATCCAAGAAACATTAGCCAAGACATATTAGCCAAGACACATTAGCCAAGACACATTAGCCAAGACACATTAGCCAAGACACATTAGCTAAGACACATAAGCCAAGACACCTTAGCCAAGACACCTTAGCCAAGACACCTTAGCCAAGACACCTTAGCCAAGACACCTTAGCCAAGACACCTTAGCCAAGACGCATTAGCCAAGACACCTTAGCCAAGACACCTTAGCCAAGACACATAAGCCAAGACACCTTAGCCAAGACACCTTAGCCAAGACACCTTAGCCAAGACACCTTAGCCAAGACACCTTAGCCAAGACACATTAGCCAAGACGCCTTAGCCAAGACACATTAGCCAAGACACATTAGCCAAGACACCTTAGCCAAGACACATTAGCCAAGACACATTAGCCAAGACATATTAGCCAAGACACATTAGCCAAGACACCTTAGCCAAGGCACCTTAGCCAAGACACCTTAGCCAAGACACCTTAGCCAAGACGCATTAGCCAAGACACCTAAGCCAAGACACCTTCGCCAAGACACCTTAGCCAAGACACATTAGCCAAGACACCTTAACCAAGACACCTTAGCCAAGACACATTAGCCAAGACACATTAGCCAAGACACATTAGCCGAGACACCTTAGCCAAGACACATTAGCCAAGACACCTTAGCCAAGACACATTAGCCAAGACACCTTAGCCAAGACACATTAGCCAAGACACATTATCCAAGACACATTAGCCGAGACACCTTAGCCAAGACACCTTAGCCAAGACACATTAGCCAAGACACATTAGCCAAGACATATTAGCCAAGACACATTAGCCAAGACACATTAGCCAAGACACATTAGCCAAGACACATTAGCCGAGACACCTTAGCCAAGACACCTTAGCCAAGACACATTAGCCAAGACACATTAGCCAAGACACATTAGCCAAGACACATAAGCCAAGACACCTTAGCCAAGACACATTAGCCAAGACACCTTAGCCAAGACACCTTAGCCAAGACACCTTAGCCAAGACACATTAGCCAAGACGCATTAGCCAAGACACCTAAGCCAAGACACCTTAGCCAAGACACCTTGGCCAAGACACATTAGCCAAGACACATTAGCCAAGACACATTAGCCAAAACACATTAGCCAAGACACATTAGCCAATACACTTTAGCCAAGACACATTAGCCAAGACACCTTAGCCAAGACACATTAGCCAAGACACCTTAGCCAAGACACCTTAGCCAAGACACCTTAGCCAAGACACATTAGCCAAGACACCTTAGCCAAGACACCTTAGCCAAGACACATTAGCCAAGACACCTTAGCCAAGACACCTTAGCCAAGACACCTTAGCCAAGACACCTTAGGCAAGACACCTTAGCCAAGACACCTTAGCCAAGACACATTAGCCGAGACACATTAGCCAAGACACATTAGCCAAGACACCTTAGCCAAGACACATTAGCCAAGACACATTAGCCAAGACACCTTAGGCAAGACATCTTAGCCAAGACACATTAGCCAAGACACATTAACCAAGACACATTAGCCGAGACACCTTAGCCAAGACACATTAGCCAAGACACATTAGCCGAGACACCTTAGCCAAGACACATTAGCCAAGACGCATTAGCCAAGACACCTTAGCCAAGACACATTAGCCATGACACCTTAGCCAAGACACATTAGCCAAGACACCTTAGCCAAGACACCTTAGCCAAAGCACCTTAGCCAAGAAACATTAGCCAAGACACATTAGCCGAGACACATTAGCCAAGACACCTTAGCCAAGACACCTTAGCCAAGACACCTTAGCCAAGACACATTAGCCAAGACACATTAGCCAAGACACCTTAGCCAAGACACATTAGCCAAGACACCTTAGCCAAGACACCTTAGCCAAGACACATTAGCCAAGACACCTTAGCCAAGACACCTTAGCCAAGACACCTTAGCCAAGACACCTTAGGCAAGACACATTAGCCAAGACACCTTAGCCAAGACACATTAGCCGAGACACATTAGCCAAGACACATTAGCCAAGACACCTTAGCCAAGACACCTTAGCCAAGACACATTAGCCAAGACACCTTAGGCAAGACATCTTAGCCAAGACACATTAGCCAAGACACATTAACCAAGACACATTAGCCGAGACACCTTAGCCAAGACACATTAGCCAAGACACATTAGCCGAGACACCTTAGCCAAGACACATTAGCCAAGACACATTAGCCAAGACACCTTAGCCAAGACACATTAGCCATGACACCTTAGCCAAGACACATTAGCCAAGACACCTTAGCCAAGACACCTTAGCCAAGACACATTAGCCAAGACACATTAGCCGAGACACATTAGCCAAGACACCTTAGCCAAGACACCTTAGCCATGACACCTTAGCCAAGACACATTAGCCAAGACACCTTAGCCAAGACACCTTAGCCAAGACACCTTAGCCAAGACACATTAGCAAAGACACATTAGCCGAGACACATTAGCCAAGACACATTAGCCAAGACACCTTAGCCAAGACACCTTAGCCAAGACACATTAGCCAAGACACATTAGCCAAGACACCTTAGCCAAGACACATTAGCCAAGACGCCTTAGCCAAGACACTTTAGCCAAGACACATTAGCCAAGACACCTTAGCCAAGACACATTAGCCAAGACACATTAGCCAAGACATATTAGCCAAGACACATTAGCCAAGACACATTAGCCAAGACACATTAGCCAAGACACCTTAGCCAAGACACCTTAGCCAAGACACCTTAGCCAAGACACCTTAGCCAAGACACCTTCGCCAAGACACCTTAGCCAAGACACCTTAGCCAACACGCATTAGCCAAGACACATTAGCCAAGACACCTTAGCCAAGACACATTAGCCAAGACACCTTAGCCAAGACACATTAGCCAAGACACATTAGCCAAGACACATTAGCCGAGACACCTTAGCCAAGACACCTTAGCCAAGACACATTAGCCAAGACACATTAGCCAATACATATTAGCCAAGACACATTAGCCAAGACACATTAGCCAAGACACCTTAGCCAAGACACATTAGCCGAGACACATTAGCCAAGACACCTTAGCCAAGACACATTAGCCAAGACACATTAGCCAAGACACCTTAGCCAAGACACATTAGCCAAGACACATTAGCCAAGACACCTTAACCAAGACACCTTAGCCAAGACAACTTAGCCAAGACACCTTAGCCAAGACACCTTAGCCAAGACGCATTAGTCAAGACGCATTAGCCAAGACACCTAAGCCAAGACACCTTAGCCAAGACACCTTAGCCAAGACACATTAGCCAAGACACATTAGCCAAGACACATTAGCCAAAACACATTAGCAAAGACACATTAGCCAATACACCTTAGCCAAGACACATTAGCCAAGACACCTTAGCCAAGACACATTAGCCAAGACACCTTAGCCAAGACACCTTAGCCAAGACACCTTAGCCAAGACACATTAGCCAAGACACCTTAGCCAAGACACCTTAGCCAAGACACATTAGCCAAGACACCTTAGCCAAGACACCTTAGCCAAGACACCTTAGGCAAGACACCTAAGCCAAGACACCTTAGCCAAGACACATTAGCCGAGACACATTAGCCAAGACACATTAGCCAAGACACATTAGCCAAGACACATTGGCCATGACACCTTAGCCAAGACACCTTAGCCAAGACACCTTAGCCAAGACACCTTAGCCAAGACACCTTAGCCAAGACACCTTAGGCAAGACACCTTAGCCAAGACACCTTAGCCAAGACACCTTAGCCAAGACACATAAGGCGAGACACCTTAGCCAAGACACATTAGCCGAGACACATTACCCAAGACACATTAGCCAAGACACATTAGCCAAGACACCTTAGCCAAGACACATTAGCCATGACTCCTTAGCCTAGACACATTAGCCAAGACACCTTAGCCAAGACACCTAAGCCAAGACACCTTAGCCAAGACACATTAGCCAAGACACATAAGCCGAGACACATTAGCCAAGACACCTTAGCCAAGACACATTAGCCAAGACACATTAGCCAAGACACCTTAGCCAAGACACCTTAGGCAAGACGCCTTAGCCAAGACACATTAGCCAAGACACATTAGCCAAGACACATTAGCCAAGACACCTTAGCCAAGACACCTTAGCCAAGACACCTTAGCCAAGACACATTAGCCAAGACACATTAGCCAAGACGCCTTAGCCAAGACACTTTAGCCAAGACACATTAGCCAAGACACCTTAGCCAAGACACATTAGCCAAGACACATTAGCCAAGACATATTAGCCAAGACACATTAGCCAAGACACATTAGCCAAGACACATTAGCCAAGACACATAAGCCAAGACACCTTAGCCAAGACACCTTAGCCAAGACACCTTAGCCAAGACACCTTAGCCAAGACACATTAGCCAAGACGCATTAGCCAAGACACCTTAGCCAAGACACTTTAGCCAAGACACCTTAGCCAAGACACCTTAGCCAAGACACCTTAGCCAAGACACCTTAGCCAAGACGCATTAGCCAAGACACCTTAGCCAAGACACCTTAGCCAAGACATATTAGCCAAGACACATTAGCCAAGACACATTAGCCAAGACACATTAGCTAAGACACATAAGCCAAGACACCTTAGCCAAGACACCTTAGCCAAGACACCTTAGCCAAGACACCTTAGCCAAGACACCTTAGCCAAGACACCTTAGCCAAGACACATAAGCCAAGACACCTTAGCCAAGACACCTTAGCCAAGACACCTTAGCCAAGACACCTTAGCCAAGACACCTTAGCCAAGACACCTTAGCCAAGACGCATTAGCCAAGACACCTTAGCCAAGACACTTTAGCCAAGACACCTTAGCCAAGACACCTTAGCCAAGACACCTTAGCCAAGACACCTTAGCCAAGACGCATTAGCCAAGACACCTTAGCCAAGACACTTTAGCCAAGACACCTTAGCCAAGACACCTTAGCCAAGACACATTAGCCAAGACACATTAGCCAAGACATATTAGCCAAGACACATTAGCCAAGACACATTAGCCAAGACACATTAGCCAAGACACCTTAGCCAAGACACCTTAGCCAAGACACCTTAGCCAAGACACATAAGCCAAGACACCTTAGCCAAGACACCTTAGCCAAGACACCTTAGCCAAGACACCTTAGCCAAGACACCTTAGCCAAGACACCTTAGCCAAGACACCTTAGCCAAGACACATTAGCCAAGACATATTAGCCAAGACACATTAGCCAAGACACATTAGCCAAGACACATTAGCCAAGACACATTAGCTAAGACACATAAGCCAAGACACCTTAGCCAAGACACCTTAGCCAAGACACCTTAGCCAAGACACCTTAGCCAAGACACCTTAGCCAAGACACCTTAGCCAAGACACCTTAGCCAAGACACCTTAGCCAAGACGCATTAGCCAAGACACCTTAGCCAAGACACTTTAGCCAAGACACATAAGCCAAGACACCTTAGCCAAGACACCTTAGCCAAGACACCTTAGCCAAGACGCATTAGCCAAGACACCTAAGCCAAGACACCTTAGCCAAGACATATTAGCCAAGACATATTAGCCAAGACACATTAGCCAAGACACCTTAGCCAAGACACCTTAGCCAAGACACATTAGCCAAGACACATTAGCTAAGACACATAAGCCAAGACACATTAGCCAAGACACCTTAGCCAAGACACCTTAGCCAAGACACCTTAGCCAAGACACCTTAGCCAAGACACCTTAGCCAAGACACCTTAGCCAAGACACCTTAGCCAAGACACATTAGCCAAGACACCTTAGCCAAAACACCTTAGCCAAGACACATTAGCAAAAACACCTTAGCCGAGACACCTTAGCCAAGACACATTAGCCAAGACACCTTAGCCAAGACACATTAGCCAAGACACCTAAGCCAAGACACATTAGCCAAGACATATTAGCCAAGACACATTAGCCAAGACACATTAGCCAAGACACATTAGCCAAGACACATTAGCTAAGACACATAAGCCAAGACACCTTAGCCAAGACACATTAGCCAATACACCTTAGCCAAGACACATTAGCCAAGACACCTTAGCCAAGACACCTTAGCCAAGACACCTTAGCCAAGACACCTTAGCCAAGACGCATTAGCCAAGACACCTTAGCCAAGACACCTTAGCCAAGACACATAAGCCAAGACACCTTAGCCAAGACACCTTAGCCAAGACACCTTAGCCAAGACGCATTAGCCAAGACACCTAAGCCAAGACACCTTAGCCAAGACATATTAGCCAAGACACATTAGCCAAGACACCTTAGCCAAGACACCTTAGCCAAGACACATTAGCCAAGACACATTAGCCGAGACACCTTAGCCAAGACACATTAGCCAAGACACATTAGCCAAGACACCTTAGCCAAGACACATTAGCCAAGACACCTTAGCCAAGACACATTAGCCAAGACACATTAGCCAAGACACATTAGCCAAGACACCTTAGCCAAGACACATTAGCCAAGACACATTAGCCAAGACACATTAGCCAAGACACCTTAGCCAAGACACATTAGCCAAGACACCTTAGCCAAGACACCTTAGCCGAGACACATTAGCCAAGACACCTTAGCCAAGACACCTTAGCCAAGACACCTTAGCCAAGACACCTTAGCCAAGACACCTTAGCCAAGACACATAAGCCAAGACACCTTAGCCAAGACACCTTAGCCAAGACACCTTAGCCAAGACGCATTAGCCAAGACACCTAAGCCAAGACACCTTAGCCAAGACATATTAGCCAAGACACATTAGCCAAGACACCTTAGCCAAGACACCTTAGCCAAGACACATTAGCCAAGACACATTAGCCAAGACACCTTAGCCAAGACACCTTAGCCAAGACACATTAGCCAAGACACCTTAGCCAAGACACATTAGCCAAGACACCTTAGCCAAGACACATTAGCCAAGACACATTAGCCAAGACACATTAGCCAAGACACCTTAGCCAAGACACATTAGCCAAGACACATTAGCCAAGACACATTAGCTAAGACACATAAGCCATGACACCTTAGCCAAGACACCTTAGCCAAGACACCTTAGCCAAGACACCTTAGCCAAGACACCTTAGCCAAGACACCTTAGCCAAGACACCTTAGCCAAGACACCTTAGCCAAGACACCTTAGCCAAGACGCATTAGCCAAGACACCTTAGCCAAGACACCTTAGCCAAGACACATTAGCCAAGACACCTTAGCCAAGACACCTTAGCCAAGACACCTTAGCCAAGACACCTTAGCCAAGACACCTTAGCCAAGACGCATTAGCCAAGACACCTTAGCCAAGACACCTTAGCCAAGACACATAAGCCAAGACACCTTAGCCAAGACACCTTAGCCAAGACACCTTAGCCAAGACGCATTAGCCGAGACACCTAAGCCAAGACACCTTAGCCAAGACATATTAGTCAAGACACATTAGCCAAGACACCTTAGCCAATACACCTTAGCCAAGACACATTAGCCAAGACACATTAGCCGAGACACCTTAGCCAAGACACATTAGCCAAGACACATTAGCCAAGACACCTTAGCCAAGACACATTAGCCAAGACACCTTAGCCAAGACACATTAGCCAAGACACATTAGCCAAGACACATTAGCCAAGACACCTTAGCCAAGACACATTAGCCAAGACACATTAGCCAAGACACATTAGCCAAGACACCTTAGCCAAGACACATTAGCCAAGACACATTAGCCAAGACACCGTAGCCGAGACACCTTAGCCAAGACACATTAGCCAAGACACCTTAGCCAAGAAACATTAGTCGAGACACCTTAGCCAAGACACATTAGCCAAGATACCTTAGCCAAGACACCTTAGCCAAGACACCTTAGCCAAGACATATTAGCCAAGACACATTAGCCGAGACACATTAGCCAAGACACCTTACCTAAGACACCTTAACCAAGACACCTTAGCCAAGACACCTTAGCCAAGACACATTAGCCAAGACACATTAGCCAAGACACCTTAGCCAAGACACCTTAGCCATGACACCTTAGCCAAGACACATTAGCCAAGACACCTTAGCCAAGACACCTTAGCCAAGACACCTTAGCCAAGACACATTAGCCAAGACACATTAGCCAAGACACCTTAGCCAAGACACCTTAGCCAAGACACCTTAGCCGAGACACCTTAGCCAAGACACCTTAGCCAAGACACATTAGCCAAGACACCTTAGCCAAGACACCTTAGCCAAGACACCTTAGCCAAGACACCTTAGCCGAGACACATTAGCCAAGACACATTAGCCAAGACACATTAGCCAAGACACATTAGCCAAGACACCTAAGCCAAGACACCTTAGCCAAGACACCTTAGCCAAGACACATTAGCTAAGACACCTTAGCCAAGACACCTTAGCCAAGACACCTTAGCCAAGACACATTAGCCAAGACACCTTAGCCAAGACACATTAGCCAAGACACATTAGCCAAGACACCTTAGCCAAGACACCTTAGCCAAGACACCTTAGCCAAGAGACATTAGCCAAGACACATTAGCCAAGACACATTAGCCAAGACACCTTAGCCAAGACACCTTAGCCAAGACACATTAGCCAAGACACATTAGCCAAGACACCTTAGCCAAGACACATTAGCCATGACACCTTAGCCAAGACACATTAGCCAAGACACCTTAGCCAAGACACCTAAGCCAAGACACCTTAGCCAAGACACATTAGCCGAGACACATTAGCCGAGACACATTAGCCAAGACACCTTAGCCAAGACACCTTAGCCAAGACACATTAGCCAAGACACCTTAGCGAAGACACCTTAGCCAAGACACCTTAGCCAAGACACATTAGCCAAGACACATTAGCCAAGACACATTAGCCAAGACACCTTAGCCAAGACACCTTAGCCAAGACACCTTAGCCAAGACACCTTAGCCAAGACACATTAGCCAAGACACATTAGCCAAGACGCCTTAGCCAAGACACTTTAACCAAGGCACATTAGCCAAGACACCTTAGCCAAGACATATTAGCAAAGACACATTAGCCAAGACACATTAGCCAAGACACATTAGCCAAGACACATAAGCCAAGACACCTTAGCCAAGACACCTTAGCCAAGACACCTTAGCCAAGACACCTAAGCCAAGACACCTTAGCCAAGACACCTTAGCCAAGACATCTTAGCCAAGACGCATTAGCCAAGACACCTAAGCCAAGACACCTTCGCCAAGACACCTTAGCCAAGACACATTAGCCAAGACACCTTAACCAAGACACCTTAGCCAAGACACATTAGCCAAGACACATTAGCCAAGACACATTAGCCGAGACACCTTAGCCAAGACACATTAGCCAAGACACCTTAGCCAAGACACATTAGCCAAGACACCTTAGCCAAGACACATTAGCCAAGACACATTAGCCAAGACACATTAGCCGAGACACCTTAGCCAAGACACCTTAGCCAAGACACATTAGCCAAGACACATTAGCCAAGACATATTAGCCAAGACACATTAGCCAAGACACATTAGCCAAGATACCTTAACCAAGACACCTTAGCCAAGACACCTTAGCCAAGACACCTTAGCCAAGACGCATTAGCCAAGACACCTAAGCCAAGACACCTTAGCCAAGACACCTTAGCCAAGACACATTAGCCAAGACACATTAGCCAAGACACATTAGCCAAAACACATTAGCCAAGACACATTAGCCAATACACCTTAGCCAAGACACATTAGCCAAGACACCTTAGCCAAGACACATTAGCCAAGACACCTTAGCCAAGACACCTTAGCCAAGACACCTTAGCCAAGACACATTAGCCAAGACACCTTAGCCAAGACACCTTAGCCAAGACACATTAGCCAAGACACCTTAGCCAAGACACCTTAGCCAAGACACCTTAGCCAAGACACATTAGCCAAGACACCTTAGCCAAGACACCTTAGCCAAGACACATTAGCCGAGACACATTAGCCAAGACACATTAGCCAAGACACCTTAGCCAAGACACATTAGCCAAGACACCTTAGGGAAGACATCTTAGCCAAGACACATTAGCCAAGACACATTAACCAAGACACATTAGCCGAGACACCTTAGCCAAGACACATTAGCCAAGACACATTAGCCGAGACACCTTAGCCAAGACACATTAGCCAAGATACATTAGCCAAGACACCTTAGCCAAGACACCTTAGCCAAGACACCTTAGCCAAGACACATTAGCTAAGACACCTTAGCCAAGACACCTTAGCCAAGACACCTTAGCCAAGACACATTAGCCAAGACACCTTAGCCAAGACACATTAGCCAAGACACATTAGCCAAGACACCTTAGCCAAGACACCTTAGCCAAGACACATTAGCCGAGACACCTTAGCCAAGACACCTTAGCCAAGACACATTAGCCAAGACACCTTAGCCAAGACACCTTAGCCAAGACACCTTAGCCAAGACACCTTAGCCGAGACACATTAGCCAAGACACATTAGCCAAGACACATTAGCCAAGACACATTAGCCAAGACACCTAAGCCAAGACACATTAGCCAAGACACCTTAGCCAAGACACATTAGCTAAGACACCTTAGCCAAGACACCTTAGCCAAGACACCTTAGCCAAGACGCATTAGCCAAGACACCTAAGCCAAGACACCTTCGCCAAGACACCTTAGCCAAGACACATTAGCCAAGACACCTTAACCAAGACACCTTAGCCAAGACACATTAGCCAAGACACATTAGCCAAGACACATTAGCCAAGACACCTTAGCCAAGACACATTAGCCAAGACACCTTAGCCAAAACACATTAGCCAAGACACCTTAGCCAAGACACATTAGCCGAGACACCTTAGCCAAGACACATTAGCCAAGACACATTATCCAAGACACATTAGCCGAGACACCTTAGCCAAGACACCTTAGCCAAGACACATTAGCCAAGACACATTAGCCAAGACATATTAGCCAAGACACATTAGCCAAGACACATTAGCCAAGACACATTAGCCAAGACACCTTAGCCAAGACACATTAGCCGAGACACCTTAGCCAAGACACCTTAGCCAAGACGCATTAGCCAAGACACCTAAGCCAAGACACCTTCGCCAAGACACCTTAGCCAAGACACATTAGCCAAGACACCTTAACCAAGACACCTTAGCCAAGACACATTAGCCAAGACACATTAGCCAAGACACATTAGCCGAGACACCTTAGCCAAGACACATTAGCCAAGACACCTTAGCCAAGACACATTAGCCAAGACACCTTAGCCAAGACACATTAGCCAAGACACATTATCCAAGACACATTAGCCGAGACACCTTAGCCAAGACACCTTAGCCAAGACACATTAGCCAAGACACATTAGCCAAGACATATTAGCCAAGACACATTAGCCAAGACACATTAGCCAAGACACATTAGCCGAGACACCTTAGCCAAGAAACCTTAGCCAAGACACATTAGCCAAGACACATTAGCCAAGACACATAAGCCAAGACACCTTAGCCAAGACACATTAGCCAAGATACCTTAACCAAGACACCTTAGCCAAGACACCTTAGCCAAGACACCTTAGCCAAGACGCATTAGCCAAGACACCTAAGCCAAGACACCTTAGCCAAGACACCTTAGCCAACACACATTAGCCAAGACACATTAGTCAAGGCTCATTAGCCAAGACACATTAGCCAAGACACATTAGCCAAGACACCTTAGCTAAGACACCTTAGCCAAGACACCTTAGCCAAGATACATTAGCCAAGACACCTTAGCCAAGACACCTTAGCCAAGACACCTTAGCCAAGACACCTTAGCCAAGACACATTAGCCAAGACACATTAGCCAAGACACATTAGCCAAGACACCTTAGCCAAGACACCTTAGCCAAGACACATTAGCCGAGACACCTTAGCCAAGACACCTTAGCCAAGACACATTAGCCAAGACACCTTAGCCAAGA
Source organism: Anopheles funestus (assembly GCF_943734845.2). Lineage (NCBI taxonomy): Eukaryota > Metazoa > Arthropoda > Insecta > Diptera > Culicidae > Anopheles > Anopheles funestus. Next base: position 163,242 of record NW_026045320.1, read on the forward strand.
CACCTTAGCCAAGACACCTTAGCCGAGACACATTAGCCAAGACACATTAGCCAAGACACATTAGCCAAGACACATTAGCCAAGACACCTAAGCCAAGACACCTTAGCCAAGACACCTTAGCCAAGACACATTAGCTAAGACACCTTAGCCAAGACACCTTAGCCAAGACACCTTAGCCAAGACACATTAGCCAAGACACCTTAGCCAAGACACATTAGCCAAGACACATTAGCCAAGACACCTTAGCCAAGACACCTTAGCCAAGACACCTTAGCCAAGAGACATTAGCCAAGACACATTAGCCAAGACACATTAGCCAAGACACCTTAGCCAAGACACCTTAGCCAAGACACATTAGCCAAGACACATTAGCCAAGACACCTTAGCCAAGACACATTAGCCATGACACCTTAGCCAAGTCACATTAGCCAAGACACCTTAGCCAAGACACCTAAGCCAAGACACCTTAGCCAAGACACATTAGCCAAGACACATTAGCCGAGACACATTAGCCAAGACACCTTAGCCAAGACACCTTAGCCAAGACACATTAGCCAAGACACCTTAGCGAAGACACCTTAGCCAAGACACCTTAGCCAAGACACATTAGCCAAGACACATTAGCCAAGACACATTAGCCAAGACACCTTAGCCAAGACACCTTAGCCAAGACACATTAGCCAAGACACCTTAGCCAAGACACATTAGCCAAGACACATTAGCCAAGACGCCTTAGCCAAGACACTTTAACCAAGGCACATTAGCCAAGACACCTTAGCCAAGACATATTAGCAAAGACACATTAGCCAAGACACATTAGCCAAGACACATTAGCCAAGACACATAAGCCAAGACACCTTAGCCAAGACACCTTAGCCAAGACACCTTAGCCAAGACACCTTAGCCAAGGCACCTTAGCCAAGACACCTTAGCCAAGACACCTTAGCCAAGACGCATTAGCCAAGACACCTAAGCCAAGACACCTTCGCCAAGACACCTTAGCCAAGACACATTAGCCAAGACACCTTAACCAAGACACCTTAGCCAAGACACATTAGCCAAGACACATTAGCCAAGACACATTAGCCGAGACACCTTAGCCAAGACACATTAGCCAAGACACCTTAGCCAAGACACATTAGCCAAGACACCTTAGCCAAGACACATTAGCCAAGACACATTATCCAAGACACATTAGCCGAGACACCTTAGCCAAGACACCTTAGCCAAGACACATTAGCCAAGACACATTAGCCAAGACATATTAGCCAAGACACATTAGCCAAGACACATTAGCCAAGACACATTAGCCGAGACACCTTAGCCAAGACACCTTAGCCAAGACACATTAGCCAAGACACATTAGCCAAGACACATAAGCCAAGACACCTTAGCCAAGACACATTAGCCAAGATACCTTAACCAAGACACCTTAGCCAAGACACCTTAGCCAAGACACCTTAGCCAAGACGCATTAGCCAAGACACCTAAGCCAAGACACCTTAGCCAAGACACCTTAGCCAAGACACCTTAGCCAAGACACATTAGCCAAGACACATTAGCCAAGACACATTAGCCAAAACACATTAGCCAAGACACATTAGCCAATACACCTTAGCCAAGACACATTAGCCAAGACACATTAGCCAAGACACCTTAGCCAAGACACCTTAGCCAAGACACCTTAGCCAAGACACATTAGCCAAGACACCTTAGCCAAGACACCTTAGCCAAGACACATTAGCCAAGACACCTTAGCCAAGACACCTTAGCCAAGACACCTTAGCCAAGACACATTAGCCAAGACACCTTAGCCAAGACACCTTAGCCAAGACACATTAGCCGAGACACATTAGCCAAGACACATTAGCCAAGACACCTTAGCCAAGACACATTAGCCAAGACACCTTAGGCAAGACATCTTAGCCAAGACACATTAGCCAAGACACATTAACCAAGACACATTAGCCGAGACACCTTAGCCAAGACACATTAGCCAAGACACATTAGCCGAGACACCTTAGCCAAGACACATTAGCCAAGACACATTAGCCAAGACACCTTAGCCAAGACACATTAGCCATGACACCTTAGCCAAGACACATTAGCCAAGACACCTTAGCCAAGACACCTTAGCCAAGACACCTTAGCCAAGACACATTAGCCAAGACACATTAGCCGAGACACATTAGCCAAGACACCTTAGCCAAGACATATTAGCCAAGACACATTAGCCAAGACACCTTAGCCAAGACACCTTAGCCAAGACACATTAGCCAAGACACATTAGCCAAGACACCTTAGCCAAGACACCTTAGCCAAGACACATTAGCCAAGACACCTTAGCCAAGACACATTAGCCAAGACACCTTAGCCAAGACACATTAGCCAAGACACATTAGCCAAGACACATTAGCCAAGACACCTTAGCCAAGACACATTAGCCAAGACACATTAGCCAAGACACATTAGCTAAGACACATAAGCCAAGACACCTTAGCCAAGACACCTTAGCCAAGACACCTCAGCCAAGACACCTTAGCCAAGACACCTTAGCCAAGACACCTTAGCCAAGACGCATTAGCCAAGACACCTTAGCCAAGACACCTTAGCCAAGACACATTAGCCAATACACCTTAGCCAAGACACCTTAGCCAAGACACCTTAGCCAAGACACCTTAGCCAAGACACCTTAGCCAAGACACCTTAGCCAAGACGCATTAGCCAAGACACCTTAGCCAAGACACCTTAGCCAAGACACATAAGCCAAGACACCTTAGCCAAGACACCTTAGCCAAGACACCTTAGCCAAGACGCATTAGCCAAGACACCTAAGCCAAGACACCTTAGCCAAGACATATTAGCCAAGACACATTAGCCAAGACACCTTAGCCAAGACACCTTAGCCAAGACACATTAGCCAAGACACATTAGCCGAGACACCTTAGCCAAGACACATTAGCCAAGACACATTAGCCAAGACACCTTAGCCAAGACACATTAGCCAAGACACCTTAGCCAAGACACATTAGCCAAGACACATTAGCCAAGACACATTAGCCAAGACACCTTAGCCAAGACACATTAGCCAAGACACATTAGCCAAGACACATTAGCCAAGACACCTTAGCCAAGACACATTAGCCAAGACACATTAGCCAAGACACCGTAGCCGAGACACCTTAGCCAAGACACATTAGCCAAGACACCTTAGCCAAGAAACATAAGTCGAGACACCTTAGCCAAGACACATTGGCCAAGTTACCTTAGCCAAGACACCTTAGCCAAGACACCTTAGCCAAGACATATTAGCCAAGACACATTAGCCGAGACACATTAGCCAAGACACCTTACCTAAGACACCTTAACCAAGACACCTTAGCCAAGACACCTTAGCCAAGACACATTAGCCAAGACACCTTAGCCAAGACACCTTAGCCAAGACACCTTAGCCATGACACCTTAGCCAAGACACATTAGCCAAGACACCTTAGCCAAGACACCTTAGCCAAGACACATTAGCCAAGACACATTAGCCAAGACACCTTAGCCAAGACACCTTAGCCAAGACACATTAGCCAAGACACATTAGTCAAGGCTCATTAGCCAAGACACATTAGCCAAGACACATTAGCCAAGACACCTTAGCCAAGACACCTTAGCAAAGACACCTTAGCCAAGATACATTAGCCAAGACACCTTAGCCAAGACACCTTAGCCAAGACACCTTAGCCAAGACACATTAGCCAAGACACATTAGCCAAGACACATTAGCCAAGACACCTTAGCCAAGACACCTTAGCCAAGACACTTTAGCCAAGACACATTAACCAAGACACATTAGCCAAGACACCTTAGCCAAGACACCTTAGCCAAGACACCTTAGCCAAGACACCTTAGCCAAGACACCTTAGCCGAGACACATTAGCCAAGACACATTAGCCAAGACACATTAGCCAAGACACCTAAGCCAAGACACCTTAGCCAAGACACCTTAGCCAAGACACATTAGCTAAGACACCTTAGCCAAGACACCTAAGCCAAGACACCTTAGCCAAGACACATTAGCCAAGACACCTTAGCCAAGACACATTAGCCAAGACACATTAGCCAAGACACCTTAGCCAAGACACCTTAGCCAAGACACCTTAGCCAAGAGACATTAGCCAAGACACATTAGCCAAGACACATTAGCCAAGACACCTTAGCCAAGACACCTTAGCCAAGACACATTAGCCAAGACACATTAGCCAAGACACCTTAGCCAAGACACATTAGCCATGACACCTTAGCCAAGACACATTAGCCAAGACACCTTAGCCAAGACACCTAAGCCAAGACACCTTAGCCAAGACACATTAGCCAAGACACATTAGCCGAGACACATTAGCCAAGACACCTTAGCCAAGACACCTTAGCCAAGACACATTAGCCAAGACACCTTAGCGAAGACACCTTAGCCAAGACACCTTAGCCAAGACACATTAGCCAAGACACATTAGCCAAGACACATTAGCCAAGACACCTTAGCCAAGACACCTTAGCCAAGACACCTTAGCCAAGACACCTTAGCCAAGACACATTAGCCAAGACACATTAGCCAAGACGCCTTAGCCAAGACACTTTAACCAAGGCACATTAGCCAAGACACCTTAGCCAAGACATATTAGCAAAGACACATTAGCCAAGACACATTAGCCAAGACACATTAGCCAAGACACATAAGCCAAGACACCTTAGCCAAGACACCTTAGCCAAGACACCTTAGCCAAGACACCTTAGCCAAGGCACCTTAGCCAAGACACCTTAGCCAAGACACCTTAGCCAAGACGCATTAGCCAAGACACCTAAGCCAAGACACCTTCGCCAAGACACCTTAGCCAAGACACATTAGCCAAGACACCTTAACCAAGACACCTTAGCCAAGACACATTAGCCGAGACACATTAGCCGAGACACCTTAGCCAAGACACATTAGCCAAGACACCTTAGCCAAGACACATTAGCCAAGACACATTAGCCAAGACACCTTAGCCAAGACACATTAGCCAAGACACATTATCCAAGACACATTAGCCGAGACACGTTAGCCAAGACACCTTAGCCAAGACACATTAGCCAAGACACATTAGCCAAGACATATTAGCCAAGACACATTAGCCAAGACACATTAGCCAAGACACATTAGCCGAGACACCTTAGCCAAGACACCTTAGCCAAAACACATTAGCCAAGACACATTAGCCAAGACACATAAGCCAAGACACCTTAGCCAAGACACATTAGCCAAGATACCTTAACCAAGACACCTTAGCCAAGACACCTTAGCCAAGACGCATTAGCCAAGACACCTAAGCCAAGACACCTTAGCCAAGACACCTTAGCCAAGACACATTAGCCAAGAAACATTAGCCAAGACACATTAGCCAAAACACATTAGCCAAGACACATTAGCCAATACACCTTAGCCAAGACACATTAGCCAAGACACCTTAGCCAAGACACATTAGCCAAGACACCTTAGCCAAGACACCTTAGCCAAGACACCTTAGCCAAGACACATTAGCCAAGACACCTTAGCCAAGACACCTTAGCCAAGACACATTAGCCAAGACACCTTAGCCAAGACACCTTAGCCAAGACACCTTAGCCAAGACACATTAGCCAAGACACCTTAGCCAAGACACCTTAGCCAAGACACATTAGCCGAGACACATTAGCCAAGACACATTAGCCAAGACACCTTAGCCAAGACACATTAGCCAAGACACCTTAGGCAAGACATCTTAGCCAAGACACATTAGCCAAGACACATTAACCAAGACACATTAGCCGAGACACCTTAGCCAAGACACATTAGCCAAGACACATTAGCCGAGACACCTTAGCCAAGACACATTAGCCAAGACACATTAGCCAAGACACCTTAGCCAAGACACATTAGCCATGACACCTTAGCCAAGACACATTAGCCAAGACACCTTAGCCAAGACACCTTAGCCAAGACACCTTAGCCAAGACACATTAGCCAAGACACATTAGCCAAGACACCTTAGCCAAGACACCTTAGCCAAGACACATTAGCCAAGACACATTAGCCAAGACACATTAGCCAAGACACCTTAGCCAAGACACATTAGCCAAGACACCTTAGCCAAGACACCTTAGCCAAGACACATTAGCCAAGACACCTTAGCCAAGACACCTTAGCCAAGACACCTTAGGCAAGACACCTTAGCAAAGACACCTTAGCCAAGACACATTAGCCGAGACACATTAGCCAAGACACATTAGCCAAGACACCTTAGCCAAGACACATTAGCCAAGACACATTAGCCAAGACACCTTAGGCAAGACATCTTAGCCAAGACACATTAGCCAAGACACCTTAACCAAGACACATTAGCCGAGACACCTTAGCCAAGACACATTAGCCAAGACACATTAGCCGAGACACCTTAGCCAAGACACATTAGCCAAGACACATTAGCCAAGACACCTTAGCCAAGACACATTAGCCATGACACCTTAGCCAAGACACATTAGCCAAGACACCTTAGCCAAGACACCTTAGCCAAGACACCTTAGCCAAGACACATTAGCCAAGACACATTAGCCGAGACACATTAGCCAAGACACCTTAGCCAAGACACCTTAGCCATGACACCTTAGCCAAGACACATTAGCCAAGACACCTTAGCCAAGACACCTTAGCCAAGACACCTTAGCCAAGACACATTAGCCAAGACACATTAGCCGAGACACCTTAGCCAAGACACCTTAGCCAAGACACCTTAGCCAAGACACCTTAGCCAAGACACATTAGCCAAGACACATTAGCCAAGACACCTTAGCCAAGACACATTAGCCAAGACGCCTTAGCCAAGACACTTTAGCCAAGACACATTAGCCAAGACACCTTAGCCAAGACACATTAGCCAAGACACATTAGCCAAGACATATTAGCCAAGACACATTAGCCAAGACACATTAGCCAAGACACATTAGCCAAGACACATTCGGCCGTATCGGGGAAATCGATCGTTCCGCAAAGGTCGTCGCGCGGTGTAACTCATGTTGTAGCACAGCTATCTGAGAGTATTTGAACAAACAGTTATGCACCGAGTTGAAAGGCAGTTTCGTTGTGAATTGATATAGGTACCTTTTTGTGTCATTTGCGTACTGAAAACAAAAAACCTGTTTATTGTTCTAAAGCTACATAAAATATGAAATTTAGTTTCGTGGGTTTAAGTAAAACATGTAAAAATTCGCAATTAAAACATATTTTTGCTTAATTTTGAATATCCATAAAGCTTGCTACAACATCCATGTTCTATAACATCAGTGGAAATATTTAAACACAACCATAAGCAAAATGCACCCCGAATCCGCTGCTAAAAAAGTCGCGGATTTCTTTCCATGCAAATGGGAACGGTCGTCGCCGTGTATAACACTTGTTTTCAAACATATTTGCGTTTGCTTTAATCTAGTAGGCGCTTTAGTTTAAATGAGTGTAATTGAGTGGTTCCGTGAGCTGAAATGAGTGTAAATGAGTGCACCGCGGCGACCTTTGCGGAACGATCGATTTCCCCGATACGGCCGATTAGCTAAGACACATAAGCCAAGACACCTTAGCCAAGACACCTTAGCCAAGACACCTTAGCCAAGACACCTTAGCCAAGACACCTTCGCCAAGACACCTTAGCCAAGACACCTTAGCCAAGACGCATTAGCCAAGACACCTTAGCCAAGACACCTTAGCCAAGACACCTTAGCCGAGACACATTAGCCAAGACACCTTAGCCAAGACACCTTAGCCAAGACACATTAGCCAAGACACCTTAGCCAAGACACCTTAGAAAAGACACCTTAGCCAAGACACATTAGCCAAGACATATTAGCCAAGACACATTAGCCAAGACACTTTAGCCAAGACACCTTAGCCAAGACGCATTAGCCAAGACACATTAGCCAAGACACCTTAGCCAAGACACCTTAGCCGAGACACATTAGCCAAGACACCTTAGCCAAGACACCTTAGCCAAGACACATTAGCCAAGACACCTTAGCCAAGACACCTTAGCCAAGACACCTTAGCCAAGACACCTTAGCCAAGACACCTTAGCCAAGACACATTAGCCAAGACACATTAGCCAAGACACATTAGCCGAGACACCTTAGCCAAGACACCTTAGCCAAGACACATTAGCCAAGACACATTAGCCAATACATATTAGCCAAGACACATTAGCCAAGACACATTAGCCAAGACACCTTAGCCAAGACACATTAGCCGAGACACATTAGCCAAGACACCTTAGCCAAGACACATTAGCCAAGACACATTAGCCAAGACACCTTAGCCAAGACACATTAGCCAAGACACATTAGCCAAGACACCTTAACCAAGACACCTTAGCCAAGACACCTTAGCCAAGACACCTTAGCCAAGACACCTTAGCCAAGACACCTTAGCCAAGACGCATTAGCCAAGACACCTAAGCCAAGACACCTTAGCCAAGACACCTTTGCCAAGACACATTAGCCAAGACACATTAGCCAAGACACATTAGCCAAAACACATTAGCAAAGACACATTAGCCAATACACCTTAGCCAAGACACATTAGCCAAGACACCTTAGCCAAGACACATTAGCCAAGACACCTTAGCCAAGACACCTTAGCCAAGACACCTTAGCCAAGACACCTTAGCCAAGACACATTAGCCAAGACACCTTAGCCAAGACACCTTAGCCAAGACACATTAGCCAAGACACCTTAGCCAAGACACCTTAGCCAAGACACCTTAGCCAAGACACCTTAGGCAAGACACCTAAGCCAAGACACCTTAGCCAAGACACATTAGCCGAGACACATTAGCCAAGACACCTTAGCCAAGACACATAAGGCGAGAAACCTTAGCCAAGACACATTAGCCGAGACACATTACCCAAGACACATTAGCCAAGACACATTAGCCGAGACACCTTAGCCAAGACACATTAGCCAAGACACCTTAGCCAAGACACCTTAGCCAAGACACATTAGCCAAGACACCTTAGCCAAGACACCTTAGGCAAGACACCTTAGCCAAGACACCTTAGCCAAGACACCTTAGCCAAGACACATAAGGCGAGAAACCTTAGCCAAGACACATTAGCCGAGACACATTACCCAAGACACATTAGCCAAGACACATTAGCCGAGACACCTTAGCCAAGACACATTAGCCAAGACACCTTAGCCAAGACACCTTAGCCAAGACACATTAGCCATGACACCTTAGCCTAGACACATTAGCCAAGACACCTTAGCCAAGACACCTAAGCCAAGACACCTTAGCCAAGACACATTAGCCAAGACACATTATCCGAGACACATTAGCCAAGACACCTTAGCCAAGACACCTTAGCCAAGACACATTAGCCAAGACACCTTAGCCAAGACACCTTAGGCAAGACACCTTAGCCAAGACACATTAGCCAAGACACATTAGCCAAGACACATTAGCCAAGACACCTTAGCCAAGACACCTTAGCCAAGACACCTTAGCCAAGACACATTAGCCAAGACACATTAGCCAAGACACTTTAGCCAAGACACATAAGCCAAGACACCTTAGCCAAGACACATTAGCCACGACACATTAGCCAAGACATATTAGCCAAGACACATTAGCCAAGACACATTAGCCAAGACACATTAGCCAAGACACATAAGCTAAGACACATAACCCAAGACACCTTAGCCAAGACACCTTAGCCAAGACACCTTAGCCAAGACACCTTAGCCAAGACACCTTAGCCAAGACACCTTAGCCAAGACGCATTAGCCAAGACACCTAAGCCAAGACACCTTAGCCAAGACACATTAGCCAAGACACATTAGCCAAGACACCTTAGCCAAGACACATTAGCCAAGACACATTAGCCAAGACACATTAGCCAAGACACCTTAGCCAAGACACCTTAGCCAAGACACATTAGCCAAGACACCTTAGCCAAGACACCTAAGCCAAGACACCTTAGCCAAGACACCTTAGCCAAGACACATTAGCCAAGACACCTTAGCCAAGACACATTAGCCAAGACACATTAGCCAAGACACCTTAGCCAAGATACCTTAGCCAAGACACATTAGCCGAGACACATTAGCCAAGACACCTAAGCCAAGACACCTTAGCCAAGACACATTAGCCAAGACACCTTAGCGAAGACACCTTAGCCAAGACACCTTAGCCAAGACACATTAGCCAAGACACATTAGCCAAGACACCTTAGCCAAGACACCTTAGCCAAGACACCTTAGCCAAGACACATTAGCCAAGACACATTAGCCAAGACACCTTAGCCGAGACACCTTAGCCAAGACACATTAGCCAAGACACCTTAGCCAAGACACATTAGCCAAGACACCTTAGCCAAGACACATTATCCAAGAAACATTAGCCAAGACATATTAGCCAAGACACATTAGCCAAGACACATTAGCCAAGACACATTAGCCAAGACACATTAGCTAAGACACATAAGCCAAGACACCTTAGCCAAGACACCTTAGCCAAGACACCTTAGCCAAGACACCTTAGCCAAGCCACCTTAGCCAAGACACCTTAGCCAAGACACCTTAGCCAAGACACCTTAGCCAAGACGCATTAGCCAAGACACCTTAGCCAAGACACCTTAGCCAAGACACATAAGCCAAGACACCTTAGCCAAGACACCTTAGCCAAGACACCTTAGCCAAGACACCTTAGCCAAGACACCTTAGCCAAGACACCTTAGCCAAGACACCTTAGCCAAGACGCATTAGCCAAGACACCTTAGCCAAGACACATTAGCCAAGACATATTAGCCAAGACACATTAGCCAAGACACCTTAGCCAAGACACCTTAGCCAAGACACATTAGCCAAGACACATTAGCCGAGACACCTTAGCCAAGACACCTTAGCCAAGACACCTAAGCCAAGACACCTTAGCCAAGACACATTAGCCAAGACACAATAGCCGAGACACATTAGCCATGACACCTTAGCCAAGACACATTAGCCAAGACACCTTAGCCAAGACACCTAAGCCAAGACACCTTAGCCAAGACACATTAGCCAAGACACATTAGCCGAGACACATTAGCCAAGACACCTTAGCCAAGACACCTTAGACAAGACACATTAGCCAAGACACCTTAGCCAAGACACCTTAGCCAAGACACCTTAGCCAAGACACATTAGCCAAGACACATTAGCCAAGACACATTAGCCAAGCCACCTTAGCTAAGACACCTTAGCCAAGACACCTTAGCCAAGACACATTAGCCAAGACACATTAGCCAAGACACATTAGCCAAGACACCTTAGCCAAGACACCTTAGCCAAGACACATTAGCCAAGACGCATTAGCCAAGACACCTAAGCCAAGACACCTTAGCCAAGACGCATTAGCCAAGACACCTTAGCCAAGACACATTAGCCAAGACATATTAGCCAAGACACATTAGCCAAGACACCTTAGCCAAGACACCTTAGCCAAGACACATTAGCCAAGACACATTAGCCGAGACACCTTAGCCAAGACACCTTAGCCAAGACACCTAAGCCAAGACACCTTAGCCAAGACACATTAGCCAAGACACAATAGCCGAGACACATTAGCCATGACACCTTCGCCAAGACACATTAGCCAAGACACATTAGCCAAGACACCTTAGCCAAGACGCATTAGCCAAGACACCTTAGCCAAGACACCTTAGCCAAGACACATAAGCCAAGACACCTTAGCCAAGACACCTTAGCCAAGACACCTTAGCCAAGACGCATTAGCCAAGACACATTAGCCAAGACACCTTAGAAAAGACACCTTAGCCAAGACACCTTAGCCAAGACACCTTAGCCAAGACACCTTAGCCAAGACACCTTAGCCAAGACACATTATCCAAGAAACATTAGCCAAGACATATTAGCCAAGACACATTAGCCAAGACACATTAGCCAAGACACATTAGCCAAGACACATTAGCCAAGACACATTAACCAAGACACATTAGCCGAGACACCTTAGCCAAGACACCTTAGCCAAGACACATTAGCCAAGACACATTAGCCAAGACACATTAGCCAAGCCACCTTAGCTAAGACACCTTAGCCAAGACACCTTAGCCAAGACACATTAGCCAAGACACATTAGCCAAGACACATTAGCCAAGACACCTTAGCCAAGACACCTTAGCCAAGACACATTAGCCAAGACGCATTAGCCTAGACACCTAAGCCAAGACACCTTAGCCAAGACGCATTAGCCAAGACACCTTAGCCAAGACACATTAGCCAAGACATATTAGCCAAGACACATTAGCCAAGACACCTTAGCCAAGACACCTTAGCCAAGACACATTAGCCAAGACACATTAGCCGAGACACCTTAGCCAAGACACCTTAGCCAAGACACCTAAGCCAAGACACCTTAGCCAAGACACATTAGCCAAGACACAATAGCCGAGACACATTAGCCATGACACCTTAGCCAAGACACATTAGCCAAGACACATTAGCCAAGACACCTTAGCCAAGACGCATTAGCCAAGACACCTTAGCCAAGACACCTTAGCCAAGACACATAAGCCAAGACACCTTAGCCAAGACACCTTAGCCAAGACACCTTAGCCAAGACGCATTAGCCAAGACACATTAGCCAAGACACCTTAGCCAAGACACCTTAGCCAAGACACCTTAGCCAAGACACCTTAGCCAAGACACATTAGCCAAGACATATTAGCCAAGACACATTAGCCAAGACACCTTAGCCAAGACACCTTAGCCAAGACACATTAGCCAAGACACATTAGCCGAGACACCTTAGCCAAGACACCTTAGCCAAGACACCTAAGCCAAGACACCTTAGCCAAGACACATTAGCCAAGACACAATAGCCGAGACACATTCGCCATGACACATTAGCCAAGACACATTAGCTAAGACACATAAGCCAAGACACCTTAGCCAAGACACCTTAGCCAAGACACCTTAGCCAAGACACCTTAGCCAAGCCACCTTAGCCAAGACACCTTAGCCAAGACACCTTAGCCAAGACGCATTAGCCAAGACACCTTAGCCAAGACACCTTAGCCAAGACACATAAGCCAAGACACCTTAGCCAAGACACCTTAGCCAAGACACCTTAGCCAAGACACCTTAGCCAAGACACCTTAGCCAAGACACCTTAGCCAAGACGCATTAGCCAAGACACCTTAGCCAAGACACATTAGCCAAGACATATTAGCCAAGACACATTAGCCAAGACACCTTAGCCAAGACACCTTAGCCAAGACACATTAGCCAAGACACATTAGCCGAGACACCTTAGCCAAGACACCTTAGCCAAGACACCTAAGCCAAGACACCTTAGCCAAGACACATTAGCCAAGACACAATAGCCGAGACACATTAGCCATGACACATTAGCCAAGACACATTAGCCAAGACACCTTAGCCAAGACACCTAAGCCAAGACACCTTAGCCAAGACACATTAGCCAAGACCCATTAGCCGAGACACATTAGCCAAGACACCTTAGCCAAGACACCTTAGACAAGACACATTAGCCAAGACACCTTAGCCAAGACACCTTAGCCAAGACACCTTAGCCAAGACACATTAGCCAAGACACATTAGCCAAGACACATTAGCCAAGCCACCTTAGCTAAGACACCTTAGCCAAGACACCTTAGCCAAGACACATTAGCCAAGACACATTAGCCAAGACACCTTAGAAAAGACACCTAAGCCAAGACACATTAGCCAAGACACATTAGCCAAGACACATTAGCCAAGCCACCTTAGCTAAGACACATTAGCCAAGACACCTTAGCCAAGACACTTTAGCCAAGACACCTTAGCCAAGACGCATTAGCCAAGACACCTTAGCCAAGACACATTAGCCAAGACATATTAGCCAAGACACATTAGCCAAGACACCTTAGCCAAGACACCTTAGCCAAGACACATTAGCCAAGACACATTAGCCGAGACACCTTAGCCAAGACACCTTAGCCAAGACACCTAAGCCAAGACACCTTAGCCAAGACACATTAGCCAAGACACAATAGCCGAGACACATTAGCCATGACACCTTAGCCAAGACACATTAGCCAAGACACATTAGCCAAGACACCTTAGCCAAGACACCTTAGCCAAGACGCATTAGCCAAGACACCTTAGCCAAGACACCTTAGCCAAGACACATAAGCCAAGACACCTTAGCCAAGACACCTTAACCAAGACACCTTAGCCAAGACGCATTAGCCAAGACACATTAGCCAAGACACCTTAGCCAAGACACCTTAGCCAAGACACCTTAGCCAAGACACCTTAGCCAAGACGCATTAGCCAAGACACCTAAGCCAAGACACCTTAGCCAAGACACCTTAGCCAAGACACCTTAGCCAAGACACATTAGCCGAGACACCTTAGCCAAGACACATTAGCCAAGACACATTAGCCAAGACACCTTAGCCAAGACACATTAGCCATGACACCTTAGCCAAGACACCTTAGCCAAGACACCTTAGAAAAGACACCTAAGCCAAGACACCTTAGCCAAGACACATTAGCCAAGACACATTAGCCGAGACACATTAGCCAAGACACCTTAGCCAAGACACCTTAGCCAAGACACATTAGCCAAGACACATTAGCCAAGACACATTAGCCAAGACACCTTAGCCAAGACACATTAGCCAAGACACATTTGCCAAGACACATTAGCCAAACCACCTTAGCCAAGACACCTTAGCCAAGACACCTAAGCCAAGACACATTAGCCAAGACACATTAGCCAAGACACCTTAGCCAAGACACATTAGCCAAGACACATTAGCCAAGACACATTAGCCAAGACACCTTAGCCAAGACACCTTAGCCAAGACACATTAGCCAAGACGCATTAGCCAAGACACCTAAGCCAAGACACCTTAGCCAAGACACCTTAGCCAAGACACATTAGCCAAGACACCTTAGCCAAGACACATTAGCCAAGACACATTAGCCAAGACACCTTAGCCAAGATACCTTAGCCAAGACACATTAGCCGAGACACATTAGCCAAGACACCTAAGCCAAGACACCTTAGCCAAGACACATTAGCCAAGACACCTTAGCGAAGACACCTTAGCCAAGACACCTTAGCCAAGACACATTAGCCAAGACACATTAGCCAAGACACATTAGCCAAGACACCTTAGCCAAGACACCTTAGCCAAGACACATTAGCCAAGACACCTTAGCCGAGACACCTTAGCCAAGACACATTAGCCAAGACACCTTAGCCAAGACACATTAGCCAAGACACCTTAGCCAAGACACATTATCCAAGACACATTAGCCAAGACATATTAGCCAAGACACATTAGCCAAGACACATTAGCCAAGACACATTAGCCAAGACACATTAGCTAAGACACATAAGCCAAGACACCTTAGCCAAGACACCTTAGCCAAGACACCTTAGCCAAGACACCTTAGCCAAGACACCTTAGCCAAGACACCTTAGCCAAGACACCTTAGCCAAGACACCTTAGCCAAGACGCATTAGCCAAGACACCTTAGCCAAGACACCTTAGCCAAGACACATAAGCCAAGACACCTTAGCCAAGACACCTTAGCCAAGACACCTTAGCCAAGACACCTTAGCCAAGACACCTTAGCGAAGACACCTTAGCCAAGACGCATTAGCCAAGACACATTAGCCAAGACACATTAGCCGAGACACCTTAGCCAAGACACCTTAGCCAAGACACCTTAGCCAAGACACCTAAGCCAAGACACCTTAGCCAAGACACATTAGCCAAGACACAATAGCCGAGACACATTAGCCATGACACCTTAGCCAAGACACATTAGCCAAGACACCTTAGCCAAGACACCTAAGCCAAGACACCTTAGCCAAGACACATTAGCCAAGACACATTAGCCGAGACACATTAGCCAAGACACCTTAGCCAAGACACCTTAGACAAGACACATTAGCCAAGACACCTTAGCGAAGACACCTTAGCCAAGACACCTTAGCCAAGACACATTAACCAAGACACATTAGCAAAGACACATTAGCCAAGCCACCTTAGCTAAGACACCTTAGCCAAGACACCTTAGCCAAGACACATTAGCCAAGACACATTAGCCAAGACACATTAGCCAAGACACATTAGCCAAGACACATTAGCTAAGACACATAAGCCAAGACACATTAGCCAAGACACCTTAGCCAAGACACCTTAGCCAAGACACCTTAGCCAAGACACCTTAGCCAAGACACCTTAGCCAAGACGCATTAGCCAAGACACCTTAGCCAAGACACCTTAGCCAAGACACCTTAGCCAAGACACATAAGCCAAGACACCTTAGCCAAGACACCTTAGCCAAGACACCTTAGCCAAGACGCATTAGCCAAGACACCTTAGCCAAGACACATTAGCGAAGACACATTAGCAAAGACACATTAGCCAAGCCACCTTAGCTAAGACACCTTAGCCAAGACACCTTAGCCAAGACACATTAGCCAAGACACATTAGCCAAGACACATTAGCCAAGACACATTAGCCAAGACACATTAGCTAAGACACATAAGCCAAGACACATTAGCCAAGACACCTTAGCCAAGACACCTTAGCCAAGACACCTTAGCCAAGACACATAAGAAAAGACACCTTAGCCAAGACACCTTAGCCAAGACACCTTAGCCAAGACACCTTAGCCAAGACGCATTAGCCAAGACACCTTAGCCAAGACACCTTAGCCAAGACACCTTAGCCAAGACACATTAGCCAAGACACCTTAGCCAAGACGCATTTGCCAAGGCACCTAAGCCACGACACCTTAGCCAAGACACCTTAGCCAAGACACATTAGCCGAGACACATTAGCTAAGACACATAAGCCAAGACACATTAGCCAAGACACCTTAGCCAAGACACCTTAGCGAAGACACCTTAGCCAAGACACCTTAGCCAAGACACATTAGCCAAGACACATTAGCAAAGACACATTAGCCAAGCCACCTTAGCTAAGACACCTTAGCCAAGACACCTTAGCCAAGACACATTTGCCAAGACACATTAGCCAAGACACATTAGCCAAGACACATTAGCCAAGACACATTAGCTAAGACACATAAGCCAAGACACATTAGCCAAGACACCTTAGCCAAGACACCTTAGCCAAGACACCTTAGCCAAGACACCTTAGCCAAGACACCTTAGCCAAGACGCATTAGCCAAGACACCTTAGCCAAGACACCTTAGCCAAGACACCTTTGCCAAGACACATAAGCCAAGACACCTTAGCCAAAACACCTTAGCCAAGACACCTTAGCCAAGACACCTTACCCAAGACACCTTAGCCAAGACACCTTAGCCAAGACGCATTAGCCAAGACACCTAAGCCAAGACACCTTAGCCAAGACACCTTAGCCAAGACACATTAGCCGAGACACCTTAGCCAAGACACATTAGCCAAGACACATTAGCCAAGACACCTTAGCCAAGACACATTAGCCATGACACCTTAGCCAAGACACATTAGCCAAGACACCTTAGAAAAGACACCTAAGCCAAGACACCTTAGCCAAGACACATTAGCCAAGACACATTAGCCGAGACACATTAGCCAAGACACCTTAGCCAAGACACCTTAGCCAAGACACATTAGCCAAGACACATTAGCCAAGACACATTAGCCAAGACACCTTAGCCAAGACACATTAGCCAAGACACATTTGCCACGACACATTAGCCAAACCACCTTAGCCAAGACACCTTAGCCAAGACACCTTAGCCAAGACACATTAGCCAAGACACCTTAGCGAAGACACCTTAGCCAAGACACCTAAGCCAAGACACCTTAGCCAAGACACATTAGCCAAGACACAATAGCCGAGACACATTAGCCATGACACCTTAGCCAAGACACCTAAGCCAAGACACCTTAGCCAAGACACATTAGCCAAGACACATTAGCCGAGACACATTAGCCAAGACACATTAGCCAAGACACCTTAGCGAAGACACATTAGCCAAGACACCTTAGCCAAGACACATTAGCCAAGACACATTAGCCAAGACACATTAGCCAAGCCACCTTAGCCAAGACACCTTAGCCAAGACACCTTAGCCAAGACACCTTAGCCAAGACACCTTAGCCAAGACACCTTAGCCAAGACACCTTAGCCAAGACACCTTAGCCAAGACACCTTAGCCAAGACACCTTGGCCAAGACGCATTAGCCAAGACACCTTAGCCAAGACACCGTAGCCAAGACACCTTAGCCAAGACACATAAGCCAAGACACCTTAGCCAAGACACCTTAGCCAAGACACCTTAGCCAAGACACCTTAGCCAAGACGCATTAGCCAAGACACCTTAGCCAAGACACCTTAGCCAAGACACCTTAGCCAAGACACCTTAGCCAAGACACCTTAGCCAAGACACCTTGACCAAGACGCATTTGCCAAGGCACCTAAGCCACGACACCTTAGCCAAGACACCTTAGCCAAGACACATTAGCCGAGACACCTTAGCCAAGACACATTAGCCTAGACACATTAGCCAAGACACATTAGCCAAGACACATTAGCCAAGACACATTAGCCAAGACACATTAGCCAAGACACATTAGCCAAGACACATTAGCCAAGACACCTTAGCCAAGACACCTTAGCCAAGACACCTTAGCCAAGACACCTTAGCCAAGACACATTAGCCAAGACACATTAGCCAAGACACCTTAGCCAAGACACCTTAGCCAAGACACCTCAGCCAAGACACCTTAGCGAAGACACCTTAGCCAAGACACCTTAGCCAAGACACATAAGCCAAGACACATTAGCCAAGACACCTTAGCCAAGACACCTTAGCCAAGTCACCTTAGCCAAGACGCATTAGCCAAGACACCTTAGCCAAGACACCTTAGCCAAGACACCTTAGCCAAGACACCTAAGCCAAGACACCTTAGCCAAGACACATTAGCCAAGACACAATAGCCGAGACACATTAGCCATGATACCTTAGCCAAGACACATTAGCCAAGACACCTTAGCCAAGACACCTTAACCAAGACACCTAAGAAAAGACACCTTAGCCAAGACACATTAGCCAAGACACATTAGCCGAGACACATAAGCCAAGACACCTTAGCCAAGACACCTTAGCCAAGACACATTAGCCAAGACACCTTAGCGAAGACACCTTAGCCAAGACACCTTAGCCAAGACACATTAGCCAAGACACATTAGCCAAGACACATTAGCCAAGCCACCTTAGCCAAGACACCTTAGCGAAGACACCTGAGCCAAGACACCTTAGCCAAGACACATTAGCCAAGACACATTAGCCGAGACACATTAGCCAAGACACATTAGCCAAGACACATTAGCCAAGAAACATTAGCTAAGACACATAAGCCAAGACACCTAAGCCAAGACACCTTAGCCAAGACACCTTAGCCAAGACACCTTACCCAAGACACCTTAGCCAAGACACCTTAGCCAAGACGCATTAGCCAAGACACCTTAGCCAAGACACCTTAGCCAAGACACATAAGCCAATACACCTTACCCAGGACACCTTAGCCAAGACACATTAGCCAAGACACCTTAGCCAAGACACATTAGCCAAGACACCTTAGCCAAGACACCTTAGCCAAGACACCTTAGCCAAGACACCTTAGCCAAGTTGCATTAGCCAAGACACCTAAGCCAAGACACCTTAGCCAAGACACCTTAGCCAAGACACATTAGCCGAGACACCTTAGCCAAGACACATTAGCCAAGACACATTAGCCAAGACACCTTAGCCAAGACACATTAGCCATGACACCTTAGCCAAGACACCTTAGCCAAGACACCTTAGCCAAGACACCTAAGCCAAGACACCTTAGCCAAGACACATTAGCCAAGACACATTAGCCGAGACACATTAGCCAAGACACCTTAGCCAAGACACCTTAGCCAAGACACCTTAGCCAAGACACCTTAGCGAAGACACCTTAGCCAAGACACCTTAGCCAAGACACATAAGCCAAGACACATTAGCTAAGACACATAAGCCAAGACACCTTAGCCAAGACACCTTAGCCAAGACACCTTAGCCAAGACACCTTAGCCAAGACACCTTAGCCAAGACACATTAGCCAAGACGCATTAGCCAAGACACCTTAGCCAAGACGCATTAGCCAAGACACCTTAGCCAAGACACCTTAGCCAAGACACCTTAGCCAAGACACCTTAGCCAAGACACCTTAGCCAAGACGCATTAGCCAAGACACCTAAGCTAAGACACCTTAGCCAAGACACCTTAGCCAAGACACATTAGCCGAGACACCTTAGCCAAGACACATTAGCCAAGACACATTAGCCAAGACACATTAGCCAAGACACATTAGCCAAGACACAAGAGCCGAGACACATTAGCCATGACACCTTAGCCAAGACACATTAGCCAAGACACCTTAGCCAAGACACCTTAGCCAAGACACCTTAGCCAAGACACATTAGCCAAGACACATTAGCCGAGACACATTAGCCAAGACACATTAGCCGAGACACATTAGCCAAGACACCTAAGCCAAGACACCTTAGCCAAGATACATTAGCCAAGACACCTTAGCCAAGACACCTTAGCCAAGACACCTTAGCCAAGACACATTAGCCAAGACACATTAGCCAAGACACATTAGCCAAGCCACCTTAGCCAAGACACCTTAGCCAAGACACCTTAGCCAAGACACATTAGCCAAGACACATTAGCCAAGACACATTAGCCAAGAAACATTAGCTAAGACACATAAGCCAAGACACCTAAGCCAAGACACCTTAGCCAAGACACCTTAGCCAAGACACCTTACCCAAGACACCTTAGCCAAGACACCTTAGCCAAGACGCATTAGCCAAGACACATTAGCCAAGACACCTTAGCCAAGACACCTTAGCCAAGACACATAAGCCAATACACCTTACCCAAGACACCTTAGCCAAGACACATTAGCCAAGACACCTTAGCCAAGACGCATTAGCCAAGACACCTTAGCCAAGACACCTTAGCCAAGACACCTTAGCCAAGACACCTTAGCCAAGACACCTTAGCCGAGACACCTTAGCCAAGTTGCATTAGCCAAGACACCTTAGCCAAGACACCTTAGCCAAGACACCTTAGCCAAGACACATTAGCCGAGACACCTTAGCCAAGACACATTAGCCAAGACACATTAGCCAAGACACCTTAGCCAAGACACATTAGCCATGACACCTTAGCCAAGACACCTTAGCCAAGACACCTTAGCCAAGACACCTAAGCCAAGACACCTTAGCCAAGACACTTTAGCCAAGACACATTAGCCGAGACACATTAGCCAAGACACCTTAGCCAAGACACCTTAGCCAAGACACATTAGCCAAGACACCTTAGCGAAGACACCTTAGCCAAGACACCTTAGCCAAGACGCATTAGCCAAGACGCATTAGCCAAGACACCTTAGCCAAGACACCTTAGCCAAGACACCTTAGCCAAGACACCTTAGCCAAGACACCTTAGCCAAGACACCTTAGCCAAGACACCTTAGCCAAGACACCTTAGCCAAGACGCATTAGCCAAGACACATAAGCCAAGACATATTAGCCAAGACACATTAGCCAAGACACCTTAGCCAAGACACCTTAGCCAAGACCCATTAGCCGAGACACATTAGCCAAGACACATTAGCCGAGACACCTTAGCCAAGACACCTTAGCCAAGACACCTTAGCCAAGACACCTAAGCCAAGACACCTTAGCCAAGACACATTAGCCAAGACACCTTAGCCAAGACGCATTAGCCAAGACACCTTAGCCAAGACACCTTAGCCAAGACACATTAGCCAAGACACCTTAGCCAAGACACCTTAGCCAAGACGCATTAGCCAAGACACCTAAGCCAAGACACCTTAGCCAAGACACCTTAGCCAAGACACATTAGCCAAGACACATTAGTTAAGACACATTAGCCAAGACACATTAGCCAAGACACATTAGCCAAGACACATGAGCCAAGACACATTAGCCAAGCCATCTTAGCCAAGACACCTTAGCCAAGACACATTAGCCAAGACACATTAGCCAAGACACATTAGCCAAGACACATTAGCCAAGACACATTAGCTAAGACACATAAGCCAAGACACCTTAGCCAAGACACCTTAGCCAAGACACCTTAGCCAAGACACCTTAGCCAAGACACCTTAGCCAAGACACCTTAGCCAAGACACATAAGCCAAGACACCTTAGCCAAGACACCTTAGCCAAGACACCTTAGCCAAGACGCATTAGCCAAGACACCTTAGCCAAGACACCTTAGCCAAGACACCTTAGCCAAGACACCTTAGCCAAGACACCTTAGCCAAGACACCTTAGCCAAGACGCATTAGTCAAGACACCTAAGCCAAGACACCTTAGCCAAGACACCTTAGCCAAGACACCTTAGCCAAGACACATTAGCCGAGACACCTTAGCCAAGACACCTTAGCCAAGACACATTAGCCAAGACACCTTAGCCAAGACACATTAGCCATGACACCTTAGCCAAGACACATTAGCCAAGACACCTAAGCCAAGACACCTAAGCCAAGACACCTTAGCCAAGACACATTAGCCAAGACACATTAGCCGAGACACATTAGCCAAGACACCTTAGCCAAGACACCTTAGCCAAGACACATTAGCCAAGACACCTTAGCCAAGACACCTTAGCCAAGACACCTTAGCCAAGACACATTAGCCAAGACACATTAGCCAAGACACCTTAGCCAAGACACATTAGCCAAGACACCTTAGCCAAGACACCTTAGCCAAGACACCTTAGCCAAGACACCTTAGCCAAGACGCATTAGCCAAGACACCTAAGCCAAGACACATTAGCTAAGACACATAAGCCAAGACACCTTAGCCAAGACACCGTAGCCAAGACACCTTAGCCAAGACACCTTAGCCAAGACACCTTAGCCAAGACACCTTAGCCAAGACACCTTAGCCAAGACGCATTAGCCAAGACACATTAGCCAAGACACATTAGCCAAGACACCTTAGCCAAGACACATTAGCCATGACACCTTAGCCAAGACACATTAGCCAAGACACCTAAGCCAAGACACCTTAGCCAAGACACATTAGCCAAGACGCATTAGCCAAGACACCTTAGCCAAGACACCTTAGCCAAGACACCTTAGCCAAGACACATAAGCCAAGACACCTTAGCCAAGACACCTTAGCCAAGACACCTTAGCCAAGACGCATTAGCCAAGACACCTTAGCCAAGACACCTTAGCCAAGACACCTTAGCCAAGACACCTTAGCCAAGACACCTTAGCCAAGACACCTTAGCCAAGACACCTTAGCCAAGACGCATTAGTCAAGACACCTAAGCCAAGACACCTTAGCCAAGACACCTTAGCCAAGACACCTTAGCCAAGACACATTAGCCGAGACACCTTAGCCAAGACACCTTAGCCAAGACACATTAGCCAAGACACCTTAGCCAAGACACATTAGCCATGACACCTTAGCCAAGACACATTAGCCAAGACACCTTAGCCAAGACACCTTAGCCAAGACACATTAGCCAAGACACATTAGCCAAGACACATTAGCCAAGACACCTTAGCCAAGACACCTTAGACAAGACACCTTAGCCAAGACACATTAGCCAAGACACATTAGCCAAGACACCTTAGCCAAGACACATTAGCCAAGACGCCTTAGCCAAGACACTTAAGCCAAGACACATTAGCCAAGACACCTTAGCCAAGACACATTAGCCAAGACACATTAGCCAAGACATATTAGCCAAGACACATTAGCCAAGACACATTAGCCAAGACACATTAGCCAAGACACATTAGCTAAGACACATAAGCCAAGACACCTTAGCCAAGACACCGTAGCCAAGACACCTTAGCCAAGACACCTTAGCCAAGACACCTTAGCCAAGACACCTTAGCCAAGACACCTTAGCCAAGACGCATTAGCCAAAACACATTAGCCAAGACACATTAGCCAAGACACCTTAGCCAAGACACATTAGCCAAGACACCTTAGCCAAGACACCTTAGCCAAGACACATTAGCCAAGACACATTAGCCAAGACACATTAGCCGAGACACCTTAGCCAAGACACCTTAGCCAAGACACCTTAGCCAAGACACATTAGCCAAGACACCTTAGCCAAGACACCTTAGCCAAGACACATTAGCCAAGACGCCTTAGCCAAGACACATTAGCCAAGACACATTAGCCAAGACACATTAGCCAAGACACATTAGCCAAGACATATTAGCCAAGACACCTTAGCCAAGACACATTAGCCAAGACACATTAGCCAAGACACATAAGCCAAGACACCTTAGCCAAGACACCTTAGCCAAGACACATTAGCCAAGACACATAAGCCAAGACACCTTAGCCAAGACACCTTAGCCAAGACACCTTAGCCAAGACACCTTAGCCAAGACGCATTAGCCAAGACACCTAAGCCAAGACACCTTAGCCAAGACACCTTAGCCAAGACACCTTAGCCAAGACACATTAGCCGAGACACATTAGCCGAGACACATTAGCCAAGACACCTTAGCCAAGACACCTTAGCCAAGACACATTAGCCAAGACTCATTAGCCAAGACACATTAGCCAAGACACATTAGCCAAGACACCTTAGCCAAGACACATTAGCCAAGACACCTTAGCCAAGACAGCTTAGCCAAGACACCTTAGCCAAGACACATTAGCCAAGACACCTTAGCCAAGACACCTTAGCCAAGACACCTTAGCCAAGACACCTTAGCCAAGACACCTTAGCCAAGACACCTTAGCCAAGACACCTTAGCCAAGACACCTTAGGCAAGACACCTTAACCAAGACACCTTAGCCAAGACACCTTAGCCAAGACACCTTAGGCAAGACACCTTAGCCAAGACACCTTAGCCAAGACACATTAGCCAAGACACATTAGCCAAGACACATTAGCCAAGACACATTAGCCAAGACACATTAGCCAAGACACATTAGCCAAGACACATTAGCCAAGACACATTAGCCAAGACACCTTAGGCAAGACATCTTAGCCAAGACACCTTAGCCAAGACACATTAGCCAAGACACATTAGCCGAGACACCTTAGCCAAGACACCTTAGCCAAGACACATTAGCCAAGACACCTTAGCCAAGACACATTTGCCAAGACACATTAGCCAAGACACATTAGCCAAGACACCTTAGCCAAGACACCTTAGCCAAGACACCTTAGCCAAGACACCTTAGCCAAGACACATTAGCCAAGACACATTAGCCAAGACACCTTAGCCATGACACCTTAGCCAAGACACATTAGCCAAGACACCTTAGCCAAGACACCTTAGCCAAGACACCTTAGCCAAGACGCATAAGCCAAGACACCTTAGCCAAGACACCTTAGCCAAGACACCTTAGCCAAGACACATTAGCCAAGACACCTTAGCCAAGACACCTTAGCCAAGACACATTAGCCGAGACACATTAGCCAAGACACATTAGCCAAGACACATTAGCCAAGACACATTAGCCAAGACACATTAGCCAAGACACCTTAGGCAAGACATCTTAGCCAAGACACCTTAGCCAAGACACATTAGCCAAGACACATTAGCCGAGACACCTTAGCCAAGACACCTTAGCCAAGACACATTAGCCAAGACACCTTAGCCAAGACACATTATCCAAGACACCTTAGCCAAGACACCTTAGCCGAGACACCTTAGCCAAGACACCTTAGCCAAGACACATTAGCCAAGACACCTTAGCCAAGACACATTAGCCAAGACACATTAGCCAAGACACATTAGCCAAGACACCTTAGCCAAGACACATTAGCCAAGACACATTAGCCAAGACACCTTAGCCAAGACACATTAGCCAAGACGCCTTAGCCAAGACACATTAGCCAAGACACATTAGCCAAGACACATTAGCCAAGACACATTAGCCAAGACATATTAGCCAAGACACCTTAGCCAAGACACATTAGCCAAGACACATTAGCCAAGACACATAAGCCAAGACACCTTAGCCAAGACACCTTAGCCAAGACACATTAGCCAAGACACATAAGCCAAGACACCTTAGCCAAGACACCTTAGCCAAGACACCTTAGCCAAGACACCTTAGCCAAGACGCATTAGCCAAGACACCTAAGCCAAGACACCTTAGCCAAGACACCTTAGCCAAGACACCTTAGCCAAGACACATTAGCCGAGACACATTAGCCGAGACACATTAGCCAAGACACCTTAGCCAAGACACCTTAGCCAAGACACCTTAGCCAAGACACATTAGCCAAGACACATTAGCCAAGACACCTTAGCCAAGACACCTTAGCCAAGACACATTAGCCGAAACACATTAGCCAAGACACCTTAGCCAAGACACCTTAGCCAAGACACATGAGCTAAGACACCTTAGCCAAGACACATTAGCCAAGACACCTTAGCCAAGACACCTTAGCCGAGACACGTTAGCCAAGACACCTTAGCCAAGACACCTTAGCCAAGACACCTTAGCCAAGACACCTTTGCCAAGACACATGAGCCGAGACACATAAGCCAAAACACATTAGCCAAGACACATTAGCCAAGACGCATTAGCCAAGACACCTTAGCCAAGACACATGAGCCAAGACACATTAGCCAAGACACATTAGCCGAGACACATTAGCCAAGACACATTAGCCAAGACACATTAGCCGAGACACATTAGCCAAGACACCTTAGCCAAGACACCTTAACCAAGACACCTTAGCCAAGACACCTTAGCCAAGACACATTAGCCAAGACACATTAGCCAAGACACCTTAGCCAAGACACCTTAGCAAAGACACATTAGCCAAGACACATTAGCCAAGACACATTAGCCAAGACACATTAGCCAAGACACATTAGCCAAGACACCTTAGCCAAGACACCTTAGCCAAGACACCTTAGAAAAGACACCTTAGCCAAGACACCTTAGCCAAGACACCTTAGCCAAGACACATGAGCCGATACACATAAGCCAAGACACATTAGCCAAGACAAATTATCCAAGACGCATTAGCCAAGACACCTTAGCCAAGACACATTAGCCAAGACACAATAGCCAAGACACATTAGCCAAGACACATGAGCTAAGACACCTTAGCCAAGACACATTAGCCAAGACACCTTAGCCAAGACACCTTAGCCAAGACACATTAGCCAAGACACATTAGCCAAGACACCTTAGCCAAGACACCTTAGCCAAGACACATTAGCCAAGACACCTTAGCCAAGACACATTAGCCGAGACACCTTAGCCAAGACACCTTAGCCAAGACACCTTAGCCAAGACACCTTAGCCAAGACACCTTAGCCAAGACACATTAGCCAAGACACATTAGCCAAAACATATGAGCTAAGACACATTAGCCAAGACACATTAGCCAAGACACATTAGCCAAGACACATTAGCCAAGACACCTTAGCCAAGACACCTTAGCCAAGACACATTAGCCAAGACACCTTAGCCAAGACACATTAGCCAGTACACCTTAGCCAAGACACCTTAGCCAAGACACATTAGCCAAGACACCTTAGCCAAAACATCTTAGCCAAGACACCTTAGCCAAGACACCTTAGCCAAGACACATTAGCCAAGACACCTTAGCCAAGACACCTTAGCCAAGACACCTTAGCCAAGACACAGAAGCCGAGACACATAAGCCAAGACACATTAGCCAAGACACCTTAGCCAAGACACCTTAGCCAAGACACCTTAGAAAAGACACCTTAGCCAAGACACCTTAGCCTAGACACATGAGCCGAGACACATAAGCCAAGACACTTTAGCCAAGACACATTAGCCAAGACACATTAGCCAAGACACATTAGCCAAGACACATTAGCCGAGACACATGAGCTAAGACACCTTAGCCAAGACACATTAGCCAAGACACCTTAGCCAAGACACCTTAGCCGAGACACCTTAGCCAAGACACCTTAGCCAAGACATCTTAGAAAAGACACCTTAGCCAAGACACCTTAGCCAAGACACATGAGCCGAGACACATAAGCCAAAACACATTAGCCAAGACACATTAGCCAAGACGCATTAGCCAAGACACCTTAGCCAAGACACATGAGCCAAGACACATTAGCCAAGACACATTAGCCGAGACACATTAGCCAAGACACATTAGCCAAGACACATTAGCCGAGACACATTAGCCAAGACACCTTAGCCAAGACACCTTAACCAAGACACCTTAGCCAAGACACCTTAGCCAAGACACATTAGCCAAAACACATTAGCCAAGACACCTTAGCCAAGACACCTTAGCCAAGACACATTACCTGAGACACATTAGCCAAGACACATTAGCCAAGACACATTAGCCAAGACACATTAGCCAAGACACCTTAGCTAAGACACCTTAGCCAAGACACCTTAGAAAAGACACCTTAGCCAAGACACCTTAGCCAAGACACCTTAGCCAAGACACATGAGCCGAGACACATAAGCCAAGACACATTAGCCAAGACACCTTAGCCAAGACGCATTAGCCAAGACACCTTAGCCAAGACACATTAGCCAAGACACATTAGGCAAGACACATTAGCCAAGACACATTAGTTAAGACACCTTAGCCAAGACACATTAGCCAAGACACATTAGCCAAGACACATTAGCCAAGACACATTAGCCAAGACACATTAGCCAAGACACCTTAGCCAAGACACCTTAGCCAAGACACCTTAGAAAAGACACCTTAGCCAAGACACCTTAGCCAAGACACCTTAGCCAAGACACATGAGCCGAGACACATAAGCCAAGACACATTAGCCAAGACACATTATCCAAGACGCATTAGCCAAGACACCTTAGCCAAGACACATTAGCCAAGACACATTAGCCAAGACATTTCTGCGGGGAGGGAGCGTGTGTATCACTTGTGAAGGCGGACGTGCAGAGTTTCTGCTCCCGTTTCGCTTCAGTGTTTTTTGGTGTAAAGTGCCTTTAGTCCGAACTATTTTGGGATGCAAGTGAAGTTTGAGTGTCCTGTTAAAGAAGGAAAGTGTCATCCAGTCTTCTGCTGCAGCTTAGCGCGCAATCGGAGTTGGCGAAAAGCTGGCCTTTTGGCTTGGGTTGACTGGTCGACTGGGTCTGCGAAAACAATCCAGTAGAAGTGCGCGTGAGATCCTTCTCGCCAGTATTCGCGAAGCAATTTGCGTCGTTACGAATACAGTCAAAGTAGTGATCTGTGCGCGTATCGAGCCTATGACGCTCCTACGTACGCTTCATAAGTTGGCTGTATGGTGCAGTGAGCGAGGGTTGTAAACCAAACGTTCGTACACTTGTATCGTCCAGTGCGTGAGTATAAGAGTGCGCGAGTGTCTGAGTGCGTGAGTGTACGAGTGCGTGAGTTGCTGAGTGTGTGTGAGGCAAAGCAATCCCTATCTCTTGTTTAGGCGGCTATACACTCGGCGTGCCGAGTGAGTTCCGTGTTAGTTTTGGTATAACTTTACCAAAATGAGCGGGAACGAGCCGCATCCGCATCGTCCTTTGGGTACCGCCCTAAAGGATTTTTTCGGTCGCAGCGCGAAAACGCCCAGATCACCTCCCGGAGATAACGCGCAGGGCACGACCTCCCCAGCAGTGGATGCAGTCGCTACCGCGACGGTTGATGCCGTCGCTGATAAGTCTTCAAACGCGATAGGTGGTGAGATCGTGGAAAATGTAGGCCGGTCGCTATCGATGACATTGAATGAAGCTGGCCCATCATTTGTAGAACCTCAGCCTATAGCCAGTTGTTTCAAACTGGAAGAAGCCCTAAAAGTCGCAAGGGAGCTGCACCTGTACACGAAGGATAGGAACAACGTGCACGCTCCAATCAAGAAGATGTCGGTGAGCATCTTGTCGGCGCTCTCATGTGTTGAAAGAGAGGTCTTGTCAATGAAGCTACGGGCAGAGAAGGCGGAAAAGGCCCTGAACGATGTTTCAATTCGTCAACCTGAAACACCAGCTCAGGGAAAACGAAGCAGGAACCAGAGATCACCGGAGGAGATTGAAGAGGCCAAAAGAGCAAAGAATGACGACGCTATTAGCTACTCATCGGTCCTGGCCAGCGGTGAATCGGAGATGGCAGCTCCTTCTCAATTGCCGTGGAGCACAGTAGTAAAGCAAAGCCGTCGGAAGCCGCAACGCAGCAACGATCCTACAGCCCACGACAGCCTGCGCGCCAGGGTAACCCAACCCACACTTGTTAGCACAGTGAAACCAAGACGTCCAAAATCCGAGGCAGTACTGGTCGCGCCTAGTGAAAACACCACCAACGTAGAGATTCTCAGGAAGATGAAGGCGGATCCAGAGCTCCAGTCTTTTGGAAAGAAAGTCGTGCGAGTCCGCACTACTAAAACGGGAGGCTTACTATTTGAGCTTGGAAAGTGCGAAGACGCTAGTAACGTGGACTTCCAGGAAAAAATTCAACAGTCCATCGGAGATGCTGGCCAGGTGAAAGCACTTGGCCAAATGGAGGCGGTGGACATCAGGTTCATCGATGCAGAAACACAGGCAACCGATGTCGAGCACGATCTTCGCAGGCAGTTCACTGACTTGGACGGGATAACCTTCGAAGTGAAGATGAAATCTTCCTTCAGCGGTATGCAGACCGCCTCAATAAAACTGCCATCGAAGCTAGCATCAACGGTAGCTGCGGTTGGGAAAATCGAGATCGGCTGGTCGATCTGTCCGGTGAAGCTGGTTTTGCCGAGTAGGAAGTGCTTTAGATGCTGGGAAATTGGCCATCAATCACGTGATTGTAAAGGTCCCGACAGGACCGATTGTTGTCTGCGCTGCGGAGAGAAAGGGCATTTCGCTTCAAATTGCTTTAAACCAGCAAAATGCGTCCTTTGCCCACCCGGGTCCAATGGACACCACACCAGTGGCACGTTCTGCCCGATTGGAAAAAATCAAGCAGCATGGAAGTAGTCCAGTTGAACCTGAACCACTGCGAGTTGGCACAGGACCTGCTAGAACAAGTGCTCAAAGAAGAGAAAGGAGACGTGGCTATGCTTTCAGAACCATACAAACACCCAGCTGGTATGAATAACTGGGCAGTAGACTCTACCGGAAGTGCGGCTATCTGGGCGGTGAGCAAATACCCAATCCAGCAGATTGTAAGCCGAGGCGAAGGTTTCGTGATCGCAGTGATAAACCGAATTACATTCTGCAGTTGCTACGCCCCACCAAGTTGGGAACTAGAGAAGTTCACCGAAATGCTCCGTAAAATCTCCGATGCAGTGCAGGACGTAAACCCGGTTGTCATTGCCGGCGATTTTAACGCTTGGGCAACCGAATGGGGCAGCAAGCGAACAAACAGCAGAGGCGAAGTACTGCTCGAATGTTTCGCAAGACTAAACCTAGTGCTAGCGAACGTGGGTTCTACCCCCACTTTCAACAGAAATGGAAGATCATCAGTGATCGATCTGACATTCTGCAGTCCTGCATTAGTGCATGGGATGAATTGGAAAGTATGCAGTGCTTTCACACTCAGTGACCACAGTGTTATACGGTACGCGGTGGGGAAAAGTCCCGCTAGAGCCAGACAGTTGACAGGGTTTGTGGGCTGGAGAACGAAGAGCTTCAATCAGGATCTCTTTCTAGAATCGCTTCGCTTCGGAGACTTCTCGAATACTTTCACGGCCGCCGAGGTAGTGTCTGCAGTTTCCAAAGCCTGCGATACAAGCATGCCGAGAAGGAGACAAGGTAGGCATTCTCGACATGCAGTCTACTGGTGGAACGCCGATATATCAGCAAGTCGCAGCTCATGCATCAAAGCGCGGAGAAAACTGCAACGTGCCAAATCATCGACACAAAGAGACGAATTGAGAGCAGTGTACATCTCGGCTAGGTCGGTGCTCAAACACAAGATTAAGGCGAGTAAGTTGCGATGCTTCCAGCTTTTGTGCGATGAGATGCAAGAAAATCCTTTCGGCGCTTACCGGCTTTTGATGAACAAAACAGTGGGTCGTTACCAGCCGCGGGAAAAATGCTTTAACACGCTCAATCGCATCATTGAGCAGCTCTTCCCCACACACGAAGCCCCCTCACTGTGCGATGTTTTTTGCGCTCCCGAGGTGGAACCAGAACCAGTAACTGTCGAAGAGCTTCGGAATGCTGTAGATGGCCTAAAAACAGGCAAAGCTCCAGGCCCGGATGGTATACCGATGGAAGCGGTCAAAGCGGCAATAAAGGAGTACCCGGAAGTGTTTCGGGCGTTGTTCCAGCACTGTTTCGACACCGGAGTCTTTCCCACTGTGTGGAAGAGACAGAAGCTCGTGCTTCTTCCGAAATCAGGGACACCTCCCGGCGAACCTTCAGCTCACAGGCCCCTAGGCATCATCGACAATCTTGCAAAGGTGTTAGAGATACTAACACTAAACCGCCTGGTTGTCTACACTGAAAGCCAGCATGGTCTGTCGGATAGCCAATTCGGTTTTCGGAAAGGGCGATCTACCGGTGATGCAATTACTACAGTTCTGGAAAAGGGGCGGACCGCGTTTAACAAGAAAAGAACGGGAAACCGCTACTGTGCGGTCATTACAATTGACGTGAAGAACGCGTTCAACAGCGCCAATTGGGAAGCCATCGCGGTAGCGCTGAACAGAATGCTGGTTCCTCCGTACCTTTGCAGGCTACTGAGGAATTACCTCGACCACCGGGTGCTTCTGTACGACACGGATCAAGGTATAAAATCATCCAGGATCACCGCAGGCGTCCCACAGGGATCGATACTAGGTCCGACGCTGTGGAACGTTATGTACAACGGAGTGTTGACCCTTGACCTACCCCCGGGAGCTGAGCTGGTAGGTTTCGCCGATGACATTGCTTTGACGGTACTCGGTGAGTCTGTAGAGGAGATTGAGTTCCTTGCGTCAGAGTCAAAAAGTGGATGCTAAGCATGAAGCTAGAGATTGCTCACAAAAAAACTGGATTCATGATCATTAGCAGCCACAAGGAAGTCCAGTCGGCGAGCATACGGGTGGGCTCAGAAAGCATCAAGTCCGTCCGTCAGTTAAAATACCTTGGCGTAATCATCGATGACCGCATTAACTTTCGAAAACACCTTGAGTATGCCTGCAAGAACGCCACTCAAACTGCTAATACGCTAGTGGCGGCCATGCCTAACATCGGTGGCCCCAGAACTAGTTGCAGACGCATCTTTGCAAATGTAGCCATCTCGCGCCTGCGCTACAATGCAGCGGTCTGGGCACATGTTCTGGTAGTAAAAGAGAACCAGCATATGGTAAACAGGGTGCATCGTCTGTTAGCAATGAGAGTGATATGTGCGTATAGGACGATTTCATATCCGGCAGTTTGCGTGATCGCAGGTATGATGCCTATATGCACAGTCTTGGCGGAAGACTGCCTGTGTGATAGAGGTACGGGTGAATCAAGCGCCGGGTTGTCTAGATCCTCTGCTAAGGCCATCTCCATGAGGAAGTGGCAGTCCGATTGGGATAGCTCATCCAAGGGGCGATGGACCTACGCGCTGATACCGGATATTGCAGCATGGACGGGAAGAAAACACGGTGAAGTGAACTTCTTCATTACGCAGTTCCTATCCGGCCATGGGTGCTTTCGAAGCTACCTTTTCAAGCACCGTCACGCGAGCTCTTCGCGCTGCCCAGCGTGCCCTAACGACGAGGAAACAGCGGAACACGTGTTGTTCCACTGTCAAAGGTTCACCGAAGAGCGATGTGATCTCAACATAAAGTGCGGAGCAGCGATTAACAAATCAAATCTCGTTGGGTTGATGTTAAAGAGAGCAGAGCAGTGGGTCGCCGTTGAGGTCGCCATGCGGTCAATGGCAACGAAGCTGCAGTACTGGTGGAAGGAGGACCAACGACTCGGACGATCCTGATCGTGTTAGTGTTCGTGTTAGTGTCGACTTCGAAAAACGTTTGCTGTGCCGTAGACAGTGTCCGCATCCCAGTGTTCACGTTAGTGTTATGTTGTGTCAAAATTAGTGCTCGTTTCATTAGTGTACCGTCAGTCGTAAGTACTCTATGTTCGTGAACTGTCCTTCTGTCTCGCGAATGTGGTCCATGGTGCAATAGCGTAGATGCGATGCTAATGCATAACCCTTCCTCACGAAGCATGCCGAAAGGTGAACCCATGGGGAAGGGCATATGGCCCAAGGAGGGGGTTTACTGGGTAAAAATCCCATGTCAACACCCATGCGTTCATGCGGAGTCTTTCGAAGATTCCCCCTCCTTGTAAAACAAAAAAAAAAAAAACATTAGCCAAGACACATTAGCCAAGACACATGAGCTTAGACACCTTAGCCAAGACACATTAGCCAAGACACCTTAGCCAAGACACCTTAGCCAAGACACATTAGCCAAGACACATTAGCCAAGACACCTTAGCCAAGACACCTTAGCCAAGACACATTAGCCAAGACACCTTAGCCAAGACACATTAGCCAGCACACCTTAGCCAAAACACCTTAGCCAAGACACATTAGCAAAGACACATTAGCCGAGACACATTAGCCGAGACACATTAGCCAAGACACCTTAGCCAAGACACCTTAGCCAAGACACCTTAGCCAAGACACATTAGCCAAGACACATTAGCCAAGACACCTTAGCCAAGACACCTTAGCCAAGACACATTAGCCAAGACACATTAGCCAAGACACCTTAGCCAAGACACCTTAGCCAAGACACATGAGCTAAGACACCTTAGCCAAGACACATTAGCCAAGACACCTTAGCCAAGACACCTTAGCCGAGACACGTTAGCCAAGACACCTTAGCCAAGACACCTTAGAAAAGACACCTTAGCCAAGACACCTTTGCCAAGACACATGAGCCGAGACACATAAGCCAAAACACATTAGCCAAGACACATTAGCCAAGACGCATTAGCCAAGACACCTTAGCCAAGACACATGAGCCAAGACACATTAGCCAAGACACATTAGCCGAGACACATTAGCCAAGACACATTAGCCAAGACACATTAGCCGAGACACATTAGCCAAGACACCTTAGCCAAGACACCTTAACCAAGACACCTTAGCCAAGACACCTTAGCCAAGACACATTAGCCAAGACACATTAGCCAAGACACCTTAGCCAAGACACCTTAGCCAAGACACATTAGCTGAGACACATTAGCCAAGACACATTAGCCAAGACACATTAGCCAAGACACATTAGCCAAGACACCTTAGCCAAGACACCTTAGAAAAGACACCTTAGCCAAGACACCTTAGCCAAGACACATGAGCCGAGACACATAAGCCAAGACACATTAGCCAAGACAAATTATCGAAGACGCATTAGCCAAGACACCTTAGCCAAGACACATTAGCCAAGACACAATAGCCAAGACACATTAGCCAAGACACATGAGCTAAGACACCTTAGCCAAGACACATTAGCCAAGACACCTTAGCCAAGACACCTTAGCCAAGACACATTAGCCAAGACACATTAGCCAAGACACCTTAGCCAAGACACCTTAGCCAAGACACCTTAGCCAAGACACCTTAGGCAAGACACCTTAACCAAGACACCTTAGCCAAGACACCTTAGCCAAGACACCTTAGGCAAGACACCTTAGCCAAGACACCTTAGCCAAGACACATTAGCCAAGACACATTAGCCAAGACACATTAGCCAAGACACATTAGCCAAGACACATTAGCCAAGACACATTAGCCAAGACACCTTAGGCAAGACATCTTAGCCAAGACACCTTAGCCAAGACACATTAGCCAAGACACATTAGCCGAGACACCTTAGCCAAGACACCTTAGCCAAGACACATTAGCCAAGACACCTTAGCCAAGACACCTTTGCCAAGACACATTAGCCAAGACACATTAGCCAAGACACCTTAGCCAAGACACCTTAGCCAAGACACCTTAGCCAAGACACCTTAGCCAAGACACCTTAGCCAAGACACATTAGCCAAGACACATTAGCCAAGACACCTTAGCCAAGACACATTAGCCAAGACACCTTAGCCAAGACACCTTAGCCAAGACACCTTAGCCAAGACGCATAAGCCAAGACACCTTAGCCAAGACACCTTAGCCAAGACACCTTAGCCAAGACACATTAGCCAAGACACCTTAGCCAAGACACCTTAGCCAAGACACATTAGCCGAGACACATTAGCCAAGACACATTAGCCAAGACACATTAGCCAAGACACATTAGCCAAGACACATTAGCCAAGA
Organism: Anopheles funestus; assembly: GCF_943734845.2. Taxonomy (NCBI): domain Eukaryota; kingdom Metazoa; phylum Arthropoda; class Insecta; order Diptera; family Culicidae; genus Anopheles; species Anopheles funestus. The sequence goes on from NW_026045320.1 coordinate 199,557, forward strand.
CACCTTAGGCAAGACATCTTAGCCAAGACACCTTAGCCAAGACACATTAGCCAAGACACATTAGCCGAGACACCTTAGCCAAGACACCTTAGCCAAGACACATTAGCCAAGACACATTAGCCAAGACACATTATCCAAGACACATTAGCCAAGACACATTAGCCGAGACCTTAGCCAAGACACCTTAGCCAAGACACATTAGCCAAGACACCTTAGCCAAGACACCTTAGCCAAGACACATTAGCCAAGACACATTAGCCAAGACACCTTAGCCAAGACACCTTAGCCAAGACACATTAGCCAAGACACATTAGCCAAGACACCTTAGCCAAGACACATTAGCCAAGACGCCTTAGCCAAGACACATTAGCCAAGACACATTAGCCAAGACACATTAGCCAAGACACCTTAGCCAAGACGCATTAGCCAAGACACCTAAGCCAAGACACCTTAGCCAAGACACCTTAGCCAAGACACCTTAGCCAAGACACATTAGCCGAGACACATTAGCCGAGACACATTAGCCAAGACACCTTAGCCAAGACACCTTAGCCAAGACACCTTAGCCAAGACACATTAGCCAAGACACATTAGCCAAGACACCTTAGCCAAGACACCTTAGCCAAGACACATTAGCCAAGACACATTAGCCAAGACACCTTAGCCAAGACACTTTAGCCAAGACACATGAGCTAAGACACCTTAGCCAAGACACATTAGCCAAGACACCTTAGCCAAGACACCTTAGCCGAGACACATTAGCCAAGACACCTTAGCCAAGACACCTTAGAAAAGACACCTTAGCCAAGACACCTTTGCCAAGACACATGAGCCGAGACACATAAGCCAAAACACATTAGCCAAGACACATTAGCCAAGACGCATTAGCCAAGACACCTTAGCCAAGACACATGAGCCAAGACACATTAGCCAAGACACATTAGCCGAGACACATTAGCCAAGACACATTAGCCAAGACACATTAACCGAGACACATTAGCCAAGACACCTTAGCCAAGACACCTTAACCAAGACACCTTAGCCAAGACACCTTAGCCAAGACACATTAGCCAAGACACATTAGCCAAGACACCTTAGCCAAGACACCTTAGCCAAGACACATTAGGCAAGACACATTAGCCAAGACACATTAGCCAAGACACATTAGCCAAGACACATTAGCCAAGACACCTTAGCCAAGACACCTTAGAAAAGACACCTTAGCCAAGACACCTTAGCCAAGACACATGAGCAGAGACACATAAGCCAAGACACATTAGCCAAGACAAATTATCCAAGACGCATTAGCCAAGACACCTTAGCCAAGACACATTAGCCAAGACACAATAGCCAAGACACATTAGCCAAGACACATGAGCTAAGACACCTTAGCCAAGACACATTAGCCAAGACACCTTAGCCAAGACACATTAGCCAAGACACATTAGCCAAGACACATTAGCCAAGACACATTAGCCAAGACACATTAGCCAAGACACCTTAGCCAAGACACATTAGCCGAGACACCTTAGCCAAGACACCTTAGCCAAGACACCTTAGCCAAGACACCTTAGCCAAGACACATTAGCCAAGACACATTAGCCAAGACACATTAGCCAAAACACATGAGCTAAGACACCTTAGCCAAGACACATTAGCCAAGACACATTAGCCAAGACACATTAGCCAAGACACCTTAGCCAAGACACCTTAGCCAAGACACATTAGCCAAGACACCTTAGCCAAGACACATTAGCCAGGACACCTTAGCCAAGACACCTTAGCCAAGACACATTAGCCAAGACACCTTAGCCAAAACATCTTAGCCAAGACACCTTAGCCAAGACACCTTAGTCAAGACACATTAGCCAAGACACCTTAGCCAAGACACCTTAGCCAAGACACCTTAGCCAAGACACAGAAGCCGAGACACATAAGCCAAGACACATTAGCCAAGACACCTTAGCCAAGACACCTTAGCCAAGACACCTTAGAAAAGACACCTTAGCCAAGACACCTTAGCCAAGACACATGAGCCGAGACACATAAGCCAAGACACTTTAGCCAAGACACTTTAGCCAAGACACATTAGCCAAGACACATTAGCCAAGACACATTAGCCAAGACACATTAGCTAAGACACCTTAGCCAAGACACATTAGCCAAGACACCTTAGCCAAGACACCTTAGCCGAGACACCTTAGCCAAGACACCTTAGCCAAGACACCTTAGAAAAGACACCTTAGCCAAGACACCTTAGCCAAGACACATGAGCCGAGACACATAAGCCAAAACACATTAGCCAAGACACATTAGCCAAGACGCATTAGCCAAGACACCTTAGCCAAGACACATGAGCCAAGACACATTAGCCAAGACACATTAGCCGAGACACATTAGCCAAGACACATTAGCCAAGACACATTAGCCGAGACACATTAGCCAAGACACCTTAGCCAAGACACCTTAACCAAGACACCTTAGCCAAGACACATTAGCCAAGACACATTAGCCAAAACACATTAGCCAAGACACCTTAGCCAAGACACCTTAGCCAAGACACCTTAGCCAAGACACATTAGCCAAGACACATTAGCCAAGACATATTAGCCAAGACACATTAGCCAAGACACCTTAGAAAAGACACCTTAGCCAAGACACCTTAGCCAAGACACCTTAGCCAAGACACCTTAGCCAAGACACATTAGCCGAGACACATTAGCCAAGACACCTTAGCCAAGACACATTAGCCAAGACGCATTAGCCAAGACACCTTAGCCAAGACACATTAGCCAAGACACATTAGGCAAGACACATTAGCCAAGACACATTAGTTAAGACACCTTAGCCAAGACACATTAGCCAAGACACATTAGCCAAGACACATTAGCCAAGACACATTAGCCAAGACACATTAGCCAAGACACCTTAGCCAAGACACCTTAGCCAAGACACCTTAGAAAAGACACCTTAGCCAAGACACCTTAGCCAAGACACCTTAGCCAAGACACATGAGCCGAGACACATAAGCCAAGACACATTAGCCAAGACACATTATCCAAGACGCATTAGCCAAGACACCTTAGCCAAGACACATTAGCCAAGACACATTAGCCAAGACACATTAGCCAAGACACATGAGCTTAGACACCTTAGCCAAGACACATTAGCCAAGACACCTTAGCCAAGACACCTTAGCCAAGACACATTAGCCAAGACACATTAGCCAAGACACCTTAGCCAAGACACCTTAGCCAAGACACATTAGCCAAGACACCTTAGCCAAGACACATTAGCCAGCACACCTTAGCCAAAACACCTTAGCCAAGACACATTAGCAAAGACACATTAGCCAAGACACCTTAGCCAAGACACCTTAGCCAAGACACCTTAGCCAAGACACATTAGCCAAGACACATTAGCCAAGACACATTAGCCAAGACACCTTAGCCAAGACACATTAGCCAAGACACATTGGCTGAGACACATTAGCCAAGACACATTAGCCAAGACGCCTTAGCCAAGACACTTTAGCCAAGACACATAAGCCAAGACACCTTAGCCAAGACACCTTAGCCAAGACACATTAGCCAAGACACCTTAGCCAAGACACATTAGCCAAGACGCCTTAGCCAAGACACATAAGCCAAGACACATTAGCCAAGACACATTAGCCAAGACACATTAGCCAAGACACATTAGCCAAGACACATTAGCCAAGACACCTTAGGCAAGACATCTTAGCCAAGACACCTTAGCCAAGACACATTAGCCAAGACACATTAGCCGAGACACCTTAGTCAAGACACTTTAGCCAAGACACATTAGCCAAGACACCTTAGCCAAGACACATTAGCCAAGACACATTAGCCAAGACACATTAGCCGAGACACCTTAGCCAAGACACCTTAGCCAAGACACATTAGCCAAGACACCTTAGTCAAGACACATTAGCCAAGACACATTAGCCAAGACACATTAGCCAAGACACCTTAGCCAAGACACCTTAGCCAAGACACATTAGCCAAGACACATTAGCCAAGACACCTTTGCCAAGACACATTAGCCAAGACGCCTTAGCCAAGACACATTAGCCAAGACACATTACCCAAGACACATTAGCCAAGACACATTAGCCAAGACATATTAGCCAAGACACATTAGCCAAGACACATTAGCCAAGACACATTAGCCAAGACACATTAGCCAAGACACATAAGCCAAGACACCTTAGCCAAGACACATTAGCCAAGACACATAAGCCAAGACACCTTAGCCAAGACACATTAGCCAAGATACATTTGCCAAGACACATTAGCCAAGACACATTAGCCAAGACACCTTAGCCAAGACACCTTAGCCAAGACACATTAGCCAAGACACATTAGCCAAGACACCTTATCCAAGACACCTTAGCCAAGACACATTAGCCGAGACACATTAACCAAGACACATTAGCCAAGACACATTAGCCAAGACACCTTAGCCAAGACACATTAGCCAAGACACCTTAGCCAAGACACCTTACCCAAGACACCTTAGCCAAGACACCTTAGCCGAGACACATTAGCCAAGACACATTAGCCAAGACACATTAGCCGAGACACATTAGCCAAGACACCTTAGCCAAGACACCTTAGCCAAGACACCTTAGCCAAGACACATTAGCCAAGACACCTTAGCCAAGACACCTTAGCCAAGACACCTTAGCCAAGACACATTAGCCGAGACACATTAGCCAAGACACATTAGCCAAGACACATTAGCCAAGACACATTAGCCAAGACACCTTAGCCAAGACACCTTAGAAAAAACACCTTAGCCAAGACACCTTAGCCAAGACACCTTAGCCAAGACACAGAAGCCGAGACACATAAGCCAAGACACATTAGCCAAGACACATAAGCCAAGACACATTAGCCAAGACACCTTAGCCAAGACATATTAGCCAAGACACATTAGGCAAGACACATTAGCCAAGACACATTAGTTAAGACACCTTAGCCAAGACACATTAGCCAAGACACATTAGCCAAGACACATTAGCCAAGACACATGAGCTAAGACACCTTAGCCAAGACACATTAGCCAAGACACCTTAGCCAAGACACATTAGCCAAGACACATTAGGCAAGACACATTAGCCAAGACACATTAGTTAAGACACCTTAGCCAAGACACATTAGCCAAGACACATGAGCCGAGACACATTAGCCAAGACACATTAGCCAAGACACATTAGCCAAGACGCATTAGCCAAGACACCTTAGCCAAGACACATTAGCCAAGACACATTAGGCAAGACACATTAGCCAAGACACATTAGTTAAGACACCTTAGCCAAGACACATAAGCCAAGACACATTAGCCAAGACACATTAGCCAAGAGACATTAGCCAAGACACATGAGCTAAGACGCCTTAGCCAAGACACATTAGCCAAGACACCTTAGCCAAGACACCTTAGCTGAGACACCTTAGCCAAGACACCTTAGCCAAGACACCTTAGCAAATACACCTTAGCCAAGACACCTTAGCCAAGACTTCTTAGCCGAGACACATGAGCCGAGACACATAAGCCAAAACACATTAGCCAAGACACATTAGCCAAGACGCATTATCCAAGACACCTTAGCCAAGACACATGAGCCAAGACACATTAGCCAAGACACATTAGCCGAGACACATTAGCCAAGACACATTAGCCAAGACACATTAGCCGAGACACATTAGCCAAGACACCTTAGCCAAGACACCTTAACCAAGACACCTTAGCCAAGACACCTTAGCCAAGACACCTTAGCCAAGACACATTAGCCAAGACACATTAGCCAAGACACCTTAGCCAAGACACCTTAGCCAAGACACATTAGCTGAGACACATTAGCCAAGACACATTATCCAAGACACATTAGCCAAGACACATTAGCCAAGACACCTTAGCCAAGACACCTTAGCCAAGACACCTTAGAAAAGACACCTTAGCCAAGACACCTTAGCCAAGACACATGAGCCGAGACACATAAGCCGAGACACCTTAGCCAAGACACCTTAGCCAAGACACATTAGCCAAGACACATTAGCCAAGACACCTTAGCCAAGACACATTAGCCAAGACGCCTTAGCCAAGACACCTTAGCCAAGACACATTAGCCAAGACACATTAGCCAAGACACATTAGCCAAGACAAATTAGCCAAGACACATTAGCCAAGACACCTTAGGCAAGACATCTTAGCCAAGACACCTTAGCCTAGACACATTAGCCAAGACACATTAGCCGAGACACCTTAGCCAAGACACCTTAGCCAAGACACCTTAGCCAAGACGCCTTAGCCAAGACACCTTAGCCAAGACACATTAGCCGAGACACCTTAGCCAAGACACCTTAGCCAAGACACATTAGCCAAGACACATTAGCCAAGACACCTTAGCCAAGACACATTAGCCAAGACGCCTTAGCCAAGACACCTTAGCCAAGACACATTAGCCAAGACACATTAGCCAAGACACCTTAGCCAAGACAAATTAGCCAAGACACATTAGCCAAGACACCTTAGGCAAGACATCTTAGCCAAGACACCTTAGCCTAGACACATTAGCCAAGACACATTAGCCGAGACACCTTAGCCAAGACACCTTAGCCAAGACACATTAGCCAAGACACCTTAGCCAAGACACATTAGCCAAGACACATTAGCCAAGACACATTAGCCGAGACACCTTAGCCAAGACACCTTAGCCAAGACACATTAGCCAAGACACCTTAGCCAAGACACATTAGCCAAGACACATTAGCCAAGACACATTAGCCAAGACACCTTAGCCAAGACACCTTAGCCAAGACACATTAGCCAAGACACATTAGCCAAGACACCTTAGCCAAGACACATTAGCCAAGACGCCTTAGCCAAGACACATGAGCCAAGACACATTAGCCAAGACACGTTAGCCAAGACACATTAGCCAAGACACATTAGCCAAGACATATTAGCCAAGACACATTAGCCAAGACACATTAGCCAAGACACATTAGCCAAGACACATTAGCCAAGACACATAAGCCAAGACACCTTAGCCAAGACACATTAGCCAAGACACATTAGCCAAGACACATAAGCCAAGACACCTTAGCCAAGACACCTTAGCCAAGACACCTTAGCCAAGACACCTTAGCCAAGACGCATTAGCCAAGACACCTAAGCCAAGACACCTTAGCCAAGACACCTTAGCCAAGACACATTAGCCAAGACACATTAGCCGAGACACCTTAGACAAGACACCTTAGCCAAGACACCTTAGCCAAGACACCTTAGCCAAGACACATTAGCCAAGACACCTTAGCCAAGACACCTCAGCCAAGACACATTAGCCAAGACACATTAGCCGAGACACCATAGCCAAGACACCTTAGCCAAGACACATTAGCCAAGACACATTAGCCAAGACATATTAGCCAAGACACATTAGCCAAGACACATTAGCCAAGACACATTAGCCAAGACACATTAGCCAAGACACATAAGCCAAGACACCTTAGCCAAGACACATTAGCCAAGACACATTAGCCAAGACACCTTAGCCAAGACACCTTAGCCAAGACACCTTAGCCAAGACACCTTAGCCAAGACGCATTAGCCAAGACACCTTAGCCAAGACACCTTAGCCAAGACACATTAGCCAAGACACATTAGCCAAGACACATTAGCCAAGACACATTAGCCAAGACACCTTAGCCAAGACACCTTAGCCAAGACACATTAGCCAAGACACATTAGCCAAGACACATTAGCCGAGACACATTAGCCAAGACACCTTAGCCAAGACACCTTGGCCAAGACACATTAGCCAAGACACATTAGCCAAGACACCTTAGCCAGGACACATTAGCCAAGACACATTAGCCAAGACACCTTAGCCAAGACACCTTAGCCAAGACACATTAGCCAAGACACATTAGCCAAGACACCTTCGGCAAGACATCTTAGCCAAGAAACCTTAGCCAAGACACATTAGCCAAGACACATAAGGCGAGACACCTTAGCCAAGACACCTTAGCCAAGACACATTAGCCAAGACACCTTAGCCAAGACACATTAGCCAAGACACATTAGCCAAGACACATTAGCCGAGACACCTTAGCCAAGACACCTTAGCCAAGAAACATTAGCCAAGACACCTTAGCCAAGACACATTAGCCAAGACACATTAGCCAAGACACATTAGCCGAGACACATTAGCCAAGACACATTAGCCGAGACACATTAGCCAAGACACCTTAGCCAAGACACCTTGGCCAAGACACATTAGCCAAGACACATTAGCCAAGACACCTTAGCCAGGACACATTAGCCAAGACACATTAGCCAAGACACCTTAGCCAAGACACCTTAGCCAAGACACATTAGCCAAGACACATTAGCCAAGACACCTTCGGCAAGACATCTTAGCCAAGAAACCTTAGCCAAGACACATTAGCCAAGACACATAAGGCGAGACACCTTAGCCAAGACACCTTAGCCAAGACATATTAGCCAAGACACCTTAGCCAAGACACATGAGCTAAGACACCTTAGCCAAGACACATTAGCCAAGACACATTAGCCAAGACACCTTAGCCAAGACACCTTAGCCAAGACACATTAGCCAAGACACATTAGCCAAGACACCTTAGCCAAGACACCTTAGCCAAGACACATTAGCCGAGACACATTAACCAAGACACATTAGCCAAGACACATTAGCCAAGACACATTAGCCAAGACACCTTAGCCAAGACACCTTAGCCAAGACACCTTAGCCAAGACACCTTAGCCGAGACACATTAGCCAAGACACATAAGCCAAGACACATTAGCCGAGACACATTAGCCAAGACACCTTAGCCAAGACACCTTAGCCAAGACACCTTAGCCAAGACACATTAGCCAAGACACCTTAGCCAAGATACCTTAGCCAAGACACATTAGCCGAGACACATTAGCCAAGACACATTAGCCAAGACACATTAGCCAAGACACATTAGCCAAGACACCTTAGCCAAGACACCTTAGAAAAGACACCTTAGCCAAGACACCTTAGCCAAGACACCTTAGCCAAGACACAGAAGCCGAGACACATAAGCCAAGACACATTAGCCAACACACATTAGCCAAGACGCATTAGCCAAGACACCTTAGCCAAGACACATTAGCCAAGACACATTAGCCAAGACACATTAGCCAAGACACATTAGTTAAGACACCTCAGCCAAGACACATTAGCCAAGACACCTTAGCCAAGACGCATTAGCCAAGACACCTAAGCCAAGACACCTTAGCCAAGACACCTTAGCCAAGACACATTAGCCAAGACACATTAGCCGAGACACCTTAGCCAAGACACCTTAGCCAAGACACCTTAGCCAAGACACCTTAGCCAAGACACCTTAGCCAAAACACATGAGCCGAGACACATAAGCCAAAACACATTAGCCAAGACACATTAGCCAAGACGCATTAGCCAAGACACCTTAGCCAAGACACATGAGCCAAGACACATTAGCCAAGACACATTAGCCGAGAAACATTAGCCAAGACACATTAGCCAAGACACATTAGCCAAGACACATGAGCTAAGACACCTTAGCCAAGACACATTAGCCAAGACACATTAGCCAAGACACATTAGCCAAGACACCTTAGCCAAGACACCTTAGCCAAGACACATTAGCCAAGACACCTTAGCCAAGACACATTAGCCAGGACACCTTGGCCAAGACACCTTAGCCAAGACACATTAGCCAAGACACATTAGCCAAGACACCTTAGCCAAGACACATTAGCCGAGAAACATTAGCCAAGACACATTAGCCAAGACACCTTAGCCAAGACACCTTAGCCAAGACACATTAGCCAAGACACCTTAGCCAAGATACCTTAGCCAAGACACATTAGCCGAGACACATTAGCCAAGACACATTAGCCAAGACACATTAGCCAAGACACATTAGCCAAGACACCTTAGCCAAGACACCTTAGAAAAGACACCTTAGCCAAGACACCTTAGCCAAGACACCTTAGCCAAGACACCTTAGCCAAGACACCTTAGCCAAGACACCTTAGCCAAAACACATGAGCCGAGACACATAAGCCAAAACACCTTAGCCAAGACACCTTAGCCAAGACACCTTAACCAAGACACCTTAGCCAAGACACCTTAGCCAAGACACCTTAGCCAAGACACATTAGCCAAGACACATAAGCCAAGACACCTTAGCCAAGACACATTAGCTGAGACACATTAGCCAAGACACATTAGCCAGGACACATTAGCCAAGACACCTTAGCCAAGACACCTTAGCCAAGACACCTTAGAAAAGACACCTTAGCCAAGACACCTTAGCTAAGACACCTTAGCCAAGACACATGAGCCGAGACACATAAGCCAAGACACATTAGCCAAGACACATTATCCAAGACGCATTAGCCAAGACACCTTAGCCAAGACACATTAGCCAAGACACATTAGCCAAGACACATGAGCTTAGACACCTTAGCCAAGACACATTAGCCAAGACACATGAGCCAAGACACCTTAGCCAAGACACATTAGCCAAGACACATTAGCCAAGACACATTAGCCAAGACACATTAGCCAAGACACATGAGCTAAGACACCTTAGCCAAGACACATTAGCCAAGACACATTAGCCAAGACACATTAGCCAAGACACCTTAGCCAAGACACCTTAGCCAAGACACATTAGCCAAGACACCTTAGCCAAGACACATTAGCCAGGACACCTTGGCCAAGACACCTTAGCCAAGACACATTAGCCAAGACACATTAGCCAAGACACCTTAGCCAAGACACCTTAGCCAAGACACCTTAGCCAAGACACCTTAGCCAAGACACATTAGCCAAGACACCTTAGCCAAGACACCTTAGCCAAGACACATTAGCCAAGACACATTAGCCGAGACACCTTAGCCAAGACACATTAGCCAAGACACATAAGCCAAGACACCTTAGCCAAGACACATTAGCTGAGACACATTAGCCAAGACACATTAGCCAGGACACATTAGCCAAGACACATTAGCCAAGACACCTTAGCCAAGACACCTTAGAAAAGACACCTTAGCCAAGACACATTAGCCAAGACACCTTAGCCAAGACACATGAGCCGAGACACATAAGCCAAGACACATTAGCCAAGACACATTATCCAAGACGCATTAGCCAAGACACCTTAGCCAAGACACATTAGCCAAGACACATTAGCCAAGACACCTTAGCAAAGACACATTAGCCAAGACACATTAGCCAAGACACATTAGCCAAGACACCTTAGCCAAGACACATGAGCCAAGACACCTTAGCCAAGACACATTAGCCAAGACACCTTAGCCAAGACACATTAGCCAAGACACATTAGCCAAGACACTTTAGCCAAGACACATTAGCCAAGACACATTAGCCAAGACACATGAGCCAAGACACCTTAGCCAAGACACATTAGCCAAGACACCTTAGCCAAGACACCTTAGCCAAGACACATTAGCCGAGACACCTTAGCCAAGACACCTTAGCCAAGACACCTTAGCCAAGACACCTTAGCCAAGACACCTTAGCCAAGACACATTAGCCAAGACACATTAGCCAAGACACATGAGCTAAGACACCTTAGCCAAGAATTATTCACCTTAGCCTTATTCACCAAGAATTCACCTTATGTGAATTATGTCGAAGAGCGGACGTGTTTACAAATCACTCCCAGTGTTATTGACAGTATTTTGCGAAAACCGCGGTTCTACACAGCAAATTTTTGCTGGGCAGGAGGTAAGTGCTAGTGGAAGTGATAATTACTAAGTGAAGTGGACAAGGATCAAGTTTTCTGTTACTGAGGGAATTGGCCGGTCCCAGGCCCTTGGCCGAGAACGCCGAACCGCCTGAACCAACCTCAAACACGGAACTGCTTAACACGGTGCTTCGAGTGCCAGTGAACGTGTTGTGATCGCTTTCGCGTGACGGAGGCTGAGCAAAGTGCAGTGAAGTGAGAGTGAGTGATTTGTTGTGATACAGATCTTTCGTGCGAGCTGAGGGAAGCGTTGATTGTCCGATTCGATTCGGTGGCGTCGGTTCCTCCTGAAGCAGCAACCGTAAGTTCGTGTTAGTGACAACGGCACCCAGAAGGGAGAGCACACGCGGACAAACGCAACGAGAAAGTGCTTAGTAGTGCACGCACACGCGTAGCCTACCTCTAACTCTCTCGCTTAATCCCGGTGGGTATAAGTGTAACGGCCCAATGTTAAGGTCCGTCTACACGAGGCAAAGCGGGTGAGTACCAAAAATATATATTTATATATATATTTATACATCACTCCCCAATGAGTGGAAACGAGGCGTCCAACACCTCGTTTGGGTCCACCATCGGAGCATTCTTTGGAAGGAGCTCCAAGACCCCGAGATCCCCTCCCTCTGCCCCCGCTGTACCTACCCCGGAAAATGCGGAAGAAACGCCGAGTGTAACCCCTGATGTCGCAGAAGAACGAGACGACATGGAGGACCGCAACCCCCAAGAGTCGACGCTGATACTGGAACCGTCGCAAAGCAGCAGTAAACTACAGGCGGCGTTAGCAACGGCGAGGGAGTTGCACGTGTACACGAAGGACCGGCACAACGTGCATGCTCCTATCAAGAAAATGGCAGTGAAAATACTGTCAAACCTAGGCAGTGTTGAACGGGAGCGACTTGCTTGGAAGCTGCGCGCAGAGAGAGCTGAAAGAGTTTTAAGAAGCAATGTTCCATCGGGACCCCAGGCTTCGTCGAAAAGGGGGAGAAATCTCGGCTCCCCTGAAGTACTAGAAGAACAGCAGAAGCGAGCAAAAAGCGAAGCTGGTGCGTGTAATGTGGCAAGAAGTAATACAGCGGACGCTGCAAGTACCATTGCCACTGCGAACGTGCAGACATCCGATGCAGTAGAGTGCACCCCACCACTACAGGGAGAGTGGAGAGTAGTGGCAAGCAGGAAGAGACAGACGAGCCCGAAACGACCCCAAATAGCGGGAAACGAAACTGTCGAGCGCCAAAAGCAGCCGAAACCACCCATGAGACGGGAGTTGCCCGAAGCCATCGTCGTTTCGTCTAAGGATGAAAAAGAGGAGACGCTACGAAGAATGAAACAAGACCCGAAGCTCAAGGCTTTTGGAGAGAAGGTGGCAAGAATCCGTCGTACTCGGCTAGATGATCTGATCTTCGAGCTAAAGGATGGAGTGAAGGCTTCCGACTTTCAGAACCTTATAGTGGAGTCTGTTGGCGCAACCGGACAAGTGAGGCTGCTGAACCGGTCGGAAACGGTAGAGTGCCGCGATATTGACCTGGAGACCAACGCAGAGCAGGTGGTGACGGCCTTCAGGCAGCAATTCGACTGTGGGAGCACCCTCCTGGAGGCGAAGCTAAGGCCATCATACAACGGCACGCAGACGGCATATATAAAAATGCCCGTGGATTTAGCAGCGAAGGTGGTTCGTACTGGTACGGTGAAGGTAGAGTGGTCCAGCTGCCCGGTACGGATCCTACCGCCTAATAGGAGATGTTTCCGCTGTTGGGCAACAGACCACATTTCCCGCGATTGTGAGGGACCTGATCGAACCGATCTCTGTCTACGTTGTGGAGAGAAAGGTCACCAGGCGCGCAGCTGTCACAAGGCTCCGAAGTGCGTACTTTGTGCCCCTGGCGTCAATGCACACCAAACCAGTGGCCCCCTTTGCCCGGCGGTGACGAAAGCGAAACCATGGAGATAGTGCAGGCCAACATAAATCACTGCGAGCCAGCGCAGGACCTACTGTGGCAGGCGATAGCAGAAGAGCAGGGAGACGTTGCGTTAATCTCCGAGCCGTATCGTACCCCGAGAGATAACAGCTGCTGCGTAACAGATCGGACAGGCCTGGCTGCTATCTGGACGGTGGGCAGATTCCCCATACAGAAAGTAATCTCGCAGGACTTGGAGGGTTTCACCATCGCCATTGTGAACGGTGTCTATTTCTGCAGCTGTTACGCCCCACCCAGCTGGGAACTGGAGAGATTCGGCACAATGCTGGATAACCTAGTTGATGCTCTTGCAGGTTGCAACCCAGTCGTCGTTGCCGGGGACTTCAACGCTTGGGCGGTTGAGTGGGGTAGCCGGAGAACCAACAGCCGAGGAGAGGCGGTACTCGATAGTCTCTCCCAACTCAATGTGGTGCTGGGCAACGTTGGTAACACTCCCACGTTCAGCAGAAATGACAGGACATCCGTCATAGACATCACGTTCTGTAGCCCAGTCCTGTCACGACACCTGAATTGGCGAGTGAGCGAGGCTTACACTCTCAGCGACCATCGCATGCTACGGTACACCATCGGCAGAGATCATACTCCACTGCAGACACTTCGGGCATCAGTCCGCGGCTGGAGAACGCAATGCTTCGACGAGGAGATGTTCGTGAACGCGTTACGCACTGGTGGGTTCCAGAACGTTGTGAGTGCGTTAGAGTTGAGGGATGCACTCTCCAGAGCATGCGATGCTACGATGCCCAGGAGGAAGTCCCCCAAAAACATGCGGCCACCTGTATACTGGTGGACCGCTGCTATTTGCGAGGCTCCGGACCGAGTGCATGGCAGCTCGAAGGCGACTACAGCGGGGCAGGTGCTTGGCGAGCAGAGAACAGCTGAAGGCAACCTACATTGCGGCGAGGTCAGAATTAAAGAGACAAATTAAGGCCAGCAAGAGACGATGCTTCCTCGAGCTTTGCGCTGAAATCGCTCGGAAGCCCTGGGGATTCGCATACAAGACGGTGATGCGAAAAGCTAAAACTCGCAAGGAGCCCGTTGAGCGATGCCCCGAGAAGCTGAAGGGAATCATCGCGCAATTATTCCCGGATCACGAGCCGCCGCAGCTGAGCTCTGCTGTCAGTACCCCTGAGACCGTACCGGAACCGGTAACCATAGAAGAGGTCCTGAAAATAGCCGAGCGCCTCAAATCAGGGAAAGCCCCCGGACCAGATGGGATCCCCAACGAGGCAGTCAAGGCAGCGATGAAGGCGTACCCGCAAGTGTTCCAGGCCATACTGCAGAGCACTCTGGCTTCTAGCCAGTTCCCGTCGATATGGAAGATACAGAAGCTGGTACTGATACCCAAGCCAGGTAAACCTCCGGGTGACCCGTCGGCCCTAAGACCCTTGGGTCTTATAGACGGCCTGGCCAAAGTTCAGGAAATACCAATCTTGGATCGCCTGACTGTCCATGCTGAAGGGCAATACGGCCTCTCAGCACGACAGTTCGGGTTCCGGAGGAGGCGATCAACAGTCGACGCGATACTGGCAGTGCTTGAAAAGGGCAATGCTGCTTTTCAGCGGAAAAGGAGCGGAGCGCGCTTTTGCGCAGTCATCACGATAGACGTGAAAAACGCCTTCAACAGTGCCAGCTGGGAGGCAATTGCGGCAGCAATGGAGCGAATGAAGGTTCCCCCGTACCTGTGCAGGCTGCTGAGGAGCTATCTCGATGGACGCATGCTGCAATACGACACAGCGGAGGGAGTCAAGACCGCTAGCATCACGGCTGGCGTACCGCAGGGATCAGTACTTGGTCCCACCCTGTGGAACGCAATGTATGACGACGTATTAACTCTTGCGTTACCTCCAGGAGCGGAAGTAATCGGCTTCGCGGATGACATCGCCCTCACAATCACCGGCGAATCCGTCGCGGAGATCGAGATGTTAGCGACCGACGCCGTTGGGCGTATCGACGATTGGATGAGGACGGTGAAACTGCAGATAGCGCATGCGAAGACTGAGTTTATTGTCATCAGCAGCCATAAACGGATCCAGAATGCATCGATCATGGTTGGCACCGAGTGCATTGAGTCCGTAAGACACCTCAAGTACTTAGGGGTCACCATTGACGATCGCTTGAAGTTCGACGAGCATCTGAAGCAGGTCTGCGTTAAGGCGTCAAGGACGGCAAAAATGCTCGCTTCATTTATGCCCAACATCGGTGGACCTAGTAGTAGCGCAAAACGACTACACGCCAGCGTAGCCACCTCTGTGCTGAGATAAGGAGCCCCAGCGTGGGCACACATCCTGGTGCAGAAACAGCACCAAGCTGCTGCCAACGCAGTACATAGGATATTGGCAAAGCGCGTCACCAGCGCATATAGGACGATCTCCTATGAAGCAGTGTGTGTGATCGCCGGCATGGTGCCTATCTGCATCACATTGGCAGAAGATCTGGAGAGCTTCTGGATTGCACGAACGGGGGAACCTAACGCCGGTAACGCAAGGAACGCCGCGAAAAGGAACTCTATGAGGAAGTGGCAAGCTGAGTGGGACAGCTCCGAGAAGGGACGGTGGACGCACCGCCTGATCCCTAGCGTGGCAGCCTGGGTAGGGAGGAAGCACGGAGAGGTTGACTTCTATGTAACGCAGTTTCTCTCCGGCCATGGCTGCTTTCGAGCCTACCTCCACCGGTTTCGACACGCTTCATCGCCTTGTTGCCCGTGGTGTGTTGACGAGGATGAGACAGCTGGACATGTGCTGTTTGAGTGTCCGAGGTTCCTGGTAGAGCGACAGCAGCTGAACAGCAAGTGTGGCAGAGAAGTTTCCAGTGCAAATCTGGTGGAGACGATGCTGCAAAGCGCTGACCTGTGGGAAGCTGCAGCAACCATGATGCGGCAGATCGGGACGAGACTCCAACGACGGTGGAAGGAAGACCAACGTGTTGGTCCCTCATAAGTGTATATGTGCTTCGTGAATAGTGCCGTGTTCGTGTAATGTGTTGCATGTTAACTTTGTAATGCGTAATCGTCTCGTGTGCGTGTGTGTTGACTAAGTCCATTGCAGAGCCCCACTCATGAAGTAATACCGCGAGGTGATCCCGTGGGTGGTGGCAACAACCCTGCGTGGCCACGGAGATTTTTTACATGGGTAGAAATCCCATGTCGCCCGCTGGGTGTCTAAGAAGATTTTAAACTCCTTGTCAAAAAAAAAAAAAAAAAAAAAAAAAACCTTAGCCGAGACACATTAGCCAAGACACATTAGCCAAGACACATTAGCCAAGACACCTTAGCCAAGACACCTTAGCCAAGACACCTTAGCCAAGACACATTAGCCAAGACACCTTAGCCAAGACACATTAGCCAGGACACATTAGCCAAGACACCTTAGCCAAGACACATTAGCCAAGACACATTAGCCAAGACACCTTAGCCAAGACACCTTAGCCAAGACACAAGACACATTAGCCAGGACACCTTAGCCAAGACACCTTAGCCAAGACACATTAGCCAAGACACATTAGCCAAGACACCTTAGCCAAGACACCTTAGCCAAGACACCTTAGCCAAGACACATTAGCCAAGACACCTTAGCCAAGACACCTTAGCCAAGACACATTAGCCAAGACACATTAGCCGAGACACCTTAGCCAAGACACCTTAGCCAAGACACATTAGCCAAGACACTTTAGCCAAGACACATTAGCCAAGACACATTAGCCAAGACACATTAGCCGAGACACCTTAGCCAAGACACCTTAGCCAAGACACATTAGCCAAGACACCTTAGCCAAGACACATTAGCCAAGACACATTAGCCAAGACACATTAGCCAAGACGCCTTAGCCAAGACACCTTAGCCAAGACACATTAGCCAAGACACATTAGCCAAGACACATTAGCCAAGACACATTAGCCAAGACACCTTAGCCAAGACACCTTAGCCAAGACACATTAGCCAAGACACATAAGCCAAGACACCTTAGCCAAGACACATTAGCCAAGACACCTTAGCCAAGACACATTAGCCAAGACACATTAGCCAAGACACATTAGCCGAGACACCTTAGACAAGACACCTTAGCCAAGACACATTAGCCAAGACACCTTAGCCAAGACACATTAGCCAAGACACATTAGCCAAGACACATTAGCCAAGACACCTTAGCCAAGACACCTTAGCCAAGACACATTAGCCGAGACACATTAGCCAAGACACATTAGCCAAGACACCTTAGCCAAGACACCTTAGCCAAGACACCTTAGCCAAGACACCTTAGCCAAGACACATTAGCCAAGACACCTTAGCCAAGACACCTTAGCCAAGACACATTAGCCAGGACACCTTAGCCAAGACACCTTAGCCAAGACACATTAGCCAAGACACATTAGCCAAGACACCTTAGCCAAGACACCTTAGCCAAGACACCTTAGCCAAGACACATTAGCCAAGACACCTTAGCCAAGACACATTAGCCAAGACACATTAGCCAAGACACATTAGCCAAGACACCTTAGCCAAGACACCTTAGCCAAGACACCTTAGCCAAGACACATTAGCAAAGACGCCTTAGCCAAGACACATTAGCCAAGACACATTAGCCAAGACACCTTAGCCAAGACACCTTAGCCAAGACACATTAGCCAAGACACATTAGCCAAGACACATTAGCCAAGACACCTTAGCCAAGACACATTAGCCAAGAAACATTAGCCAAGACACATTAGCCGAGACACCTTAGCCAAGACACCTTAGCCAAGACACATTAGCCAAGACACATTAGCCAAGACACATTAGCCAAGACACCTTAGCCAAGACACCTTAGCCAAGACACATTAGCCAAGACACATTAGCCAAGACACCTTAGCCAAGACACCTTAGCCAAGACACCTTAGCCAAGACACATTAGCCAAGACACATTAGCCAAGACACATTAGCCAAGACACCTTAGCCAAGACACCTTAGCCAAGACACATTAGCCAAGACACATTAGCCAAGACACATAAGCCGAGACACCTTAGCCAAGACACCTTAGCCAAGACACATTAGCCAAGACACATTAGCCAAGACACATTAGCCAAGACACATTAGCCAAGACACCTTAGCCAAGACACATTAGCCAAGACACATTAGCCAAGACACCTTAGCCAAGACACCTTAGCCAAGACACATTAGCCAAGACACATTAGCCAAGACACCTTAGCCAAGACACATTAGCCAAGACGCCTTAGCCAAGACACATTAGCCAAGACACATTAGCCAAGACACCTTAGCCAAGACGCCTTAGCCAAGACACATTAGCCAAGACACATTAGCCAAGACACATTAGCCAAGACACATTAGCCAAGACACCTTAGCCAAGACACCTTAGCCAAGACACCTTAGCCAAGACACCTTAGCCAAGACACATTAGCCAAGACACCTTAGCCAAGACGCCTTAGCCAAGACACATTAGCCAAGACACATTAGCCAAGACACCTTAGCCAAGACACATTAGCCAAGACACATTAGCCAAGACACATTAGCCAAGACACCTTAGCCAAGACACATTAGCCAAGACACATTAGCCAAGACACATTAGCCAAGACACCTTAGCCAAGACACATTAGCCAAGACACATTAGCCAAGACACCTTAGCCAAGACACATTAGCCAAGACACATTAGCCAAGACACCTTAGCCAAGACACCTTAGCCAAGACACATTAGCCAAGACACCTTAGCCAAGACACCTTAGCCAAGACACATTAGCTAAGACACATAAGCCAAGACACCTTAGCCAAGACACATTAGCCAAGACACCTTAGCCAAGACACATTAGCCAAAACACATTAGCCAAGACACATTAGCCGAGACACCTTAGACAAGACACCTTAGCCAAGACACATTAGCCAAGACACCTTAGCCAAGACACATTAGCCAAGACACATTAGCCAAGACACATTAGCCAAGACACCTTAGCCAAGACACCTTAGCCAAGACACATTAGCCGAGACACATTAGCCAAGACACATTAGCCAAGACACCTTAGCCAAGACACCTTAGCCAAGACACATTAGCCAAGACACATTAGCCAAGACACCTTAGCCAAGACACATTAGCCAAGACACATTAGCCAAGATACATTAGCCAAGACACCTTAGCCAAGACACCTTAACCAAGACACATTAGCCAAGACACATTAGCCGAGACACCTTAGCCAAGACACCTTAGCCAAGACACATTAGCCAAGACACCTTAGCCAAGACACATTAGCCAAGACACATTAGCCAAGACACCTTAGCCAAGACACCTTAGCCAAGACACATTAGCCAAGACACATTAGCCAAGACACCTTAGCCAAGACACATTAGCCAAGACGCCTTAGCCAAGACACATTAGCCAAGACACATTAGCCAAGACACCTTAGCCAAGACACATTAGCCAAGACACATTAGCCAAGACACCTTAGCCAAGACACCTTAGCCAAGACACATTAGCCAAGATACATTAGCCGAGACACATTAGCCAAGACACATTAGCCAAGACACCTTAGCCAAGACACCTTAGCCAAGACACATTAGCCAAGACACATTAGCCAAGACACCTTAGCCAAGACACATTAGCAAAGACGCCTTAGCCAAGACACATTAGCCAAGACACATTAGCCAAGACACCTTAGCCAAGACACATTAGCCAAGACACATTAGCCAAGACACCTTAGCCAAGACACCTTAGCCAAGACACATTAGCCAAGATACATTAGCCAAGACACCTTAGCCAAGACACCTTAGCCAAGACACATTAGCCAAGACACATTAGCCAAGACACCTTAGCCAAGACACATTAGCCAAGACACATTAGCCAAGACACATTAGCCAAGACGCCTTAGCCAAGACACATTAGCCAAGACACATTAGCCAAGACACCTTAGCCAAGACGCCTTTGCCAAGACACATTAGCCAAGACACATTAGCCAAGACATATAAGCCAAGACACATTAGCCAAGACACCTTAGCCAAGACACCTTAGCCAAGACACATTAGCCAAGACACCTTAGCCAAGACGCCTTAGCCAAGACACATTAGCCAAGACACATTAGCCAAGACACATTAGCCAAGACACATTAGCCAAGACACCTTAGCCAAGACACATTAGCCAAGACACATTAGCCAAGACACATTAGCCAAGACACATTAGCCAAGACACATTAGCCAAGACACCTTAGCCAAGACACATTAGCCAAGACACATTAGCCAAGACACATTAGCCAAGACACATTAGCCAGGACACCTTAGCCAAGACACCTTAGCCAAGACACATTAGCCAAGACACATTAGCCAAGACACCTTAGCCAAGACACATTAGCCAAGACACATTAGCCAAGACACCTTAGCCAAGACACATTAGCCAAGACACATTAGCCAAGATACATTAGCCAAGACACCTTAGCCAAGACACCTTAACCAAGACACATTAGCCAAGACACATTAGCCGAGACACCTTAGCCAAGACACCTTAGCCAAGACACATTAGCCAAGACACCTTAGCCAAGACACATTAGCCAAGACACATTAGCCAAGACACCTTAGCCAAGACACCTTAGCCAAGACACATTAGCCAAGACACATTAGCCAAGACACCTTAGCCAAGACACATTAGCCAAGACGCCTTAGCCAAGACACATTAGCCAAGACACATTAGCCAAGACACCTTAGCCAAGACACATTAGCCAAGACACATTAGCCAAGACACCTTAGCCAAGACACCTTAGCCAAGACACATTAGCCAAGATACATTAGCCGAGACACATTAGCCAAGACACATTAGCCAAGACACCTTAGCCAAGACACCTTAGCCAAGACACATTAGCCAAGACACATTAGCCAAGACACCTTAGCCAAGACACATTAGCAAAGACGCCTTAGCCAAGACACATTAGCCAAGACACATTAGCCAAGACACCTTAGCCAAGACACATTAGCCAAGACACATTAGCCAAGACACCTTAGCCAAGACACCTTAGCCAAGACACATTAGCCAAGATACATTAGCCAAGACACCTTAGCCAAGACACCTTAGCCAAGACACATTAGCCAAGACACATTAGCCAAGACACCTTAGCCAAGACACATTAGCCAAGACACATTAGCCAAGACACATTAGCCAAGACGCCTTAGCCAAGACACATTAGCCAAGACACATTAGCCAAGACACCTTAGCCAAGACGCCTTTGCCAAGACACATTAGCCAAGACACATTAGCCAAGACATATAAGCCAAGACACATTAGCCAAGACACATTAGCCAAGACACATTAGCCAAGACATATAAGCCAAGACACATTAGCCAAGACACCTTAGCCAAGACACCTTAGCCAAGACACATTAGCCAAGACACCTTAGCCAAGACGCCTTAGCCAAGACACATTAGCCAAGACACATTAGCCAAGACACATTAGCCAAGACACATTAGCCAAGACACCTTAGCCAAGACACATTAGCCAAGACACATTAGCCAAGACACATTAGCCAA
Organism: Anopheles funestus; assembly: GCF_943734845.2. Taxonomy (NCBI): domain Eukaryota; kingdom Metazoa; phylum Arthropoda; class Insecta; order Diptera; family Culicidae; genus Anopheles; species Anopheles funestus. Next base: position 221,858 of record NW_026045320.1, read on the forward strand.
GACACATTAGCCAAGACACCTTAGCCAAGACACATTAGCCAAGACACCTTAGCCAAGACGCCTTAGCCAAGACACATTAGCCAAGACACATTAGCCAAGACACATTAGCCAAGACACATTAGCCAAGACACCTTAGCCAAGACACATTAGCCAAGACACATTAGCCAAGACACATTAGCCAAGACACATTAGCCAAGACACCTTAGCCAAGACACATTAGCCAAGACACATTAGCCAAGACACCTTAGCCAAGACACATTAGCAAAGACGCCTTAGCCAAGACACATTAGCCAAGACACATTAGCCAAGACACCTTAGCCAAGACACATTAGCCAAGACACATTAGCCAAGACACCTTAGCCAAGACACCTTAGCCAAGACACATTAGCCAAGATACATTAGCCAAGACACCTTAGCCAAGACACCTTAGCCAAGACACATTAGCCAAGACACATTAGCCAAGACACCTTAGCCAAGACACATTAGCCAAGACACATTAGCCAAGACACATTAGCCAAGACGCCTTAGCCAAGACACATTAGCCAAGACACATTAGCCAAGACACCTTAGCCAAGACGCCTTTGCCAAGACACATTAGCCAAGACACATTAGCCAAGACATATAAGCCAAGACACATTAGCCAAGACACCTTAGCCAAGACACCTTAGCCAAGACACATTAGCCAAGACACCTTAGCCAAGACGCCTTAGCCAAGACACATTAGCCAAGACACATTAGCCAAGACACATTAGCCAAGACACATTAGCCAAGACACCTTAGCCAAGACACATTAGCCAAGACACATTAGCCAAGACACATTAGCCAAGACACATTAGCCAAGACACATTAGCCAAGACACCTTAGCCAAGACACATTAGCCAAGACACATTAGCCAAGACACATTAGCCAAGACACATTAGCCAGGACACCTTAGCCAAGACACCTTAGCCAAGACACATTAGCCAAGACACATTAGCCAAGACACCTTAGCCAAGACACATTAGCCAAGACACATTAGCCAAGACACCTTAGCCAAGACACATTAGCCAAGACACATTAGCCAAGATACATTAGCCAAGACACCTTAGCCAAGACACCTTAACCAAGACACATTAGCCAAGACACATTAGCCGAGACACCTTAGCCAAGACACCTTAGCCAAGACACATTAGCCAAGACACCTTAGCCAAGACACATTAGCCAAGACACATTAGCCAAGACACCTTAGCCAAGACACCTTAGCCAAGACACATTAGCCAAGACACATTAGCCAAGACACCTTAGCCAAGACACATTAGCCAAGACGCCTTAGCCAAGACACATTAGCCAAGACACATTAGCCAAGACACCTTAGCCAAGACACATTAGCCAAGACACATTAGCCAAGACACCTTAGCCAAGACACCTTAGCCAAGACACATTAGCCAAGATACATTAGCCGAGACACATTAGCCAAGACACATTAGCCAAGACACCTTAGCCAAGACACCTTAGCCAAGACACATTAGCCAAGACACATTAGCCAAGACACCTTAGCCAAGACACATTAGCAAAGACGCCTTAGCCAAGACACATTAGCCAAGACACATTAGCCAAGACACCTTAGCCAAGACACATTAGCCAAGACACATTAGCCAAGACACCTTAGCCAAGACACCTTAGCCAAGACACATTAGCCAAGATACATTAGCCAAGACACCTTAGCCAAGACACCTTAGCCAAGACACATTAGCCAAGACACATTAGCCAAGACACCTTAGCCAAGACACATTAGCCAAGACACATTAGCCAAGACACATTAGCCAAGACGCCTTAGCCAAGACACATTAGCCAAGACACATTAGCCAAGACACCTTAGCCAAGACGCCTTTGCCAAGACACATTAGCCAAGACACATTAGCCAAGACATATAAGCCAAGACACATTAGCCAAGACACCTTAGCCAAGACACCTTAGCCAAGACACATTAGCCAAGACACCTTAGCCAAGACGCCTTAGCCAAGACACATTAGCCAAGACACATTAGCCAAGACACATTAGCCAAGACACATTAGCCAAGACACCTTAGCCAAGACACATTAGCCAAGACACATTAGCCAAGACACATTAGCCAAGACACATTAGCCAAGACACATTAGCCAAGACACCTTAGCCAAGACACATTAGCCAAGACACATTAGCCAAGACACATTAGCCAAGACACATTAGCCAGGACACCTTAGCCAAGACACCTTAGCCAAGACACATTAGCCAAGACACATTAGCCAAGACACCTTAGCCAAGACACATTAGCCAAGACACATTAGCCAAGACACCTTAGCCAAGACACATTAGCCAAGACACATTAGCCAAGACACATTAGCCAAGACACCTTAGCCAAGACACATTAGCTAAGACACATAAGCCAAGACACCTTAGCCAAGACACATTAGCCAAGACACCTTAGCCAAGACACATTAGCCAAAACACATTAGCCAAGACACCTTAGACAAGACAACTTAGACAAGACACCTTAGCCAAGACACATTAGCCAAGACACCTTAGCCAAGACACATTAGCCAAGACACATTAGCCAGGACACCTTAGCCAAGACACCTTAGCCAAGACACATTAGCCAAGACACATTAGCCAAGACACCTTAGCCAAGACACATTAGCCAAGACACATTAGCCAAGACACCTTAGCCAAGACACATTAGCCAAGACACATTAGCCAAGACACCTTAGCCAAGACACCTTAGCCAAGACACATTAGCTAAGACACATAAGCCAAGACACCTTAGCCAAGACGCCTTAGCCAAGACACATTAGCCAAGACACATTAGCCAAGACACATTAGCCAAGACACATTAGCCAAGACATATAAGCCAAGACACATTAGCCAAGACACCTTAGCCAAGACACCTTAGCCAAGACACATTAGCCAAGACACCTTAGCCAAGACGCCTTAGCCAAGACACATTAGCCAAGACACCTTAGCCAAGACACCTTAGCCAAGACACATTAGCCGAGACACATTAGCCAAGACACATTAGCCAGGACACCTTAGCCAAGACACCTTAGCCAAGACACATTAGCCAAGACACATAAGCCAAGACACCTTAGCCAAGACACATTAGCCAAGATACATTAGCCGAGACACATTAGCCAAGACACATTAGCCAAGACACCTTAGCCAAGACACCTTAGCCAAGACACATTAGCCAAGACACATTAGCCAAGACACCTTAGCCAAGACACATTAGCCAAGACGCCTTAGCCAAGACACATTAGCCAAGACACATTAGCCAAGACACCTTAGCCAAGACACATTAGCCAAGACACATTAGCCAAGACACCTTAGCCAAGACACCTTAGCCAAGACACATTAGCCAAGATACATTAGCCAAGACACCTTAGCCAAGACACCTTAGCCAAGACACATTAGCCAAGACACATTAGCCAAGACACCTTAGCCAAGACACATTAGCCAAGACACATTAGCCAAGACACATTAGCCAAGACGCCTTAGCCAAGACACATTAGCCAAGACACATTAGCCAAGACACCTTAGCCAAGACGCCTTAGCCAAGACACATTAGCCAAGACACATTAGCCAAGACACATTAGCCAAGACACATTAGCCAAGACATATAAGCCAAGACACATTAGCCAAGACACCTTAGCCAAGACACCTTAGCCAAGACACATTAGCCAAGACACCTTAGCCAAGACGCCTTAGCCAAGACACATTAGCCAAGACACATTAGCCAAGACACATTAGCCAAGACACATTAGCCAAGACACCTTAGCCAAGACACATTAGCCAAGACACATTAGCCAAGACACATTAGCCAAGACACATTAGCCAAGACACATTAGCCAAGACACCTTAGCCAAGACACATTAGCCAAGACACATTAGCCAAGACACATTAGCCAAGACACATTAGCCAGGACACCTTAGCCAAGACACCTTAGCCAAGACACATTAGCCAAGACACATTAGCCAAGACACCTTAGCCAAGACACATTAGCCAAGACACATTAGCCAAGACACCTTAGCCAAGACACATTAGCCAAGACACATTAGCCAAGACACCTTAGCCAAGACACCTTAGCCAAGACACATTAGCTAAGACACATAAGCCAAGACACCTTAGCCAAGACACATTAGCCAAGACACCTTAGCCAAGACACATTAGCCAAAACACATTAGCCAAGACACATTAGCCGAGACACCTTAGACAAGACACCTTAGCCAAGACACATTAGCCAAGACACCTTAGCCAAGACACCTTAGCCAAGACTTCTTAGCCAAGACACATTAGCCAAGACACCTTAGCCAAGACACATTAGCCAAGACACATTAGCCAAGACACATTAGCCAAGACACCTTAGCCAAGACACCTTAGCCAAGACACATTAGCCAAGACACATTAGCCAAGACACCTTAGCCAAGACACATTAGCCAAGACACATAAGCCAAGACACCTTAGCCAAGACACCTTAGCCAAGACACTTTAGCCAAGACGCATTAGCCAAGACACCTAAGCCAAGACACCTTAGCCAAGACACCTTAGCCAAGACACATTAGCCAAGACACATTAGCCAAGACACATTAGCCAAGACACATTAGCCAAGACACCTTAGCCAAGACACATTAGCCAAGACACATTAGCCAAGACACCTTAGCCAAGACACCTTAGCCAAGACACCTTAGCCAAGACTTCTTAGCCAAGACACATTAGCCAAGACACCTTAGCCAAGACACATTAGCCAAGACACATTAGCCAAGACACATTAGCCAAGACACCTTAGCCAAGACACCTTAGCCAAGACACATTAGCCAAGACACATTAGCCAAGACACCTTAGCCAAGACACATTAGCCAAGACACATAAGCCAAGACACCTTAGCCAAGACACCTTAGCCAAGACACTTTAGCCAAGACGCATTAGCCAAGACACCTAAGCCAAGACACCTTAGCCAAGACACCTTAGCCAAGACACATTAGCCAAGACACATTAGCCAAGACACATTAGCCAAGACACATTAGCCAAGACACCTTAGCCAAGACACATTAGCCAAGACACATTAGCCAAGACACCTTAGCCAAGACACCTTAGCCAAGACACATTAGCCAAGACACATTAGCCAAGACACCTTAGCCAAGACACATTAGCCAAGACGCCTTAGCCAAGACACATTAGCCAAGACACATTAGCCAAGACACCTTAGCCAAGACGCCTTAGCCAAGACACATTAGCCAAGACACATTAGCCAAGACACATTAGCCAAGACACATTAGCCAAGACATATAAGCCAAGACACATTAGCCAAGACACCTTAGCCAAGACACCTTAGCCAAGACACATTAGCCAAGACACCTTAGCCAAGACGCCTTAGCCAAGACACATTAGCCAAGACACATTAGCCAAGACACATTAGCCAAGACACATTAGCCAAGACACCTTAGCCAAGACACATTAGCCAAGACACATTAGCCAAGACACATTAGCCAAGACACATTAGCCAAGACACATTAGCCAAGACACCTTAGCCAAGACACATTAGCCAAGACACATTAGCCAAGACACATTAGCCAAGACACATTAGCCAGGACACCTTAGCCAAGACACCTTAGCCAAGACACATTAGCCGAGACACATTAGCCAAGACACATTAGCCAAGACACCTTAGCCAAGACACCTTAGCCAAGACACCTTAGCCAAGACACCTTAGCCAAGACACATTAGCCAAGACACCTTAGCCAAGACACCTTAGCCAAGACACATTAGCCAGGACACCTTAGCCAAGACACCTTAGCCAAGACACATTAGCCAAGACACATTAGCCAAGACACCTTAGCCAAGACACCTTAGCCAAGACACCTTAGCCAAGACACATTAGCCAAGACACCTTAGCCAAGACACATTAGCCAAGACACATTAGCCAAGACACATTAGCCAAGACACCTTAGCCAAGACACCTTAGCCAAGACACCTTAGCCAAGACACATTAGCAAAGACGCCTTACCCAAGACACATTAGCCAAGACACATTAGCCAAGACACCTTAGCCAAGACACCTTAGCCAAGACACATTAGCCAAGACACATTAGCCAAGACACATTAGCCAAGACACCTTAGCCAAGACACATTAGCCAAGAAACATTAGCCAAGACACATTAGCCGAGACACCTTAGCCAAGACACCTTAGCCAAGACACATTAGCCAAGACACATTAGCCAAGACACATTAGCCAAGACACCTTAGCCAAGACACCTTAGCCAAGACACATTAGCCAAGACACATTAGCCAAGACACCTTAGCCAAGACACCTTAGCCAAGACACCTTAGCCAAGACACATTAGCCAAGACACATTAGCCAAGACACATTAGCCAAGACACCTTAGCCAAGACACCTTAGCCAAGACACATTAGCCAAGACACATTAGCCAAGACACATAAGCCGAGACACCTTAGCCAAGACACCTTAGCCAAGACACATTAGCCAAGACACATTAGCCAAGACACATTAGCCAAGACACATTAGCCAAGACACCTTAGCCAAGACACATTAGCCAAGACACATTAGCCAAGACACCTTAGCCAAGACACCTTAGCCAAGACACATTAGCCAAGACACATTAGCCAAGACACCTTAGCCAAGACACATTAGCCAAGACGCCTTAGCCAAGACACATTAGCCAAGACACATTAGCCAAGACACCTTAGCCAAGACGCCTTAGCCAAGACACATTAGCCAAGACACATTAGCCAAGACACATTAGCCAAGACACATTAGCCAAGACATATAAGCCAAGACACATTAGCCAAGACACCTTAGCCAAGACACCTTAGCCAAGACACATTAGCCAAGACACCTTAGCCAAGACGCCTTAGCCAAGACACATTAGCCAAGACACATTAGCCAAGACACATTAGCCAAGACACATTAGCCAAGACACCTTAGCCAAGACACATTAGCCAAGACACATTAGCCAAGACACATTAGCCAAGACACATTAGCCAAGACACATTAGCCAAGACACCTTAGCCAAGACACATTAGCCAAGACACATTAGCCAAGACACATTAGCCAAGACACCTTAGCCAAGACACCTTAGCCAAGACACATTAGCCAAGACACATTAGCCAAGACACATTAGCCAAGACACCTTAGCCAAGACACCTTAGCCAAGACACCTTAGCCGAGACACCTTAGCCAAGACACCTTAGCCAAGACACATTAGCCAAGACACCTTAGCCAAGACACATTAGCCAAAACACATTAGCCAAGACACATTAGCCGAGACACCTTAGACAAGACACCTTAGCCAAGACACCTTAGCCAAGACACCTTAGCCGAGACACATTAGCCAAGACACCTTAGCCAAGACACATTAGCCAAGACACCTTAGCCAAGACACATTAGCCAAAACACATTAGCCAAGACACATTAGCCGAGACACCTTAGACAAGACACCTTAGCCAAGACACATTAGCCAAGACACCTTAGCCAAGACACATTAGCCAAGACACATTAGCCAAGACACATTAGCCAAAACACATTAGCCAAGACACATTAGCCGAGACACCTTAGACAAGACACCTTAGCCAAGACACATTAGCCAAGACACCTTAGCCAAGACACATTAGCCAAGACACCTTAGCCAAGACACATTAGCTAAGACACATAAGCCAAGACACCTTAGCCAAGACACATTAGCCAAGACACATTAGCCAAGACACCTTAGCCAAGACACCTTAGCCAAGACACATTAGCTAAGACACATAAGCCAAGACACCTTAGCCAAGACACATTAGCCAAGACACCTTAGCCAAGACACATTAGCCAAAACACATTAGCCAAGACACATTAGCCGAGACACCTTAGACAAGACACCTTAGCCAAGACACATTAGCCAAGACACCTTAGCCAAGACACATTAGCCAAGACACATTAGCCAAGACACATTAGCCAAGACACCTTAGCCAAGACACCTTAGCCAAGACACATTAGCCGAGACACATTAGCCAAGACACCTTAGCCAAGACACATTAGCCAAGACACCTTAGCCAAGACACATTAGCCAAGACACATTAGCCAAGACACATTAGCCAAGACACCTTAGCCAAGACACCTTAGCCAAGACACATTAGCCAAGACACCTTAGCCAAGACACATTAGCCAAGACACATTAGCCAAGACACATTAGCCAAGACACCTTAGCCAAGACACCTTAGCCAAGACACATTAGCCGAGACACATTAGCCAAGACACATTAGCCAAGACACCTTAGCCAAGACACCTTAGCCAAGACACATTAGCCAAGACACCTTAGCCAAGACACATTAGCCAAGACACCTTAGCCAAGACACCTTAGCCAAGACACATTAGCCAGGACACCTTAGCCAAGACACCTTAGCCAAGACACATTAGCCAAGACACATTAGCCAAGACACCTTAGCCAAGACACCTTAGCCAAGACACCTTAGCCAAGACACATTAGCCAAGACACCTTAGCCAAGACACATTAGCCAAGACACATTAGCCAAGACACATTAGCCAAGACACCTTAGCCAAGACACCTTAGCCAAGACACCTTAGTTAAGACACATTAGCCAAGACACATTAGCCAAGACACATTAGCCAAGACACCTTAGCCAAGACACCTTAGCCAAGACACCTTAGCCAAGACACATTAGCCAAGACACATTAGCCAAGACACCTTAGCCAAGACACCTTAGCCAAGACACCTTAGCCAAGACACATTAGCCAAGACACATTAGCCAAGACACATTAGCCAAGACACCTTAGCCAAGACACCTTAGCCAAGACACATTAGCCAAGACACATTAGCCGAGACACCTTAGCCAAGACACCTTAGCCAAGACACATTAGCCAAGACACCTTAGCCAAGACACATTAGCCAAGACACATTAGCCAAGACACATTAGCCAAGACACCTTAGCCAAGACACCTTAGCCAAGACACATTAGCCAAGACGCCTTAGCCAAGACACATTAGCCAAGACACATTAGCCAAGACACCTTAGCCAAGACACCTTAGCCAAGACACATTAGCCAAGACACATTAGCCAAGACACATTAGCCAAGACACATTAGCCAAGACATATAAGCCAAGACACATTAGCCAAGACACCTTAGCCAAGACACCTTAGCCAAGACACCTTAGCCAAGACACCTTAGCCAAGACGCCTTAGCCAAGACACATTAGCCAAGACACATTAGCCAAGACACATTAGCCAAGACACATTAGCCAAGACACCTTAGCCAAGACACATTAGCCAAGACACATTAGCCAAGACACATTAGCCAAGACACATTAGCCAAGACACATTAGCCAAGACACCTTAGCCAAGACACATTAGCCAAGACACATTAGCCAAGACACATTAGCCAAGACACATTAGCCAGGACACCTTAGCCAAGACACCTTAGCCAAGACACATTAGCCGAGACACATTAGCCAAGACACATTAGCCAAGACACCTTAGCCAAGACACCTTAGCCAAGACACCTTAGCCAAGACACCTTAGCCAAGACACATTAGCCAAGACACCTTAGCCAAGACACCTTAGCCAAGACACATTAGCCAGGACACCTTAGCCAAGACACCTTAGCCAAGACACATTAGCCAAGACACATTAGCCAAGACACCTTAGCCAAGACACCTTAGCCAAGACACCTTAGCCAAGACACATTAGCCAAGACACCTTAGCCAAGACACATTAGCCAAGACACATTAGCCAAGACACATTAGCCAAGACACCTTAGCCAAGACACCTTAGCCAAGACACCTTAGCCAAGACACATTAGCAAAGACGCCTTAGCCAAGACACATTAGCCAAGACACATTAGCCAAGACACCTTAGCCAAGACACCTTAGCCAAGACACATTAGCCAAGACACATTAGCCAAGACACATTAGCCAAGACACCTTAGCCAAGACACATTAGCCAAGAAACATTAGCCAAGACACATTAGCCGAGACACCTTAGCCAAGACACCTTAGCCAAGACACATTAGCCAAGACACATTAGCCAAGACACATTAGCCAAGACACCTTAGCCAAGACACCTTAGCCAAGACACATTAGCCAAGACACATTAGCCAAGACACCTTAGCCAAGACACCTTAGCCAAGACACCTTAGCCAAGACACATTAGCCAAGACACATTAGCCAAGACACATTAGCCAAGACACCTTAGCCAAGACACCTTAGCCAAGACACATTAGCCAAGACACATTAGCCAAGACACATAAGCCGAGACACCTTAGCCAAGACACCTTAGCCAAGACACATTAGCCAAGACACATTAGCCAAGACACATTAGCCAAGACACATTAGCCAAGACACCTTAGCCAAGACACATTAGCCAAGACACATTAGCCAAGACACCTTAGCCAAGACACCTTAGCCAAGACACATTAGCCAAGACACATTAGCCAAGACACCTTAGCCAAGACACATTAGCCAAGACGCCTTAGCCAAGACACATTAGCCAAGACACATTAGCCAAGACACCTTAGCCAAGACGCCTTAGCCAAGACACATTAGCCAAGACACATTAGCCAAGACACATTAGCCAAGACACATTAGCCAAGACATATAAGCCAAGACACATTAGCCAAGACACCTTAGCCAAGACACCTTAGCCAAGACACATTAGCCAAGACACCTTAGCCAAGACACCTTAGCCAAGACACATTAGCCAAGACACATTAGCCAAAACACATTAGCCAAGACACATTAGCCAAGACACCTTAGCCAAGACACATTAGCCAAGACACATTAGCCAAGACACATTAGCCAAGACACCTTAGCCAAGACACATTAGCCAAGACACATTAGCCAAGACACATTAGCCAAGACACATTAGCCAGGACACCTTAGCCAAGACACCTTAGCCAAGACACATTAGCCAAGACACATTAGCCAAGACACCTTAGCCAAGACACATTAGCCAAGACACATTAGCCAAGACACCTTAGCCAAGACACATTAGCCAAGACACATTAGCCAAGACACCTTAGCCAAGACACCTTAGCCAAGACACATTAGCTAAGACACATAAGCCAAGACACCTTAGCCAAGACACATTAGCCAAGACACCTTAGCCAAGACACATTAGCCAAAACACATTAGCCAAGACACATTAGCCGAGACACCTTAGACAAGACACCTTAGCCAAGACACATTAGCCAAGACACCTTAGCCAAGACACATTAGCCAAGACACATTAGCCAAGACACATTAGCCAAGACACCTTAGCCAAGACACCTTAGCCAAGACACATTAGCCGAGACACATTAGCCAAGACACCTTAGCCAAGACACATTAGCCAAGACACCTTAGCCAAGACACATTAGCCAAAACACATTAGCCAAGACACATTAGCCGAGACACCTTAGACAAGACACATAAGCCAAGACACATTAGCCAAGACACCTTAGCCAAGACACATTAGCCAAGACACATTAGCCAAGACACATTAGCCAAGACACCTTAGCCAAGACACCTTAGCCAAGACACATTAGCCGAGACACATTAGCCAAGACACATTAGCCAAGACACCTTAGCCAAGACACCTTAGCCAAGACACATTAGCCAAGACACCTTAGCCAAGACACATTAGCCAAGACACCTTAGCCAAGACACCTTAGCCAAGACACATTAGCCAGGACACCTTAGCCAAGACACCTTAGCCAAGACACATTAGCCAAGACACATTAGCCAAGACACCTTAGCCAAGACACCTTAGCCAAGACACCTTAGCCAAGACACATTAGCCAAGACACCTTAGCCAAGACACATTAGCCAAGACACATTAGCCAAGACACATTAGCCAAGACACCTTAGCCAAGACACCTTAGCCAAGACACCTTAGTTAAGACACATTAGCCAAGACACATTAGCCAAGACACATTAGCCAAGACACCTTAGCCAAGACACCTTAGCCAAGACACCTTAGCCAAGACACATTAGCCAAGACACATTAGCCAAGACACCTTAGCCAAGACACCTTAGCCAAGACACCTTAGCCAAGACACATTAGCCAAGACACATTAGCCAAGACACATTAGCCAAGACACCTTAGCCAAGACACCTTAGCCAAGACACATTAGCCAAGACACATTAGCCGAGACACCTTAGCCAAGACACCTTAGCCAAGACACATTAGCCAAGACACCTTAGCCAAGACACATTAGCCAAGACACATTAGCCAAGACACATTAGCCAAGACACCTTAGCCAAGACACCTTAGCCAAGACACATTAGCCAAGACACATTAGCCAAGACACCTTAGCCAAGACACATTAGCCAAGACGCCTTAGCCAAGACACATTAGCCAAGACACATTAGCCAAGACACCTTAGCCAAGACACATTAGCCAAGACACATTAGCCAAGACACCTTAGCCAAGACACCTTAGCCAAGACACATTAGCCAAGATACATTAGCCAAGACACCTTAGCCAAGACACATTAGCCAAGACACCTTAGCCAAGACACCTTAGCCAAGACACATTAGCCAGGACACCTTAGCCAAGACACCTTAGCCAAGACACATTAGCCAAGACACATTAGCCAAGACACCTTAGCCAAGACACCTTAGCCAAGACACCTTAGCCAAGACACATTAGCCAAGACACCTTAGCCAAGACACATTAGCCAAGACACATTAGCTAAGACACATAAGCCAAGACACCTTAGCCAAGACACATTAGCCAAGACACCTTAGCCAAGACACATTAGCCAAAACACATTAGCCAAGACACATTAGCCGAGACACCTTAGACAAGACACCTTAGCCAAGACACATTAGCCAAGACACCTTAGCCAAGACACATTAGCCAAGACACATTAGCCAAGACACATTAGCCAAGACACCTTAGCCAAGACACCTTAGCCAAGACACATTAGCCGAGACACATTAGCCAAGACACATTAGCCAAGACACCTTAGCCAAGACACCTTAGCCAAGACACATTAGCCAAGACACCTTAGCCAAGACACATTAGCCAAGACACCTTAGCCAAGACACCTTAGCCAAGACACATTAGTCAGGACACCTTAGCCAAGACACCTTAGCCAAGACACATTAGCCAAGACACATTAGCCAAGACACCTTAGCCAAGACACCTTAGCCAAGACACCTTAGCCAAGACACATTAGCCAAGACACCTTAGCCAAGACACATTAGCCAAGACACATTAGCCAAGACACATTAGCCAAGACACCTTAGCCAAGACACCTTAGCCAAGACACCTTAGCCAAGACACATTAGCCAAGACGCCTTAGCCAAGACACATTAGCCAAGACACATTAGCCAAGACACCTTAGCCAAGACACATTAGCCAAGAAACATTAGCCAAGACACATTAGCCGAGACACCTTAGCCAAGACACCTTAGCCAAGACACATTAGCCAAGACACCTTAGTTAAGACACATTAGCCAAGACACATTAGCCAAGACACATTAGCCAAGACACCTTAGCCAAGACACCTTAGCCAAGACACCTTAGCCAAGACACATTAGCCAAGACACATTAGCCAAGACACCTTAGCCAAGACACCTTAGCCAAGACACCTTAGCCAAGACACATTAGCCAAGACACATTAGCCAAGACACATTAGCCAAGACACCTTAGCCAAGACACCTTAGCCAAGACACATTAGCCAAGACACATTAGCCTAGACACCTTAGCCAAGACACCTTAGCCAAGACACATTAGCCAAGACACCTTAGCCAAGACACATTAGCCAAGACACATTAGCCAAGACACATTAGCCAAGACACCTTAGCCAAGACACCTTAGCCAAGACACATTAGCCAAGACACATTAGCCAAGACACCTTAGCCAAGACACATTAGCCAAGACGCCTTAGCCAAGACACATTAGCCAAGACACATTAGCCAAGACACCTTAGCCAAGACACATTAGCCAAGACACATTAGCCAAGACACCTTAGCCAAGACACCTTAGCCAAGACACATTAGCCAAGATACATTAGCCAAGACACCTTAGCCAAGACACATTAGCCAAGACACCTTAGCCAAGACACCTTAGCCAAGACAACTTAGCCAAGACACCTTAGCCAAGACGCATTAGCCAAGACACCTAAGCCAAGACACCTTAGCCAAGACACCTTAGCCAAGACACCTTAGCCAAGACACATTAGCCAAGACACATTAGCCAAGACACATTAGCCGAGACACCTTAGGCAAGACACCTTAGCCAAGACACATTAGCCAAGACACATTAGTCAAGACACATTAGCCAAGACGCATTAGCAAAGACACCTAAGCCAAGACACCTTAGCCAAGACACATTAGCCAAGATACATTAGCCAAGACACATTAGCCAAGACACCTTAGCCAAGACACCTTAGCCAAGACACATTAGCCAAGACACCTTAGCCAAGACACATTAGCCAAGACACATTAGCCAAGACACCTAAGCCAAGACACATTAGCCAAGACACATTAGCCAAGACACATTAGCCAAGACACATTAGCCGAGACACCTTAGGCAAGACACCTTAGCCAAGACACCTTAGCCAAGACACCTTAGCCAAGACACCTTAGCCAAGACACCTTAGCCAAGACACATTAGCCAAGACACATAAGCCAAGACACCTTAGCCAAGACACATTAGCCAAGACACATTAGCCAAGACACCTTAGCCAAGACTCCTTAGCCAAGACACCTTAGCCAAGACACCTTAGCCAAGACACATTAGCCAAGACACATTAGCCAAGACACATTAGCCAAGACACATTAGCCAAGACACATTAGCCAAGACACCTTAGCCAAGACACCTTGGCCAAGACACATTAGCCAAGACACATTAGCCAAGACACCTTAGCCAAGACAACTTAGCCAAGACACCTTAGCCAAGACGCATTAGCCAAGACACCTAAGCCAAGACACCTTAGCCAAGACACCTTAGCCAAGACACATTAGCCAAGACACATTAGCCAAGACACATTAGCCGAGACACCTTAGGCAAGACACCTTAGCCAAGACACCTTAGCCAAGACACCTTAGCCAAGACACATTAGCCAAGACACCTTAGCCAAGACACCTTAGCCAAGACACCTTAGCCAAGACACCTTAGCCAAGACACATTAGCCAAGACACATTAGCCAAGACACCTAAGCCAAGACACATTAGCCGAGACACCTTAGCCAAGACACCTTTGCCAAGACACATTAGCCAAGACACATTAGCCAAGACACATTAGCCAAGACACATTAGCCAAGACACATAAGCCAAGACACATTTGCCAAGACACATTAGCCAAGACACATTAGCCAAGACACCTTAGCCAAGACACATTAGCCAAGACACATTAGCCAAGACACATTAGCCAAGACACCTTAGCCAAGACACATTAGCCAAGACACATTAGCCGAGACACCTTAGCCAAGACACATTAGCCAAGACACATTAGCCAAGACACATTAGCCAAGACACATTAGCCAAGACACATAAGCCAAGACACCTTAGCCAAGACACCTTAGCCAAGACTTCTTAGCCAAGACACATTAGCCAAGACACCTTAGCCAAGACACATTAGCCAAGACACATTAGCCAAGACACATTAGCCAAGACACCTTAGCCAAGACACCTTAGCCAAGACACATTAGCCAAGACACATTAGCCAAGACACCTTAGCCAAGACACATTAGCCAAGACACATAAGCCAAGACACCTTAGCCAAGACACCTTAGCCAAGACACTTTAGCCAAGACGCATTAGCCAAGACACCTTAGCCAAGACACCTTAGCCGGAGATGCTGGCCAGGTGAAAGCACTTGGCCAAATGGAGGCGGTGGACATCAGGTTCATCGATGCAGAAACACAGGCAACCGATGTCGAGCACGATCTTCGCAGGCAGTTCACTGACTTGGACGGGATAACCTTCGAAGTGAAGATGAAATCTTCCTTCAGCGGTATGCAGACCGCCTCAATAAAACTGCCATCGAAGCTAGCATCAACGGTAGCTGCGGTTGGGAAAATCGAGATCGGCTGGTCGATCTGTCCGGTGAAGCTGGTTTTGCCGAGTAGGAAGTGCTTTAGATGCTGGGAAATTGGCCATCAATCACGTGATTGTAAAGGTCCCAACAGGACCGATTGTTGTCTGCGCTGCGGAGAGAAAGGGCATTTCGCTTCAAATTGCTTTAAACCAGCAAAATGCGTCCTTTGCCCACCCGGGTCCAATGGACACCACACCAGTGGCACGTTCTGCCCGATTGGAAAAAATCAAGCAGCATGGAAGTAGTCCAGTTGAACCTGAACCACTGCGAGTTGGCACAGGACCTGCTAGAACAAGTGCTCAAAGAAGAGAAAGGAGACGTGGCTATCCTTTCAGAACCATACAAACACCCAGCTGGTATGAATAACTGGGCAGTAGACTCTACCGGAAGTGCGGCTATCTGGGCGGTGAGCAAATACCCAATCCAGCAGATTGTAAGCCGAGGCGAAGGTTTCGTGATCGCAGTGATAAACCGAATTACATTCTGCAGTTGCTACGTTCCACCAAGTTGGGAACTAGAGAAGTTCACCGAAATGCTCCGTAAAATCTCCGATGCAGTGCAGGACGTAAACCCGGTTGTCATTGCCGGCGATTTTAACGCTTGGGCAACCGAATGGGGCAGCAAGCGAACAAACAGCAGAGGCGAAGTACTGCTCGAATGTTTCGCAAGACTAAACCTAGTGCTAGCGAACGTGGGTTCTACCCCCACTTTCAACAGAAATGGAAGATCATCAGTGATCGATCTGACATTCTGCAGTCCTGCATTAGTGCATGGGATGAATTGGAAAGTATGCAGTGCTTTCACACTCAGTGACCACAGTGTTATACGGTACGCGGTGGGGAAAAGTCCCGCTAGAGCCAGACAGTTGACAGGGTTTGTGGGCTGGAGAACGAAGAGCTTCAATCAGGATCTCTTTCTAGAATCGCTTCGCTTCGGAGACTTCTCGAATACTTTCACGGCCGCCGAGGTAGTGTCTGCAGTTTCCAAAGCCTGCGATACAAGCATGCCGAGAAGGAGACAAGGTAGGCATTCTCGACATGCAGTCTACTGGTGGAACGCCGATATATCAGCAAGTCGCAGCTCATGCATCAAAGCGCGGAGAAAACTGTAACGTGCCAAATCATCGACACAAAGAGACGAATTGAGAGCAGTGTACATCTCGGCTAGGTCGGTGCTCAAACACAAGATTAAGGCGAGTAAGTTGCGATGCTTCCAGCTTTTGTGCGATGAGATGCAAGAAAATCCTTTCGGCGCTTACCGGCTTTTGATGAACAAAACAGTGGGTCGTTACCAGCCGCGGGAAAAATGCTTTAACACGCTCAATCGCATCATTGAGCAGCTCTTCCCCACACACGAAGCCCCCTCACTGTGCGATGTTTTTTGCGCTCCCGAGGTGGAACCAGAACCAGTAACTGTCGAAGAGCTTCGGAATGCTGTAGATGGCCTAAAAACAGGCAAAGCTCCAGGCCCGGATGGTATACCGATGGAAGCGGTCAAAGCGGCCATAAAGGAGTACCCGGAAGTGTTTCGGGCGTTGTTCCAGCACTGTTTCGACACCGGAGTCTTTCCCACTGTGTGGAAGAGACAGAAGCTCGTGCTTCTTCCGAAATCAGGGACACCTCCCGGCGAACCTTCAGCTCACAGGCCCCTAGGCATCATCGACAATCTTGCAAAGGTGTTAGAGATACTAACACTAAACCGCCTGGTTGTCTACACTGAAAGCCAGCATGGTCTGTCGGATAGGCAATCCGGTTTTCGGAAAGGGCGATCTACCGGTGATGCAATTACTACAGTTCTGGAAAAGGGGCGGACCGCGTTTAACAAGAAAAGAACGGGAAACCGCTACTGTGCGGTCATTACAATTGACGTGAAGAACGCGTTCAACAGCGCCAATTGGGAAGCCATCGCGGTAGCGCTGAACAGAATGCTGGTTTCTCCGTACCTTTGCAGGCTACTGAGGAATTACCTCGACCACCGGGTGCTTCTGTACGACACGGATCAAGGTATAAAATCATCCAGGATCACCGCAGGCGTCCCACAGGGATCGATTCTAGGTCCGACGCTGTGGAACGTTATGTACAACGGAGTGTTGACCCTTGACCTACCCCCGGGAGCTGAGCTGGTAGGTTTCGCCGATGACATTGCTTTGACGGTACTCGGTGAGTCTGTAGAGGAGATTGAGTTCCTTGCGTCAGACTCGGTGTGCAGAGTCAAAAAGTGGATGCTAAACATGAAGCTAGAGATTGCTCACAAAAAAACTGGATTCATGATCATTAGCAGCCACAAGGAAGTCCAGTCGGCGAGCATACGGGTGGGCTCAGAAAGCATCAAGTCCGTCCGTCAGTTAAAATACCTTGGCGTAATCATCGATGACCGCATTAACTTTCGAAAACACCTTGAGTATGCCTGCAAGAACGCCACTCAAACTGCTAACACGCTAGTGGCGGCCATGCCTAACATCGGTGGCCCCAGAAGTAGTTGCAGACGCATCTTTGCAAATGTAGCCATCTCGCGCCTGCGCTACAATGCAGCGGTCTGGGCACATGTTCTGGTAGTAAAAGAGAACCAGCATATGGTAAACAGGGTGCATCGTCTGTTAGCAATGAGAGTGATCTGTGCGTATAGGACGATTTCATATCCGGCAGTTTGCGTGATCGCAGGTATGATGCCTATATGCACAGTCTTGGCGGAAGACTGCCTGTGTGATAGAGGTACGGGTGAATCAAGCGCCGGGTTGTCTAGATCCTCTGCTAAGGCCATCTCCATGAGGAAGTGGCAGTCCGATTGGGATAGCTCGTCCAAGGGGCGTTGGACCTACGCGCTGATACCGGATATTGCAGCATGGACGGGAAGAAAACACGGTGAAGTGAACTTCTTTATTACGCAGTTCCTATCCGGCCATGGGTGCTTTCGAAGCTACCTTTTCAAGCACCGTCACGCGAGCTCTTCGCGCTGCCCAGCGTGCCCTAACGACGAGGAAACAGCGGAACACGTGTTGTTCCACTGTCAAAGGTTCACCGAAGAGCGATGTGATCTCAACATAAAGTGCGGAGCAGCGATTAACAAATCAAATCTCGTTGGGTTGATGTTAAAGAGAGCAGAGCAGTGGGTCGCCGTTGAGGTCGCCATGCGGTCAATGGCAACGAAGCTGCAGTACTGGTGGAAGGAGGACCAACGACTCGGACGATCCTGATCGTGTTAGTGTTCGTGTTAGTGTCGACTTCGAAAAACGTTTGCTGTGCCGTAGACAGTGTCCGCATCCCAGTGTTCACGTTAGTGTTATGTTGTGTCAAAATTAGTGCTCGTTTCATTAGTGTACCGTCAGTCGTAAGTACTCTATGTTCGTGAACTGTCCTTCTGTCTCGCGAATGTGGTCCATGGTGCAATAGCGTAGATGCGATGCTAATGCATAACCCTTCCTCACGAAGCATACCGAAAGGTGAACCCATGGGGAAGGGCATATGGCCCAAGGAGGGGGTTTACTGGGTAAAAATCCCATGTCAACACCCATGCTTTCATGCGGAGTCTTTCGAAGATTCCCCCTCCTTGTAAAACAAAAAAAAAAAAAAAAACAACCTTAGCCAAGACACCTTAGCCAAGACACGTTAGCCAAGACACATTAGCCAAGACACATTAGCCGAGACACCTTGGACAAGACACCTTAGCCAAGACACCTTAGCCAAGACACCTTAGCCAAGACACATTAGCCAAGACACCTTAGCCAAGACACATTAGCCAAGACACCTTAGCCAAGACACATTAGCCAAGACACATTAGCCAAGACACATTAGCCAAGACACCTTAGCCAAGACACATTAGCCAAGACGCCTTAGCCAAGACACATTAGCCAAGACACATTAGCCAAGACACCTTAGCCAAGACACATTAGCCAAGACACATTAGCCAAGACACCTTAGCCAAGACACCTTAGCCAAGACACATTAGCCAAGATACATTAGCCAAGACACCTTAGCCAAGACACATTAGCCAAGACACCTTAGCCAAGACACCTTAGCCAAGACAACTTAGCCAAGACACCTTAGCCAAGACGCATTAGCCAAGACACCTAAGCCAAGACACCTTAGCCAAGACACCTTAGCCAAGACACCTTAGCCAAGACACATTAGCCAAGACACATTAGCCAAGACACATTAGCCGAGACACCTTAGGCAAGACACCTTAGCCAAGACACATTAGCCAAGACACATTAGTCAAGACACATTAGCCAAGACGCATTAGCAAAGACACCTAAGCCAAGACACCTTAGCCAAGACACATTAGCCAAGACACATTAGCCAAGACACATTAGCCAAGTCACATTAGCCGAGACACCTTAGCCAAGACACCTTAGCCGAGACACATTAGCCAAGACACCTTAGCCAAGACACATTAGCCAAGACACATTAGCCAAGACACATTAGCCAAGACACCTTAGCCAAGACACATTAGCCAAGACGCATTAGCCAAGACACCTAAGCCAAGACACCTTAGCCAAGACACATTAGCCAAGACACATTAGCCAAGACACATTAGCCGATACACCTTAGGCAAGACACCATAGCCAAGACACCTTAGAAAATACACCTTAGCCAAGACACATTAGCCAAGACACAGAAGCCGAGACACATAAGCCAAGACACATTAGCCAAGACACATTAGCCAAGACGCATTAGCCAAGACACCTTAGCCAAGACACGTTAGACAAGACACATTAGGCAAGACACATTAGCCAAGACACATTAGTTAAGACACCTTAGCCAAGACACATTAGCCAAGACACCTTAGCCAAGACACATTAGCCAAGACACATTAGAAAAGATACATTAGCCAAGACACATTAGCCAAGACACCTTAGCCAAGACACCTTAGCCAAGACACCTTAGAAAATAAACCTTAGCCAAGACACCTTAGCCAAGACACCTTAGCCAAGACACAGAAGCCGAGACACATAAGCCAAGACACATTAGCCAAGACACATTAGCCAAGACGCATTAGCCAAGACACCTAAGCCAAGACACATTAGCCAAGACACATTAGCCAAGACACATTAGCCAAGACGCATTAGCCAAGACACCTTAGCCAAGACACGTTAGCCAAGACACATTAGGCAAGACACATTAGCCAAGACACCTTAGCCAAGACACCTTAGCCAAGACACATTAGCCAAGACACCTTAGCCAAGACACATTAGCCAAGACACCTTAGTTAAGACACATTAGCCAAGACACATTAGCCAAGACACATTAGCCAAGACACCTTAGCCAAGACACCTTAGCCAAGACACCTTAGCCAAGACACATTAGCCAAGACACATTAGCCAAGACACCTTAGCCAAGACACCTTAGCCAAGACACCTTAGCCTAGACACATTAGCCAAGACACATTAGCCAAGACACATTAGCCAAGACACCTTAGCCAAGACACCTTAGCCAAGACACATCAGCCAAGACACATTAGCCGAGACACCTTAGCCAAGACACCTTAGCCAAGACACATTAGCCAAGACACCTTAGCCAAGACACATTAGCCAAGACACATTAGCCAAGACACATTAGCCAAGACACCTTAGCCAAGACACCTTAGCCAAGACACCTTAGCCAAGACACCTTAGCCAAGACACATTAGCCAAGACACATTAGCCAAGACACCTTAGCCAAGACACCTTAGCCAAGACACCTTAGCCTAGACACATTAGCCAAGACACATTAGCCAAGACACATTAGCCAAGACACCTTAGCCAAGACACCTTAGCCAAGACACATTAGCCAAGACACATTAGCCGAGACACCTTAGCCAAGACACCTTAGCCAAGACACATTAGCCAAGACACCTTAGCCAAGACACATTAGCCAAGACACATTAGCCAAGACACATTAGCCAAGACACCTTAGCCAAGACACCTTAGCCAAGACACATTAGCCAAGACACATTAGCCAAGACACCTTAGCCAAGACGCATTAGCCAAGACACCTAAGCCAAGACACCTTAGCCAAGACACCTTAGCCAAGACACCTTAGCCAAGACACATTAGCCAAGACACATTAGCCAAGACACATTAGCCGAGACACCTTAGGCAAGACACCTTAGCCAAGACACATTAGCCAAGACACATTAGTCAAGACACATTAGCCAAGACGCATTAGCAAAGACACCTTAGCCAAGACACCTTAGCCAAGACACATTAGCCAAGACACATTAGCCAAGACACATTAGCCAAGACACATTAGCCGAGACACCTTAGCCAAGACACCTTAGCCAAGACACATTAGCCAAGACACCTTAGCCAAGACACATTAGCCAAGACACATTAGCCAAGACACATTAGCCAAGACACCTTAGCCAAGACACATTAGCCAAGACGCATTAGCCAAGACACCTAAGCCAAGACACCTTAGCCAAGACACATTAGCCAAGACACATTAGCCAAGACACATTAGCCGAGACACCTTAGGCAAGACACATTAGCCAAGACACCTTAGCCAAGACACCTTAGCCAAGACACCTTAGCCAAGACACCTTAGCCAAGACACATTAGCCAAGACACATAAGCCAAGACACCTTAGCCAAGACACATTAGCCAAGACACATTAGCCAAGACACCTTAGCCAAGACACCTTAGCCAAGACACCTTAGCCAAGACACCTTAGCCAAGATGCATTAGCCAAGACACATTAGCCAAGACACATTAGCCAAGACACATTAGCCAAGACACATTAGCCAAGACACCTTAGCCAAGACACCTTGGCCAAGACACATTAGCCAAGACACATTAGCCAAGACACCTTAGCCAAGACAACTTAGCCAAGACACCTTAGCCAAGACGCATTAGCCAAGACACCTTAGCCAAGACACCTTAGCCAAGACACCTTAGCCAAGACACATTAGCCAAGACACATTAGCCAAGACACATTAGCCGAGACACCTTAGGCAAGACACCTTAGCCAAGACACCTTAGCCAAGACACCTTAGCCAAGACACATTAGCCAAGACACCTTAGCCAAGACACCTTAGCCAAGACACATTAGCCAAGACACCTTAGCCAAGACACATTAGCCAAGACACATTAGCCAAGACACCTAAGCCAAGACACATTAGCCGAGACACCTTAGCCAAGACACCTTTGCCAAGACACATTAGCCAAGACACATTAGCCAAGACATATTAGCCAAGACACATTAGCCAAGACACATAAGCCAAGACACATTTGCCAAGACACATTAGCCAAGACACATTAGCCAAGACACCTTAGCCAAGACACATTAGCCAAGACACATTAGCCAAGACACATTAGCCAAGACACCTTAGCCAAGACACATTAGCCAAGACACATTAGCCGAGACACCTTAGCCAAGACACATTAGCCAAGACACATTAGCCAAGGCACATTAGCCAAGACACATTAGCCAAGACACATTAGCCAAGACACATAAGCCAAGACACCTTAGCCAAGACACCTTAGCCAAGACTTCTTAGCCAAGACACATTAGCCAAGACACCTTAGCCAAGACACATTAGCCAAGACACATTAGCCAAGACACATTAGCCAAGACACCTTAGCCAAGACACCTTAGCCAAGACACATTAGCCAAGACACATTAGCCAAGACACCTTAGCCAAGACACATTAGCCAAGACACATAAGCCAAGACACCTTAGCCAAGACACCTTAGCCAAGACACTTTAGCCAAGACGCATTAGCCAAGACACCTAAGCCAAGACACCTTAGCCGGAGATGCTGGCCAGGTGAAAGCACTTGGCCAAATGGAGGCGGTGGACATCAGGTTCATCGATGCAGAAACACAGGCAACCGATGTCGAGCACGATCTTCGCAGGCAGTTCACTGACTTGGACGGGATAACCTTCGAAGTGAAGATGAAATCTTCCTTCAGCGGTATGCAGACCGCCTCAATAAAACTGCCATCGAAGCTAGCATCAACGGTAGCTGCGGTTGGGAAAATCGAGATCGGCTGGTCGATCTGTCCGGTGAAGCTGGTTTTGCCGAGTAGGAAGTGCTTTAGATGCTGGGAAATTGGCCATCAATCACGTGATTGTAAAGGTCCCAACAGGACCGATTGTTGTCTGCGCTGCGGAGAGAAAGGGCATTTCGCTTCAAATTGCTTTAAACCAGCAAAATGCGTCCTTTGCCCACCCGGGTCCAATGGACACCACACCAGTGGCACGTTCTGCCCGATTGGAAAAAATCAAGCAGCATGGAAGTAGTCCAGTTGAACCTGAACCACTGCGAGTTGGCACAGGACCTGCTAGAACAAGTGCTCAAAGAAGAGAAAGGAGACGTGGCTATCCTTTCAGAACCATACAAACACCCAGCTGGTATGAATAACTGGGCAGTAGACTCTACCGGAAGTGCGGCTATCTGGGCGGTGAGCAAATACCCAATCCAGCAGATTGTAAGCCGAGGCGAAGGTTTCGTGATCGCAGTGATAAACCGAATTACATTCTGCAGTTGCTACGTTCCACCAAGTTGGGAACTAGAGAAGTTCACCGAAATGCTCCGTAAAATCTCCGATGCAGTGCAGGACGTAAACCCGGTTGTCATTGCCGGCGATTTTAACGCTTGGGCAACCGAATGGGGCAGCAAGCGAACAAACAGCAGAGGCGAAGTACTGCTCGAATGTTTCGCAAGACTAAACCTAGTGCTAGCGAACGTGGGTTCTACCCCCACTTTCAACAGAAATGGAAGATCATCAGTGATCGATCTGACATTCTGCAGTCCTGCATTAGTCCATGGGATGAATTGGAAAGTATGCAGTGCTTTCACACTCAGTGACCACAGTGTTATACGGTACGCGGTGGGGAAAAGTCCCGCTAGAGCCAGACAGTTGACAGGGTTTGTGGGCTGGAGAACGAAGAGCTTCAATCAGGATCTCTTTCTAGAATCGCTTCGCTTCGGAGACTTCTCGAATACTTTCACGGCCGCCGAGGTAGTGTCTGCAGTTTCCAAAGCCTGCGATACAAGCATGCCGAGAAGGAGACAAGGTAGGCATTCTCGACATGCAGTCTACTGGTGGAACGCCGATATATCAGCAAGTCGCAGCTCATGCATCAAAGCGCGGAGAAAACTGTAACGTGCCAAATCATCGACACAAAGAGACGAATTGAGAGCAGTGTACATCTCGGCTAGGTCGGTGCTCAAACACAAGATTAAGGCGAGTAAGTTGCGATGCTTCCAGCTTTTGTGCGATGAGATGCAAGAAAATCCTTTCGGCGCTTACCGGCTTTTGATGAACAAAACAGTGGGTCGTTACCAGCCGCGGGAAAAATGCTTTAACACGCTCAATCGCATCATTGAGCAGCTCTTCCCCACACACGAAGCCCCCTCACTGTGCGATGTTTTTTGCGCTCCCGAGGTGGAACCAGAACCAGTAACTGTCGAAGAGGTTCGGAATGCTGTAGATGGCCTAAAAACAGGCAAAGCTCCAGGCCCGGATGGTATACCGATGGAAGCGGTCAAAGCGGCCATAAAGGAGTACCCGGAAGTGTTTCGGGCGTTGTTCCAGCACTGTTTCGACACCGGAGTCTTTCCCACTGTGTGGAAGAGACAGAAGCTCGTGCTTCTTCCGAAATCAGGGACACCTCCCGGCGAACCTTCAGCTCACAGGCCCCTAGGCATCATCGACAATCTTGCAAAGGTGTTAGAGATACTAACACTAAACCGCCTGGTTGTCTACACTGAAAGCCAGCATGGTCTGTCGGATAGGCAATCCGGTTTTCGGAAAGGGCGATCTACCGGTGATGCAATTACTACAGTTCTGGAAAAGGGGCGGACCGCGTTTAACAAGAAAAAACCGGGAAACCGCTACTGTGCGGTCATTACAATTGACGTGAAGAACGCGTTCAACAGCGCCAATTGGGAAGCCATCGCGGTAGCGCTGAACAGAATGCTGGTTCCTCCGTACCTTTGCAGGCTACTGAGGAATTACCTCGACCACCGGGTGCTTCTGTACGACACGGATCAAGGTATAAAATCATCCAGGATCACCGCAGGCGTCCCACAGGGATCGATTCTAGGTCCGACGCTGTGGAACGTTATGTACAACGGAGTGTTGACCCTTGACCTACCCCCGGGAGCTGAGCTGGTAGGTTTCGCCGATGACATTGCTTTGACGGTACTCGGTGAGTCTGTAGAGGAGATTGAGTTCCTTGCGTCAGACTCGGTGTGCAGAGTCAAAAAGTGGATGCTAAGCATGAAGCTAGAGATTGCTCACAAAAAAACTGGATTCATGATCATTAGCAGCCACAAGGAAGTCCAGTCGGCGAGCATACGGGTGGGCTCAGAAAGCATCAAGTCCGTCCGTCAGTTAAAATACCTTGGCGTAATCATCGATGACCGCATTAACTTTCGAAAACACCTTGAGTATGCCTGCAAGAACGCCACTCAAACTGCTAACACGCTAGTGGCGGCCATGCCTAACATCGGTGGCCCCAGAAGTAGTTGCAGACGCATCTTTGCAAATGTAGCCATCTCGCGCCTGCGCTACAATGCAGCGGTCTGGGCACATGTTCTGGTAGTAAAAGAGAACCAGCATATGGTAAACAGGGTGCATCGTCTGTTAGCAATGAGAGTGATCTGTGCGTATAGGACGATTTCATATCCGGCAGTTTGCGTGATCGCAGGTATGATGCCTATATGCACAGTCTTGGCGGAAGACTGCCTGTGTGATAGAGGTACGGGTGAATCAAGCGCCGGGTTGTCTAGATCCTCTGCTAAGGCCATCTCCATGAGGAAGTGGCAGTCCGATTGGGATAGCTCGTCCAAGGGGCGTTGGACCTACGCGCTGATACCGGATATTGCAGCATGGACGGGAAGAAAACACGGTGAAGTGAACTTCTTTATTACGCAGTTCCTATCCGGCCATGGGTGCTTTCGAAGCTACCTTTTCAAGCACCGTCACGCGAGCTCTTCGCGCTGCCCAGCGTGCCCTAACGACGAGGAAACAGCGGAACACGTGTTGTTCCACTGTCAAAGGTTCACCGAAGAGCGATGTGATCTCAACATAAAGTGCGGAGCAGCGATTAACAAATCAAATCTCGTTGGGTTGATGTTAAAGAGAGCAGAGCAGTGGGTCGCCGTTGAGGTCGCCATGCGGTCAATGGCAACGAAGCTGCAGTACTGGTGGAAGGAGGACCAACGACTCGGACGATCCTGATCGTGTTAGTGTTCGTGTTAGTGTCGACTTCGAAAAACGTTTGCTGTGCCGTAGACAGTGTCCGCATCCCAGTGTTCACGTTAGTGTTATGTTGTGTCAAAATTAGTGCTCGTTTCATTAGTGTACCGTCAGTCGTAAGTACTCTATGTTCGTGAACTGTCCTTCTGTCTCGCGAATGTGGTCCATGGTGCAATAGCGTAGATGCGATGCAAATGCATAACCCTTCCTCACGAAGCATACCGAAAGGTGAACCCATGGGGAAGGGCATATGGCCCAAGGAGGGGGTTTACTGGGTAAAAATCCCATGTCAACACCCATGCTTTCATGCGGAGTCTTTCGAAGATTCCCCCTCCTTGTAAAACAAAAAAAAAAAAAAAAAAAAAACCTTAGCCAAGACACCTTAGCCAAGACACGTTAGCCAAGACACATTAGCCAAGACACATTAGCCGAGACACCTTGGACAAGACACCTTAGCCAAGACACCTTAGCCAAGACACCTTAGCCAAGACACATTAGCCAAGACACCTTAGCCAAGACACATTAGCCAAGACACCTTAGCCAAGACACATTAGCCAAGACACATTAGCCAAGACACATTAGCCGAGACACCATAGCCAAGACACATTAGCCAAGACACATTAGCCAAGACACATTAGCCAAGACACATTAGCCAAGACACATTAGCCAAGACACATTAGCCAAGACACATTAGCCAAGACACCTTAGCCAAGACACCTTAGCCAAGACACCTTGGCCAAGACACATTAGCCAAGACACATTAGCCAAGACACATTAGCCAAGACACCTTAGCCAAGACATATTAGCCAAGACACATTAGCCAAGACACCTTAGCCAAGACACCTTAGCCAAGACACATTAGCCAAGACACATTAGCCAAGACACATTAGCCAAGACACATTAGCCAAGACACCTTAGCCAAGACACATTAGCTAAGACACATTAGCCAAGACACATTAGCCAAGACACATTAGCCAAGACACATTAGCCAAGACACCTTAGCCAAGACACCTTAGCCAAGACACATTAGCCAAGACACATTAGCCAAGACACATTAGCCAAGACACATTAGCCAAGACACCTTAGCCAAGACATATTAGCCAAGACACATTAGCCAAGACACCTTAGCCAAGACACCTTAGCCAAGACACATTAGCCAAGACACATTAGCCAAGACACATTAGCCAAGACACCTTAGCCAAGACATATTAGCCAAGACACATTAGCCAAGACACCTTAGCCAAGACACCTTAGCCAAGACACATTAGCCAAGACACATTAGCCAAGACACATTAGCCAAGACACATTAGCCAAGACACCTTAGCCAAGACACCTTAGCCAAGACACCTTAGAAAATACACCTTAGCCAAGACACATTAGCCAAGACACAGAAGCCGAGACACATAAGCCAAGACACATTAGCCAAGACACATTAGCCAAGACGCATTAGCCAAGACACCTTAGCCAAGACACGTTAGCCAAGACACATTAGGCAAGACACATTAGCCAAGACACATTAGTTAAGACACCTTAGCCAAGACACATTAGCCAAGACACATTAGCCAAGACACATTAGCCAAGACACATTAGAAAAGATACTTTAGCCAAGACACATTAGCCAAGACACCTTAGCCAAGACACCTTAGCCAAGACACCTTAGAAAATACACCTTAGCCAAGACACCTTAGCCAAGACACCTTAGCCAAGACACAGAAGCCGAGACACATAAGCCAAGACACATTAGCCAAGACACATTAGCCAAGACGCATTAGCCAAGACACCTAAGCCAAGACACATTAGCCAAGACACATTAGGCAAGACACATTAGCCAAGACACATTAGTTAAGACACCTTAGCCAAGACACATTAGCCAAGACACATTAGCCAAGACACATTAGCCAAGACACATTAGCCAAGACACATTAGCCAAGATACATTAGCCAAGACACCTTAGCCAAGACACCTTAGCCAAGACACCTTAGCCAAGACACCTTAGCCAAGACACCTTAGCCAAGACACATTAGCCAAGACACCTTAGCCAAGACACCTTAGCCAAGACACAGAAGCCGAAACACATTAACCAAGACACATTAGCCAAGACACATTAGCCAAGACGCATTAGCCAAGACACCTTAGCCAAGACACATTAGCCAAGACACATTAGGCAAGACACATTAGCCAAGACACATTAGTTAAGACACCTTAGCCAAGACACATTAGCCAAGACACATTAGCCAAGACACATTAACCAAGACACATGAGCTAAGACACCTTAGCCAAGACACATTAGCCAAGACACCTTAGCCAAGACACCTTAGCCAAGACACCTTAGCCGAGACACCTTAGCCAAGACACCTTAGAAAAGACACCTTAGTTAAGACACATTAGCCAAGACACATGAGCCGAGACACATAAGCCAATACACATTAGCCAAGACACATTAGCCAAGACGCATTAGCCAAGACACCTTAGCCAAGACACATGAGCCAAGACACATTAGCCAAGACACATTAGCCAAGACACATTAGCCAAGACACATTAGCCAAGACACATTAGCCGAGACACATTAGCCAAGACACCTTAGCCAAGACACCTTAACCAAGACACCTTAGCCAAGACACCTTAGCCAAGACACATTAGCCAAGACACATTAGCCAAGACACCTTAGCCAAGACACCTTAGCCAACACACATTAGCTGAGACACATTAGCCAAGACACATTAGCCAAGACACATTAGCCAAGACACCTTAGCCAAGACACCTTAGCCAAGACACCTTAGAAAAGACACCTTAGCCAAGACACCTTAGCCAAGACACCTTAGCCAAGACACATGAGCCGAGACACATAAGCCAAGACACATTAGCCAAGACACATTATCCAAGACGCATTAGCCAAGACACCTTAGCCAAGACACATTAGCCAAGACACCTTAGCCAAGACACATTAGCCAAGACACATGAGCTTAGACACCTTAGCCAAGACACATTAGCCAAGACACCTTAGCCAAGACACCTTAGCCAAGACACATTAGCCAAGACACATTAGCCAAGACATCTTAGCCAAGACACCTTAGCCAGGACACCTTAGCCAAGACACCTTAGCCAAGACACATTAGCCGAGACACCTTAGCCAAGACACCTTAGCCAAGACACCTTAGCCAAGACACATTAGCCAAGACACATTAGCCAAGACACATTAGCCAAGACACCTTAGCCAAGACACCTTAGCCAAGACACAGTAGCCAAGACACATTAGCCAAGACACATTAGCCAAGACACCTTAGCCAAGACACCTTAGCCAAGACACCTTAGCCAAGACACATTAGCCAAGAAACCTTAGCCAAGACACATTAGCCAAGACACCTTAGCCAAGACACCTTAGCCAAGACACATTAGCCAAGACACATTAGCCAAGACACCTTAGCCAAGACACCTTAGCCAAGACACCTTAGCCAAGACACATTAGCCAAGACACCTAAGCCAAGACACCTTAGCCAAGAAACATTAGCCGAGACACATTAGCCAAGACACATTAGCCAAGACACATTAGCCAAGACACATTAGCCAAGACACATTAGCCAAGACACCTTAGGCAAGACATCTTAGCCAAGACACCTTAGCCAAGACACATTAGCCAAGACACATTAGCCAAGACACCTTAGCCAAGACTCCTTAGCCAAGACACATTAGCCAAGACACCTTAGCCAAGACACATTAGCCAAGACACATTAGCCAAGACACATTAGCCGAGACACCTTAGCCAAGACACCTTAGCCAAGACACATTAGCCAAGACACCTTAGCCAAGACACATTAGCCAAGACACATAAGCCAAGACACATTAGCCAAGACACCTTGGCCAAGACACCTTAGCCAAGACACATTAGCCAAGACACATTAGCCAAGACACATTAGCCAAGACACCTTAGCCAAGACACATTAGCCAAGACGCCTTAGCCAAGACACATTAGCCAAGACACATTAGCCAAGACACATTAGCCAAGACACCTTAGCCAAGACACCTTAGCCAAGACACCTTAGCCAAGACACATTAGCCAAGACACCTTAGCCAAGACACATTAGCCAAGACACATTAGCCAAGACACATAAGCCAAGACACCTTAGCCAAGACACCTTAGCCAAGACACATTAGACGAGACACATTAGCCAAGACACATTAGCCAAGATACATTAGCCAAGACACATTAGCCAAGACACCTTAGCCAAGACACCTTAGCCAAGACACATTAGCCAAGACACCTTAGCCAAGACATATTAGCCAAGACACATTAGCCAAGACACCTTAGCCAAGACACCTTAGCCAAGACACATTAGCCGAGACACATTAGCCAAGACACATTAGCCAAGACACCTTAGCCAAGACACATTAGCCAAGACACATTAGCCAAGACACATTAGCCAAGACACCTTAGCCAAGACACATTAGCCAAGACACATTAGCCAAGACACATTAGCCAAGACACCTTAGCCAAGACACCTTAGCCAAGACACCTTAGCCAAGACACCTTAGCCAAGACACATTAGCCGAGACACCTTAGTCAAGACACCTTAGCCAAGACACCTTAGCCAAGACACCTTAGCCAAGACACATTAGCCAAGACACATTAGCCAAGACACATGAGCTAAGACACCTTAGCCAAGACACATTAGCTAAGTCACATTAGCCAAGACACATTAGCCAAGACACCTTAGCCAAGACACCTTAGCCAAGACACCTTAGCCAAGACACATTAGCCAAGACACCTTAGCCAAGACACCTTAGCCAAGACACATTAGCCAGGACACCTTAGCCAGGACACCTTAGCCAAGACACATTAGCCAAGACACATTAGCCAAGACACCTTAGCCAAGACACCTTAGCCAAGACACCTTAGCCAAGACACCTTAGCCAAGACACCTTAGCGAAGACACCTTAGCGAAGACACCTTAGCCAAGACACATTAGCCAAGACACATTAGCCAAGACACATGAGCTAAGACACCTTAGCCAAGACACATTAGCCAAGACACATTAGCCAAGACACATTAGCCAAGACACCTGTGAGAAACCTCACGAAACCAGTCGTGCGAGATTGTTTCTTTCGCAGAATCTTTCCGGATTCCTTTAAATACGTGTAACGCGCGCGATGATCGGTTAGCTACTGTGTTTTCATTTGTCCTTAAGTTCATTTAAATCGAGTTCATTTCCTAATCCTAATTGTTTATTAATCATTGCCCTCGATCGGTTGTCATAATTACTCCTCTAGTGCAGTTTTTAGCTATGGTCTATATTGCATGTTAATATCCGTGAAATATTTCAACTTAATTTTAATTAATTCAGATAAATCTCAACATTCCGGCCACCAAAGAAAGTATTTCATTAACTTCAATATTGGCTTATCTATAATGATTACATGCAATTCACTGCTCTAAACCTATCATGTGTGATCGCTATCAATGTGATCTCATGCCAAGTGAAGTGTATGTGTATGTGTATGTGTATGACACTTGTTTTGTTTGTTTTGTTTTGTTTTGATCGAAACCGATCGATCCCTTGTGGCTAATTATCTTCAAAAAGATCTGGATTCGGAAGAATAGCTAATCTAGCTGCTGCACGTACTATTTCCTTCCCTGCACCTGTTCTCAAAGTGACAACTCGAACCGTATTATCTTTCCCTGGGTGTAATTTCGTTATTCTGCCCATTGGCCATAAGGTAGGTGGTGTGTTGTCTTCCTTGATAATAACTAGTTGTCCCTCTTTCAGATCTACCGGTTTTGATGAAATATGTTTTGCACGGGCCTGTAGCTGTTGCAAATATTGTGGGTACCACCGTGCCCATATACACTGAAGGTGTTTTTGAACGAGTTCGTATTCTTTCAACCGATTTGACGGAGTGTTCGTATAATCAACCTGTGGTGGTGTTTACATGTTTGACCCTACTAAGAAATGACCCGGTGTCAACGGCTCCATATCAGTGGGCTCGCTCGATAACGGAACTAATGGTCGAGAATTAAGACATTGCTCAACCTGGGCCAACAATGTCAACCAGCCTTCTTGGGTGAGGCTCGCCGTCCCAATCGTCCGTATAATGTGATGTTTTGCGGACCGTACCGCAGCCTCCCACAGTCCACCGAAATGAGGCGCCCGTGGCGGAATGAACTTCCACCGGATTTCGTTGATCGCGCACCAATTGAAAATTTCCGCCCGTTCCGTGTTCCTGCACTTCAGCATCTGGTACAGACGATGCAGCTCGTGTGCAGCCCCCTTAAATGTAGTCGCGTTGTCGGAGTGAATTTCCGTAACCAGACCTCTGCGAGCGATGAATCGTCGTAATGCGGCTAAAAATGCAAAAGTAGTTAGATCGTTGACCAATTCTATGTGCACCGCTCTCGTCGAAAAGCATACGAAGATCGCGATGTATGCTTTGGTTGCGCTTCGATTGCGTATGGCTGACTTGATCATTACGGGTCCGCAATAATCAACCCCGCACACTGCAAACGGCCTTGTCGGTGACACTCTAGATGTAGGCAAATCGACGGCAGCTTGTCTCACCAACGAAGGTTTACTCTTAAAACACCTGTGGCATCGATGGAAAATAGACTTCACTAAAGTGCGGCCTCCAATTATCCAAAACCGCTGACGAAGTGAAGCTAGCAAAAGTTGCGGTCCAGCATGCAACAGTTTGCGATGATACCAACAAACCAGTAATGATGCGAGCGGGTGTTTCGACGATAGCACAATCGGATGTTTCGTGGCGTCTGTAATCTGCGCGTTTCGAAGCCGGCCACCAACACGCAAGATTCCATCATGATCAATGAAAGGTGACAACCATTTTAGCCGTGAGTGTCGTGGTGTCTCGTTACCACTCCTTATCGCATGAAGATCCTCCGGAAACGAATCTTGTTGCGCAAGTTTACACAAGCAAATCTCAGCGCGATGTAGTTCATCCTTGGATAGTGCTGAGATCAATGCGATAAGTTCTGCAACTGTTGTATTTTTTCTGCTAACTGCTGTTACCGAAGATACGCTATCCTTTAAGCATCGAAGATAGCGCAAGGCGTAGGCCGTCGTTCGAAGAAGTTTCAGGTAGCCAGAAAACCGTGCGAAATATTTGCTGCCAAAATCGTTCGTTGTAGATGTTGCAGCAACCAATTGTGTAGCTCTCTCCTCGTCATGGCAAACGATTTCTTCTGTGGTAGGGTTATGTGGCCAATCTGCCTCCTTGCTACTTAACCAATGTGGCCCATGCCACCAGCGATGAGAAGATAGTAGCTTGTCTGGAAGCAGCCCACGAGATATATCATCTGCTGGATTGTCCACCCCAGGAACGTGTCTCCAGCATTTGATCCGAGTTTCCTGTTGGATCTGTGCCACTCTGTTGGCGACAAATGGCTTCCAGCGACGTGGAGGTGACTTCAGCCAATATAACACCGTCATCGAATCAGTCCAACAGAAGATGATGATGGGAGTGTTGAGTGACGTACTGATTCACGTAATCAATTGTATGGCCAACCGTGCAGCGCAGAGCTCGAGTCTGGCGATCGAGTGAGTGTTAGTTAGCGAAACAACCTTTGACTTTGTGGTCAACAGGTTCACAGAAATCCCGTGATGATTTTCTGCTCGGAAATAGCAACATGCTCCGTATGCTGCTTGAGAGGCATCCGCGAAGACATGTAATTGGGTGGTAGTTGCATTTTGAAGCGATACGAACCGTGGAATGTGCAACTCACGAAGAGAATGTAGCGATAAGTGAAACCTGTTCCACTCTTGTTGAAGATGCAATGGTAGCTCACTGTCCCAACCCAGTGCAACACCATTTTCCTTAAGCGACCATAACTGCTGCATAAATAGTTTGGCAATAACTATCGTTGGGCCGAGTACTCCGAGGATGTCGAATATTTTAGCGATATACGATTAAACCAAGCGCTTTGTCAACATTGATGCGGAAGGAGGTAGTTCGATGCGAAACCGAATTACGTCTGCTGCTGGCTCCCAGATCAATCCCAAAGTGGACACAAATTGCGATTTGTTCCATTCATGGCATGTTTGCAATGCCAAATCCTCCTGAGGGATCCCGTGAAGCGCCTTAGGATTGTTCGATGCCCACTTTTTCAGCGCGAACCCAGCTGACTGCAACATGGATGAGATTTGTTTCTGCATCTCGATCGCGTCTGATATCTCATCTGTCCCCGTCAACAGATCATCAACGTAGAAATCTCGAAGCACCGGAACGACTGCTCGAGGATACTGTTCCTGATGATCGTATGCAGTTTGCTTCAATGTCCGTGTGGCTAAGAATGGCGCAGATGCGGTACCATACGTTACGGTTTGTAACTCGTAGGTTGCTATTGGTTCTGACGGATCCTTTCTGTACCGAATCCGAAGAAAGTTTTTATCTGCAGGGTGATGTCGGATTTGACGGTACATCTTTTCAACGTCAGCTGTGAGCGCAATAGCATGTGACCGAAATCGAAGCATAATAGTGTACAGATCTTGCTGAACGACAGGTCCAACCAGCAGGGAATCGTTTAAGGAATAACCTGACGTCGTCTTACACGAAGCATCGAATACTACACGAACCTTTGTCGATGTGCTGGATTCTTTTACAACAGCATGGTGCGGTAGGTAGTAATGTGGACATGATTCATCAATTGGCTCCTCGAGCCTTATCATGTGTCCCAAATGTTCATACTCATAAATGTTCATAGGATTAGCCTTCAGTCGCCGTTCCACCGCTAGCAAACGACGATCTGCTATCTGCCTTGAGGCTCCTAAAATGATATTCGGATTAGACTTGTGTGGCAAGCTAACGACATACCTTCCTGAACCATCCCGAGTTGTATTAGCGATGAAATGATTCTCACAGATGTCTTCTTCCACAGATAGAGCGGGTTCATCGGAGATGGTTTCGCTCTCCCAGAAACGTGTCATGATTGCCTCCAAAGGACTTTCGCTCGTTGCAACATGACATACACGTGGAGCTGGTGATGACTGCACTGTATTTCCGGAAACAGCCCATCCAAATCGGGTCTCCACTAGCCACGGCTTGCCTGCGCCTAATGATCGCTTACGTCCAGTATGAACCTCCCAGAATGGATCACTGCCGATGATGAGATCCACCTTACCAGGAACGTGATAAGTGGGATCAGCGAGGGTCACGTTCGGCATATCCCATGAAGAAACGTCTACCGGTTTGGTAGGAATGGCTGCGATTGGTGTGTCAAGGATGAAAAACTCCATCGGTGTGGTGAAGTGTAGGTCCTTAGATCGAACACTAGCGGTGATTGAACCTTTCACCTGCTGCCTTGCTGACCCGATGCCAGTAACGCACACATTCACCTTCGTACGAGGGGTGAGGAGTTTCTGAGCCAATGATTCCGATATAAAGTTTAACATCGATCCCGAATCAAGAAGCGCTCTAGCCTCGTGCTTAATTCCATAATCGTCTACGATGTAAACCATTGCCGTCTCGAGAAACACCATTTCATCGTCGGATTGAGCCGCCAGAGTAACTTTCGGTTGAACAGTTACGGATGAATGAGAAGCGTGATGAAGTAGGCTATGATGACGTTCACGGCATGATCGGCACGAGTAGTCTGATCTACAAGATTTCACTTGGTGTGAGCTGCTGAGGCAGTTCCAACATAGACCCTTTGCTTTGACAATGTCACGTCGTTGTTGTTTCTCCTTGTTGATGAATTCCGGACAATTGCGTAGTAGATGAGGTTCCGGACACTGCAACGGACATCTCTGTAGTTGTGGTGAAGTGGGGATGGATGCGTTCTTCTGCATTGCAGCTGCGCTCGTGATCGACTTCCGTGATGCAGGAAGACGATGTGCGCCGGCCACCTTGGTCGGTGCAATCTTTGCGCATGCAAAGCTCTTACTCGATTTCAATATTTGAACACGATCCTGCAGGAATTCAATCAGCTCACTGTACTTATCCCTTTTAAACTGCACGGAGTGTTTTTCCCACGCTAAGATGGTTTCGTTGTCCATCTTCATTAGAAGCATGTTGGACAGAGGTGTGTCCCACGAATCGACTGGTTCTTGTAGTTTCACCAATCCATTCACATGCCGCGTGAATTCATCCACCAACGATGTCAAACCGTCGACACTTTCTGCTTCTATTCCCGGAAGGAAATGAAGCTTCCGCCAATAATCGCGAATCAGCATCCGTGTATTGTCGTAACGCTTAAGAAGTGACGCCCACGTCACAGCGTAGTTCTCGGTAGTCAAAGCCACATGTTCAAAGGGCACCGCTGCGTCGCCCTTCAACGAAGAAAGCAAATATTGTAATTTTGCAATGTGTGGTAAGTCGGGTGAAGCGTCGATCATAGCGACAAAACGATCGCGGAATGACAACCACTTTGTCGAATCCCCATCGAACGTCGGCAGTTCGATTTTTGGCAACCGAAGATTGGGTGCGTTTGGCCGTCCAAACGCAAGCGTTGAATTTGCCAAAAGAGTGGATTCGTTTAGCGGGTTGGCGTCCTTCCGTTGGTTCTCTCTGAGAAATGATTTCAGCCGCCGGCACCGTTCTTCCATATCGATC
Source organism: Anopheles funestus (assembly GCF_943734845.2). Taxonomy (NCBI): domain Eukaryota; kingdom Metazoa; phylum Arthropoda; class Insecta; order Diptera; family Culicidae; genus Anopheles; species Anopheles funestus. The sequence goes on from NW_026045320.1 coordinate 259,648, forward strand.
CTGTCGTTGATACAGGATTGTATGGCCTCACTGCTGTCGTCGCATTCCTCCAGTTTCGCCACTGCGGTGAAAAACTCCTGCTTGTACTGCTCCAGCCCCTCCAAAGCCTCCGGAATTTGGCTTGCATCGTCGCTGCTGAACGCCTGTGTAAACCGCTCCAGCGATTTAATGTTCTCCAACGCGATTAGTTTTTGATGCTGGGCAGTTTTGATCTTTTTGTCCATTTTAGTCACTTTCACTGACTGATGATTCATGAAAATAACTACGACCGAAAGGACCGAAAAACACGATGACACAAATTAGAACGATGGCGCAATTTCGACCGTTGCCCTTTCCGTAGGGCGAATGAACTTTCACGCGCGAATTCGGAATGGCGCGTAAGATGATTTGCACCTTGCTCGTGATGCGGAGCGTACCGAATATACTGATGCTCTTGATGCAGAGCGAAGAAAGAAACAATTCACACTAATCCGTATCTATCCGGTTCGAAGGACCAAAAATGTGAGAAACCTCACGAAACCAGTCGTGCGAGATTGTTTCTTTCGCAAAATCTTTCCGGATTCCTTTTAATACGTGTAACGCGCGCGATGATCGGTTAGCTACTGTGTATTCATTTGTCCTTAAGTTCATTTACATCGAGTTCATTTCCTAATCCTAATAGTTCATTAATCATTGCCCTCGATCGGTTGTCATAATTACTCCTCTAGTGCAGTTTTTAGCTAAGGTCTATATTGCATGTAAATATCCGTGAAATATTTCAACTTAATTTTAATTAATTCAGATAAATCTCAACAACACCTTAGCCAAGACACATTAGCCAAGACACCTTAGCCAAGACACCTTAGCCAAGACACATTAGCCAAGACACCTAAGCCAAGACACCTTAGCCAAGACACATTAGCCAAGACACATTAGCCAAGACACCTTAGCCAAGACACCTTAGCCAAGACACCTTAGCCAAGACACCTTAGCCAAGACACCTTAGCCAAGACACCTTAGCCAAGACACATTAGCTGAAAGACATAAGCCGAGACACCTTAGCCAAGACACATTAGCCAAGACACCTCAGCAAAGACACATTAGCCAAGACACCTTAGGCAAGACATCTTAGCCAAGACACATTAGCCAAGACACATTAGCCAAGACACATTAGCCAAGACACCTTAGCCAAGACACATTAGCCAAGACACCTTAGCCAAGACACATTAGCCAAGACACATTAGCCAAGACACATTAGCCAAGACACATTAGCCAAGACACATAAGCCAAGACACATTAGCCAAGACACCTTTGCCAAGACACATTAGCCAAGACACCTTAGCCAGGACACCTTAGCCAAGACACATTAGCCAAGACACCTTTGCCAAGACACATTAGCCAAGACACATTAGCCAAGACACATTAGCCAAGACACATTAGCCAAGACACATTAGCCAAGACACATTAGCCAAGACACATAAGCCAAGACACATTAGCCAAGACACATTAGCCAAGACACATAAGCCAAGACACATTAGCCAAGACACCTTAGCCAAGACACCTTAGCCAAGACACATTAGCCAAGACACATCAGCCAAGACACCTTAGCCAAGACACATTAGCCAAGACACCTTAGCCAAGACACATTAACCAAGACACCTTAGCCAAGACACCTTAGCCAAGACACATCAGCCAAGACACATTAGCCAAGACACCTTAGCCAAGACACATTAGCCAAGACACATTAGCCAAGACACCTTAGCCAAGACACCTTAGCCAAGACACCTTAGCCAAGACACATTAGCCAAGACACCTTAGCCAAGACACCTTAGCCAAGAATCATTAGCCAAGACACATTAGCCGAGACACCTTAGCCAAGACACATTAGCCAAGACACCTTAGCCAAGACACCTTAGCCAAGACACATTAGCCAAGACACCTTAGCCAAGACACCTTAGCCAAGACACCTTTGCCAAGACACATTAGCCAAGACACCTTAGCCAAGACACCTTAGCCAAGACACATTAGCCAAGACACCTTAGCCAAGACACCTTAGCCAAGACACATTAGCCAAGACACCTTAGCCAAGACACCTTAGCCAAGACACCTTAGCCAAGACACATTAGCCAAGACACCTTAGCCAAGACACCTTAGCCAAGACACATTAGCCAAGACACCTTAGCCAAGACACATTAGCCAAGACACATTAGCCAAGACACATTAGCCAAGACACCTTAGCCAAGACACCTTAGCCAAGACACATTAGCCAAGACACCTTAGCCAAGACACCTTAGCCAACACACCTTAGCCAAGATACATTAGCCAAAATACATTAGCCAAGACACATTAGCCAAGACACATTAGCCAAGACACATTAGCCAAGACACATTAGCCAAGACACATTAGCCAAGACACCTTAGCCAAGACACATTAGCCAAGACACCTTAGCCAAGACACCTTAGCCAAGACACATTAGCCAAGACACATTAGCCAAGATACATAAGCCAAGACACATTAGCCAAGACACATTAGCCAAGACACATTAGCCAAGACACATTAGCCAAGACACCTTAGCCAAGACACATTAGCCAAGACACATTAGCCGAGACACATTAGCCAAGACACCTTAGCCAAGACACCTTAGCCAAGACACCTTGGCCAAGACACATTAGCCAAGACACATTAGCCAAGACACATTAGCCAAGACACCTTAGCCAAGACATATTAGCCAAGACACATTAGCCAAGACACCTTAGCCAAGACACCTTAGCCAAGACACATTAGCCAAGACACATTAGCCAAGACACATTAGCCAAGACACATTAGCCAAGACACCTTAGCCAAGACACATTAGCTAAGACACATTAGCCAAGACACATTAGCCAAGACACATTAGCCAAGACACATTAGCCAAGACACCTTAGCCAAGACACCTTAGCCAAGACACATTAGCCAAGACACATTAGCCAAGACACATTAGCCAAGACACATTAGCCAAGACACCTTAGCCAAGACATATTAGCCAAGACACATTAGCCAAGACACCTTAGCCAAGACACCTTAGCCAAGACACATTAGCCAAGACACATTAGCCAAGACACATTAGCCAAGACACCTTAGCCAAGACATATTAGCCAAGACACATTAGCCAAGACACCTTAGCCAAGACACCTTAGCCAAGACACATTAGCCAAGACACATTAGCCAAGACACATTAGCCAAGACACATTAGCCAAGACACCTTAGCCAAGACACCTTAGCCAAGACACCTTAGAAAATACACCTTAGCCAAGACACATTAGCCAAGACACAGAAGCCGAGACACATAAGCCAAGACACATTAGCCAAGACACATTAGCCAAGACGCATTAGCCAAGACACCTTAGCCAAGACACGTTAGCCAAGACACATTAGGCAAGACACATTAGCCAAGACACATTAGTTAAGACACCTTAGCCAAGACACATTAGCCAAGACACATTAGCCAAGACACATTAGCCAAGACACATTAGAAAAGATACTTTAGCCAAGACACATTAGCCAAGACACCTTAGCCAAGACACCTTAGCCAAGACACCTTAGAAAATACACCTTAGCCAAGACACCTTAGCCAAGACACCTTAGCCAAGACACAGAAGCCGAGACACATAAGCCAAGACACATTAGCCAAGACACATTAGCCAAGACGCATTAGCCAAGACACCTAAGCCAAGACACATTAGCCAAGACACATTAGGCAAGACACATTAGCCAAGACACATTAGTTAAGACACCTTAGCCAAGACACATTAGCCAAGACACATTAGCCAAGACACATTAGCCAAGACACATTAGCCAAGACACATTAGCCAAGATACATTAGCCAAGACACCTTAGCCAAGACACCTTAGCCAAGACACCTTAGCCAAGACACCTTAGCCAAGACACCTTAGCCAAGACACATTAGCCAAGACACCTTAGCCAAGACACCTTAGCCAAGACACAGAAGCCGAAACACATTAACCAAGACACATTAGCCAAGACACATTAGCCAAGACGCATTAGCCAAGACACCTTAGCCAAGACACATTAGCCAAGACACATTAGGCAAGACACATTAGCCAAGACACATTAGTTAAGACACCTTAGCCAAGACACATTAGCCAAGACACATTAGCCAAGACACATTAACCAAGACACATGAGCTAAGACACCTTAGCCAAGACACATTAGCCAAGACACCTTAGCCAAGACACCTTAGCCAAGACACCTTAGCCGAGACACCTTAGCCAAGACACCTTAGAAAAGACACCTTAGTTAAGACACATTAGCCAAGACACATGAGCCGAGACACATAAGCCAATACACATTAGCCAAGACACATTAGCCAAGACGCATTAGCCAAGACACCTTAGCCAAGACACATGAGCCAAGACACATTAGCCAAGACACATTAGCCAAGACACATTAGCCAAGACACATTAGCCAAGACACATTAGCCGAGACACATTAGCCAAGACACCTTAGCCAAGACACCTTAACCAAGACACCTTAGCCAAGACACCTTAGCCAAGACACATTAGCCAAGACACATTAGCCAAGACACCTTAGCCAAGACACCTTAGCCAACACACATTAGCTGAGACACATTAGCCAAGACACATTAGCCAAGACACATTAGCCAAGACACCTTAGCCAAGACACCTTAGCCAAGACACCTTAGAAAAGACACCTTAGCCAAGACACCTTAGCCAAGACACCTTAGCCAAGACACATGAGCCGAGACACATAAGCCAAGACACATTAGCCAAGACACATTATCCAAGACGCATTAGCCAAGACACCTTAGCCAAGACACATTAGCCAAGACACCTTAGCCAAGACACATGAGCTTAGACACCTTAGCCAAGACACATTAGCCAAGACACCTTAGCCAAGACACCTTAGCCAAGACACATTAGCCAAGACACATTAGCCAAGACATCTTAGCCAAGACACCTTAGCCAGGACACCTTAGCCAAGACACCTTAGCCAAGACACATTAGCCGAGACACCTTAGCCAAGACACCTTAGCCAAGACACCTTAGCCAAGACACATTAGCCAAGACACATTAGCCAAGACACATTAGCCAAGACACCTTAGCCAAGACACCTTAGCCAAGACACAGTAGCCAAGACACATTAGCCAAGACACATTAGCCAAGACACCTTAGCCAAGACACCTTAGCCAAGACACCTTAGCCAAGACACATTAGCCAAGAAACCTTAGCCAAGACACATTAGCCAGGACACCTTAGCCAAGACACCTTAGCCAAGACACATTAGCCAAGACACATTAGCCAAGACACCTTAGCCAAGACACCTTAGCCAAGACACCTTAGCCAAGACACATTAGCCAAGACACCTAAGCCAAGACACCTTAGCCAAGAAACATTAGCCGAGACACATTAGCCAAGACACATTAGCCAAGACACATTAGCCAAGACACATTAGCCAAGACACATTAGCCAAGACACCTTAGGCAAGACATCTTAGCCAAGACACCTTAGCCAAGACACATTAGCCAAGACACATTAGCCAAGACACCTTAGCCAAGACTCCTTAGCCAAGACACATTAGCCAAGACACCTTAGCCAAGACACATTAGCCAAGGCACATTAGCCAAGACACATTAGCCGAGACACCTTAGCCAAGACACCTTAGCCAAGACACATTAGCCAAGACACCTTAGCCAAGACACATTAGCCAAGACACATAAGCCAAGACACATTAGCCAAGACACCTTGGCCAAGACACCTTAGCCAAGACACATTAGCCAAGACACATTAGCCAAGACACATTAGCCAAGACACCTTAGCCAAGACACATTAGCCAAGACGCCTTAGCCAAGACACATTAGCCAAGACACATTAGCCAAGACACATTAGCCAAGACACCTTAGCCAAGACACCTTAGCCAAGACACCTTAGCCAAGACACATTAGCCAAGACACCTTAGCCAAGACACATTAGCCAAGACACATTAGCCAAGACACATAAGCCAAGACACCTTAGCCAAGACACCTTAGCCAAGACACATTAGACGAGACACATTAGCCAAGACACATTAGCCAAGATACATTAGCCAAGACACATTAGCCAAGACACCTTAGCCAAGACACCTTAGCCAAGACACATTAGCCAAGACACCTTAGCCAAGACATATTAGCCAAGACACATTAGCCAAGACACCTTAGCCAAGACACCTTAGCCAAGACACATTAGCCGAGACACATTAGCCAAGACACATTAGCCAAGACACCTTAGCCAAGACACATTAGCCAAGACACATTAGCCAAGACACATTAGCCAAGACACCTTAGCCAAGACACATTAGCCAAGACACATTAGCCAAGACACATTAGCCAAGACACCTTAGCCAAGACACCTTAGCCAAGACACCTTAGCCAAGACACCTTAGCCAAGACACATTAGCCGAGACACCTTAGTCAAGACACCTTAGCCAAGACACCTTAGCCAAGACACCTTAGCCAAGACACATTAGCCAAGACACATTAGCCAAGACACATGAGCTAAGACACCTTAGCCAAGACACATTAGCTAAGTCACATTAGCCAAGACACATTAGCCAAGACACCTTAGCCAAGACACCTTAGCCAAGACACCTTAGCCAAGACACATTAGCCAAGACACCTTAGCCAAGACACCTTAGCCAAGACACATTAGCCAGGACACCTTAGCCAGGACACCTTAGCCAAGACACATTAGCCAAGACACATTAGCCAAGACACCTTAGCCAAGACACCTTAGCCAAGACACCTTAGCCAAGACACCTTAGCCAAGACACCTTAGCGAAGACACCTTAGCGAAGACACCTTAGCCAAGACACATTAGCCAAGACACATTAGCCAAGACACATGAGCTAAGACACCTTAGCCAAGACACATTAGCCAAGACACATTAGCCAAGACACATTAGCCAAGACACCTGTGAGAAACCTCACGAAACCAGTCGTGCGAGATTGTTTCTTTCGCAGAATCTTTCCGGATTCCTTTAAATACGTGTAACGCGCGCGATGATCGGTTAGCTACTGTGTTTTCATTTGTCCTTAAGTTCATTTAAATCGAGTTCATTTCCTAATCCTAATTGTTTATTAATCATTGCCCTCGATCGGTTGTCATAATTACTCCTCTAGTGCAGTTTTTAGCTATGGTCTATATTGCATGTTAATATCCGTGAAATATTTCAACTTAATTTTAATTAATTCAGATAAATCTCAACATTCCGGCCACCAAAGAAAGTATTTCATTAACTTCAATATTGGCTTATCTATAATGATTACATGCAATTCACTGCTCTAAACCTATCATGTGTGATCGCTATCAATGTGATCTCATGCCAAGTGAAGTGTATGTGTATGTGTATGTGTATGACACTTGTTTTGTTTGTTTTGTTTTGTTTTGATCGAAACCGATCGATCCCTTGTGGCTAATTATCTTCAAAAAGATCTGGATTCGGAAGAATAGCTAATCTAGCTGCTGCACGTACTATTTCCTTCCCTGCACCTGTTCTCAAAGTGACAACTCGAACCGTATTATCTTTCCCTGGGTGTAATTTCGTTATTCTGCCCATTGGCCATAAGGTAGGTGGTGTGTTGTCTTCCTTGATAATAACTAGTTGTCCCTCTTTCAGATCTACCGGTTTTGATGAAATATGTTTTGCACGGGCCTGTAGCTGTTGCAAATATTGTGGGTACCACCGTGCCCATATACACTGAAGGTGTTTTTGAACGAGTTCGTATTCTTTCAACCGATTTGACGGAGTGTTCGTACAATCAACCTGTTGTGGTGCTAACATGTTTGACCCTACTAAGAAATGACCCGGTGTCAACGGCTCCATATCAGTGGGCTCGCTCGATAACGGAACTAATGGTCGAGAATTAAGACATTGCTCAACCTGGGCCAACAATGTCAACCAGCCTTCTTGGGTGAGGCTCGCCGTCCCAATCGTCCGTATAATGTGATGTTTTGCGGACCGTACCGCAGCCTCCCACAGTCCACCGAAATGAGGCGCCCGTGGCGGAATGAACTTCCACCGGATTTCGTTGATCGCGCACCAATTGAAAATTTCCGCCCGTTCCGTGTTCCTGCACTTCAGCATCTGGTACAGACGATGCAGCTCGTGTGCAGCCCCCTTAAATGTAGTCGCGTTGTCGGAGTGAATTTCCGTAACCAGACCTCTGCGAGCGATGAATCGTCGTAATGCGGCTAAAAATGCAAAAGTAGTTAGATCGTTGACCAATTCTATGTGCACCGCTCTCGTCGAAAAGCATACGAAGATCGCGATGTATGCTTTGGTTGCGCTTCGATTGCGTATGGCTGACTTGATCATTACGGGTCCGCAATAATCAACCCCGCACACTGCAAACGGCCTTGTCGGTGACACTCTAGATGTAGGCAAATCGACGGCAGCTTGTCTCACCAACGAAGGTTTACTCTTAAAACACCTGTGGCATCGATGGAAAATAGACTTCACTAAAGTGCGGCCTCCAATTATCCAAAACCGCTGACGAAGTGAAGCTAGCAAAAGTTGCGGTCCAGCATGCAACAGTTTGCGATGATACCAACAAACCAGTAATGATGCGAGCGGGTGTTTCGACGATAGCACAATCGGATGTTTCGTGGCGTCTGTAATCTGCGCGTTCCGAAGCCGGCCACCAACACGCAAGATTCCATCATGATCAATGAAAGGTGACAACCATTTTAGCCATGAGTGTCGTGGTGTCTCGTTACCACTCCTTATCGCATGAAGATCCTCCGGAAACGAATCTTGTTGCGCAAGTTTACACAAGCAAATCTCAGCGCGATGTAGTTCATCCTTGGATAGTGCTGAGATCAATGCGATAAGTTCTGCAACTGTTGTATTTTTTCTGCTAACTGCTGTTACCGAAGATACGCTATCCTTTAAGCATCGAAGATAGCGCAAGGCGTAGGCCGTCGTTCGAAGAAGTTTCAGGTAGCCAGAAAACCGTGCGAAATATTTGCTGCCAAAATCGTTCGTTGTAGATGTTGCAGCAACCAATTGTGTAGCTCTCTCCTCGTCATTGCAAACGATTTCTTCTGTGGTAGGGTTATGTGGCCAATCTGCCTCCTTGCTACTTAACCAATGTGGCCCATGCCACCAGCAATGAGAAGATAGTAGCTTGTCTGGAAGCAGCCCACGAGATATATCATCTGCTGGATTGTCCACCCCAGGAACGTGTCTCCAGCATTTGATCCGAGTTTCCTGTTGGATCTGTGCCACTCTGTTGGCGACAAATGGCTTCCAGCGACGTGGAGGTGACTTCAGCCAATATAACACCGTCATCGAATCAGTCCAACAGAAGATGATGATGGGAGTGTTGAGTGACGTACTGATTCACGTAATCAATTGTATGGCCAACCGTGCAGCGCAGAGCTCAAGTCTGGCGATCGAGTGAGTGTTAGTTAGCGAAACAACCTTTGACTTTGTGGTCAACAGGTTCACAGAAATCCCGTGATGATTTTCTGCTCGGAAATAGCAACATGCTCCGTATGCTGCTTGAGAGGCATCCGCGAAGACATGTAATTGGGTGGTAGTTGCATTTTGAAGCGATACGAACCGTGGAATGTGCAACTCACGAAGAGAATGTAGCGATAAGTGAAACCTGTTCCACTCTTGTTGAAGATGCAATGGTAGCTCACTGTCCCAACCCAGTGCAACACCATTTTCCTTAAGCGACCATAACTGCTGCATAAATAGTTTGGCAATAACTATCGTTGGGCCGAGTACTCCGAGGATGTCGAATATTTTAGCGATATACGATTAAACCAAGCGCTTTGTCAACATTGATGCGGAAGGAGGTAGTTCGATGCGAAACCGAATTACGTCTGCTGCTGGCTCCCAGATCAATCCCAAAGTGGACACAAATTGCGATTTGTTCCATTCATGGCATGTTTGCAATGCCAAATCCTCCTGAGGGATCCCGTGAAGCGCCTTAGGATTGTTCGATGCCCACTTTTTCAGCGCGAACCCAGCTGACTGCAACATGGATGAGATTTGTTTCTGCATCTCGATCGCGTCTGATATCTCATCTGTCCCCGTCAACAGATCATCAACGTAAAAATCTCGAAGCACCGGAACGACTGCTCGAGGATACTGTTCCTGATGATCGTATGCAGTTTGCTTCAATGTCCGTGTGGCTAAGAATGGCGCAGATGCGGTACCATACGTTACGGTTTGTAACTCGTAGGTTGCTATTGGTTCTGACGGATCCTTTCTGTACCGAATTCGAAGAAAGTTTTTATCTGCAGGGTGATGTCGGATTTGACGGTACATCTTTTCAACGTCAGCTGTGAGCGCAATAGCATGTGACCGAAATCGAAGCATAATAGTGTACAGATCTTGCTGAACGACAGGTCCAACCAGCAGGGAATCGTTTAAGGAATAACCTGACGTCGTCTTACACGAAGCATCGAATACTACACGAACCTTTGTCGATGTGCTGGATTCTTTTACAACAGCATGGTGCGGTAGGTAGTAATGTGGACATGATTCATCAATTGGCTCCTCGAGCCTTATCATGTGTCCCAAATGTTCATACTCATAAATGTTCATAGGATTAGCCTTCAGTCGCCGTTCCACCGCTAGCAAACGACGATCTGCTATCTGCCTTGGGGCTCCTAAAATGATATTCGGATTAGACTTGTGTGGCAAGCTAACGACATACCTTCCTGAACCATCCCGAGTTGTATTAGCGATGAAATGATTCTCACAGATGTCTTCTTCCACAGATAGAGCGGGTTCATCGGAGATGGTTTTGCTCTCCCAGAAACGTGTCATGATTGCCTCCAAAGGACTTTCGCTCGTTGCAACATGACATACACGTGGAGCTGGTGATGACTGCACTGTATTTCCGGAAACAGCCCATCCAAATCGGGTCTCCACTAGCCACGGCTTGCCTGCGCCTAACGATCGCTTACGTCCAGTATGAACCTCCCAGAATGGATCACTGCCGATGATGAGATCCACCTTACCAGGAACGTGATAAGTGGGATCAGCGAGGGTCACGTTCGGCATATCCCATGAAGAAACGTCTACCGGTTTGGTAGGAATGGCTGCGATTGGTGTGTCAAGGATGAAAAACTCCATCGGTGTGGTGAAGTGTAGGTCCTTAGATCGAACACTAGCGGTGATTGAACCTTTCACCTGCTGCCTTGCTGACCCGATGCCAGTAACGCACACATTCACCTTCGTACGAGGGGTGAGGAGTTTCTGAGCCAATGATTCCGATATAAAGTTTAACATCGAACCCGAATCAAGAAGCGCTCTAGCCTCGTGCTTAATTCCATAATCGTCTACGATGTAAACCATTGCCGTCTCGAGAAACACCATTTCATCGTCGGATTGAGCCGCCAGAGTAACTTTCGGTTGAATAGTTACGGATGAATGAGAAGCGTGATGAAGTAGGCTATGATGACGTTCACGGCATGATCGGCACGAGTAGTCTGATCTACAAGATTTCACTTGGTGTGAGCTGCTGAGGCAGTTCCAACATAGACCCTTTGCTTTGACAATGTCACGTCGTTGTTGTTTCTCCTTGTTGATGAATTCCGGACAATTGCGTAGTAGATGAGGTTCCGGACACTGCAACGGACATCTCTGTAGTTGTGGTGAAGTGGGGATGGATGCGTTCTTCTGCATTGCAGCTGCGCTCGTGATCGACTTCCGTGATGCAGGAAGACGATGTGCGCCGGCCACCTTGGTCGGTGCAATCTTTGCGCATGCAAAGCTCTTACTCGATTTCAATATTTGAACACGATCCTGCAGGAATTCAATCAGCTCACTGTACTTATCCCTTTTAAACTGCACGGAGTGTTTTTCCCACGCTAAGATGGTTTCGTTGTCCATCTTCATTAGAAGCATGTTGGACAGAGGTGTGTCCCACGAATCGACTGGTTCTTGTAGTTTCACCAATCCATTCACATGCCGCGTGAATTCATCCACCAACGATGTCAAACCGTCGACACTTTCTGCTTCTATTCCCGGAAGGAAATGAAGCTTCCGCCAATAATCGCGAATCAGCATCCGTGTATTGTCGTAACGCTTAAGAAGTGACGCCCACGTCACAGCGTTGTTCTCGGTAGTCAAAGCCACATGTTCAAAGGGCACCGCTGCGTCGCCCTTCAACGAAGAAAGCAAATATTGTAATTTTGCAATGTGTGGTAAGTCGGGTGAAGCGTCGATCATAGCGACAAAACGATCGCGGAATGACAACCACTTTGTCGAATCCCCATCGAACGTCGGCAGTTCGATTTTTGGCAACCGAAGATTGGGTGCGTTTGGCCGTCCAAACGCGAGCGTTGAATTTGCCAAAAGAGTGGATTCGTTTAGCGGGTTGGCGTCCTTCCGTTGGTTCTCTCTGAGAAATGATTTCAGCCGCCGGCACCGTTCTTCCATATCGATCCTGTCGTTGATACAGGATTGTATGGCCTCACTGCTGTCGTCGCATTCCTCCAGTTTCGCCACTGCGGTGAAAAACTCCTGCTTGTACTGCTCCAGCCCCTCCAAAGCCTCCGGAATTTGGCTTGCATCGTCGCTGCTGAACGCCTGTGTAAACCGCTCCAGCGATTTAATGTTCTCCAACGCGATTAGTTTTTGATGCTGGGCAGTTTTGATCTTTTTTTCCATTTTAGTCACTTTCACTGACTGATGATTCATGAAAATAACTACGACCGAAAGGACCGAAAAACACGATGACACAAATTAGAACGATGGCGCAATTTCGACCGTTGCCCTTTCCGTAGGGCGAATGAACTTTCACGCGCGAATTCGGAATGGCGCGTAAGATGATTTGCACCTTGCTCGTGATGCGGAGCGTACCGAATATACTGATGCTCTTGATGCAGAGCGAAGAAAGAAACAATTCACACTAATCCGTATCTATCCGGTTCGAAGGACCAAAAATGTGAGAAACCTCACGAAACCAGTCGTGCGAGATTGTTTCTTTCGCAAAATCTTTCCGGAATCCTTTTAATACGTGTAACGCGCGCGATGATCGGTTAGCTACTGTGTATTCATTTGTCCTTAAGTTCATTTACATCGAGTTCATTTCCTAATCCTAATAGTTCATTAATCATTGCCCTCGATCGGTTGTCATAATTACTCCTCTAGTGCAGTTTTTAGCTAAGGTCTATATTGCATGTAAATATCCGTGAAATATTTCAACTTAATTTTAATTAATTCAGATAAATCTCAACAACACCTTAGCCAAGACACATTAGCCAAGACACCTTAGCCAAGACACCTTAGCCAAGACACATTAGCCAAGACACCTAAGCCAAGACACCTTAGCCAAGACACATTAGCCAAGACACATTAGCCAAGACACCTTAGCCAAGACACCTTAGCCAAGACACCTTAGCCAAGACACCTTAGCCAAGACACCTTAGCCAAGACACCTTAGCCAAGACACATTAGCTGAAAGACATAAGCCGAGACACCTTAGCCAAGACACATTAGCCAAGACACCTCAGCAAAGACACATTAGCCAAGACACCTTAGGCAAGACATCTTAGCCAAGACACATTAGCCAAGACACATTAGCCAAGACACATTAGCCAAGACACCTTAGCCAAGACACATTAGCCAAGACACCTTAGCCAAGACACATTAGCCAAGACACATTAGCCAAGACACATTAGCCAAGACACATTAGCCAAGACACATTAGCCAAGACACATAAGCCAAGACACATTAGCCAAGACACCTTTGCCAAGACACATTAGCCAAGACACCTTAGCCAGGACACCTTAGCCAAGACACATTATCCAAGACACCTTTGCCAAGACACATTAGCCAAGACACATTAGCCAAGACACATTAGCCAAGACACATTAGCCAAGACACATTAGCCAAGACACATTAGCCAAGACACATAAGCCAAGACACATTAGCCAAGACACATTAGCCAAGACACATAAGCCAAGACACATTAGCCAAGACACCTTAGCCAAGACACCTTAGCCAAGACACATTAGCCAAGACACATCAGCCAAGACACCTTAGCCAAGACACATTAGCCAAGACACCTTAGCCAAGACACATTAACCAAGACACCTTAGCCAAGACACCTTAGCCAAGACACATCAGCCAAGACACATTAGCCAAGACACCTTAGCCAAGACACATTAGCCAAGACACATTAGCCAAGACACCTTAGCCAAGACACCTTAGCCAAGACACCTTAGCCAAGACACATTAGCCAAGACACCTTAGCCAAGACACCTTAGCCAAGAATCATTAGCCAAGACACATTAGCCGAGACACCTTAGCCAAGACACATTAGCCAAGACACCTTAGCCAAGACACCTTAGCCAAGACACATTAGCCAAGACACCTTAGCCAAGACACCTTAGCCAAGACACCTTTGCCAAGACACATTAGCCAAGACACCTTAGCCAAGACACCTTAGCCAAGACACATTAGCCAAGACACCTTAGCCAAGACACCTTAGCCAAGACACATTAGCCAAGACACCTTAGCCAAGACACCTTAGCCAAGACACCTTAGCCAAGACACATTAGCCAAGACACCTTAGCCAAGACACCTTAGCCAAGACACATTAGCCAAGACACCTTAGCCAAGACACATTAGCCAAGACACATTAGCCAAGACACATTAGCCAAGACACCTTAGCCAAGACACCTTAGCCAAGACACATTAGCCAAGACACCTTAGCCAAGACACCTTAGCCAACACACCTTAGCCAAGATACATTAGCCAAAATACATTAGCCAAGACACATTAGCCAAGACACATTAGCCAAGACACATTAGCCAAGACACATTAGCCAAGACACATTAGCCAAGACACCTTAGCCAAGACACATTAGCCAAGACACCTTAGCCAAGACACATTAGCCAAGACACATTAGCCAAGACACATTAGCCAAGATACATAAGCCAAGACACATTAGCCAAGACACATTAGCCAAGACACATTAGCCAAGACACATTAGCCAAGACACCTTAGCCAAGACACATTAGCCAAGACACATTAGCCGAGACACATTAGCCAAGACACCTTAGCCAAGACACCTTAGCCAAGACACCTTAGCCAAGACACCTTAGCCAAGACACCTTAGCCGAGACACTTTAGCCAAGACACCTTAGCCAAGACACATTAGCCAAGACACCTTAGCCAAGACACCTTAGCCAAGACACATTAGCCAAGAGACATTAGCCGAGACACATTAGCCAAGACACATTAGCCAAGACACTTTTGCCAAGACACCTTAGCCAAGACACATTAGCCAAGACACCTTTGCCAAGACACATTAGCCAAGACACCTTAGCCAAGACACATTAGCCAAGACACCTTAGCCAAGACACATTAGCCAAGACACCTTAGCCAAGACACATTAGCCAAGACACATTAGCCAAGACACCTTTGCCAAGACACATTAGCCAAGACACATTAGCCAAGACACATTAGCCAAGACACATTAGCCAAGACACCTTAGCCAAGACACATTAGCCAAGACACATTAGCCAAGACACATTAGCCAAGACACATTAGCCAAGACACATTAGCCAAGACACATAAGCCAAGACACATTAGCCAAGACACATTAGCCAAGACACATTAGCCAAGACACATTAGCCAAGACACATTAGCCAAGACACCTTTGCCAAGACATCTTAGCCAAGACAAATTAGCCAAGACACATTAGCCAAGACACATTAGCCAAGACACCTTTGCCAAGACACATTAGCCAAGACACATTAGCCAAGACACATTAGCCAAGACACATTAGCCAAGACACCTTAGCCAAGACACATTAGCCAAGACACCTTAGCCAAGACACCTTAGCCAAGACACATTAGTCAAGACACATTAGCCAAGACACATTAGCCAAGACACATTAGCCAAGACACATCAGCCAAGACACCTTAGCCAAGACACATTAGCCAAGACACCTTAGCCAAGACACCTTAGCCAAGACACATTAGCCAAGACACATGACCAAAGACACATAAGCCAAGACACCTTTGCCAAGACACATTTGCCAAGACACCTTAGCCTAGACACCTTAGCCAAGACACATTAGCCAAGACACATTAGCCAAGACACATTAGCCAAGACACATTAGCCAAGACACCTTAGCCAAGACACATTACCCAAGACACATTAGCCAAGACACCTTAGCCAAGACACATTAGCCAAGACACATTAGCCAAGACACCTTAGCCAAGACACTTTAGCCAAGACACATTAGCCAAGACACATAAGCCAAGACACATTAGCCAAGACACATTAGCCAAGACACTTTAGCCAAGACACCTTAGCCAAGACACATTAGCCAAGACACCTTTGCCAAGACACATTAGCCAAGACACATTAGCCACGACACATTAGCCAAGACACATTAGCCAAGACACATTAGCCAAGACACATTAGCCAAGACACATTAGCCAAGACACCTTAGCCAAGACACCTTAGCCAAGACACATTAGCCAAGACACCTTTGCCAAGACACATTAGCCAAGACACCTTAGCCAAGACACATTAGCCAAGACACATTAGCCAAGAAACATTAGCCAAGACACATTAGCCAAGACACATTAGCCAAGACACCTTAGCCAAGACACATTAGCCAAGACACATTAGCCAAGACACATTAGCCACGATACTTTAGCCGAGACACATTACCCAAGACACCTTTGCCAAGACACATTAGCCAAGACACATTAGTCAAGACACATTAGCCAAGACACCTTAGCCAAGACACCTTAGCCAAGACACATTAGCCAAGACACCTTTGCCAAGACACATTAGCCAAGACACCTTAGCCAAGACACATTGGCCAAGACACATTAGCCAAGACACATTAGCCAAGACACATTAGCCAAGACACCTTAGCCAAGACACATAAGCCAAGACACATTAGCCAAGACACATAAGCCAAGACACATTAGCCAAGACACATTAGCCAAGACACATTAGCCAAGACACCTTAGCCAAGACACCTTAGCCAAGACACCTTAGCCAAGACACATTAGCCAAGACACCTTTGCCAAGACACCTTAGCCAAGACACCTTAGCCAAGACACATTAGCCAAGACACCTTAGCCGAGACACATTAGCCAAGACACATTAGCCAAGACACATTAGCCAAGACACATTAGCCAAGACACATTAGCCAAGACACATCCCCGTGTGCAGAGAGCGAGAGAAACGGACCAAAAAATGGTGGGAGAAATGGTCCGAAGCGCCATGTAAAAAATGGTCCGAAGGAAGACATGGTCGGACCATTTCCTATGTGCTAGCATAGGGCAAAAAAGAGAAACGGACCATTCCTAGCATTCCATTGCAGAGCGCGCTCTCCGTATTTCTGTCGTTGTGTGCGTGTAGGTTCAAGCAGTGATCTTCGGTTCCACGCACGAATGATGCCGAAGAGGATGACGAAAACACGATCCTTCGCTGCACATAGGAATACAGTGCATACGATACGGGCAAAACCCACAAGAAGAAGAAAACACAATCCTTCACTGCATGTACGAATGGGGTGAGCGAACGGCGAACGACGCCAGCAAGAAGCACAAAAGTAAGACAAAAACACGAGCATGTACTGCATAGAACCGCAGTGCCTGAGCGTACAGGATATTTGACATCATTTTTCACCAAATCAAATGCGAAAACTAATTTGCGGCTTAATGATCGTACGGCACAAGATCAACCAGAACAATAATCACTATTTCACACACAACACACAACACCAACTGTATTCATCGGCGTGTAAAAAAGCGAAGAAATTTCCACAACATGTACCGAAAGTTTTTTTCCTCACTTCAATTCAATGCGCTTGCCGAAGCAAGCACGGAGTGAAGGGAAAAAACTAACACCACACGTTAATGGTTTGAAAAGACATACAAATTCTAATTAAATCGCAACACTTGTTTAAATACTGCACTGCACAAAGCTAAAGCGCACATTTCCAATCCTCCGCGCAGCATACACGCACAGATTCAAAATTTTCTAAGTCCCACAACACGTCCGCCCTGGACTTAGCGCACAGCAAACTGAGCCTTTCACTATGTGGGTTTTACGCTAGAGGAAAGAGGCAGGATGAACAGTTCAGGACGAGATGCAAATAATTCTACCTTGAGCAAACTCTGTCGATTTACACATACAATCAAAGAACCCTTCTTTTTACACAGATCCGCTCTCAAAATAGTGAAGTTTTGGAGAGAAAACCCGTAGCGACCAACTTTGTCCTAAACTTTTACCGAAACTACACGTCAACGGACCAAAATGGTCCGTTCGTCTCGCTCTCTGCACACCGGGATTAGCCAAGACACCTTTGCCAAGACACATTAGCCAAGACACCTTAGCCAAGACACATAAGCCAAGACACATTAGCCAAGACACCTTTGCCAAGACACATTAGCCAAGACACCTTAGCCAAGACACATTAGCCGAGACACATTAGCCAAGACACATTAGCCAAGACACATTAGCCAAGACACATAAGCCAAGACACATTAGCCAAGACACATTAGCCAAGACACATAAGCCAAGACACATTAGCCAAGACACCTTAGCCAAGACACCTTAGCCAAGACACGTTAGCCAAGACACATCAGCCAAGACACCTTAGTCAAGACACATTAGCCAAGACACCTTAGCCAAGACACCTTAGCCAAGACACATTAGCCAAGACACCTTAGCCAAGACACCTTGGCCGAGACACATTAACCAAGACACATTAGCCAAGACACCTTAGCCAAGACACATCAGCCAAGACACATTAGCCAAGACACATTAGCCAAGACACATTAGCCAAGACACATTAGCCAAGACACCTTAGCTAAGACACCTTAGCCAAGACACATTAGCCAAGACACATTAGTTAAGACACCTTAGCCAAGACACACTAGCCAAGACACATTAGCCGAGACACCTTAGCCACAACACATTAGCCAAGACACCTTAGCCAAGACACATTAGCCAAGACACCTTAGCCAAGACACCTTAGCCAAGACACCTTAGCCAAGACACCTTAGCCAAGACACCTTAGCCAAGACACCTTAGCCAAGACACATTAGCCAAGACACATTAGCCAAGACACCTTAGCCAAGATACATTAGCCAAGACACCTTTGCTAAGACACATTAGCCAAGACACCTTAGCCAAGACACATTAGCCAAGACACCTTAGCCAAGACACCTTAGCCAAGACACATTAGCCAAGACACATTAGCCAAGACACATTAGCCAAGACACATTAGCCAAGACACATTAGCCAAGAAACCTTTGCCAAGACACATTAGCAAAGACACATTAGCCAAGACACATTAGCCAAGACACATTAGCCAAGACACATTAGCCAAGACACATTAGCCAAGACACCTTAGCCAAGACACATTAGCCAAGACACATTAGCCAAGACACCTTAGCCAAGACACATTAGCCAAGACACATAAGCCAAGACACATTAGCCAAGACACATTAGCCAAGACACATTAGCCAAGACACCTTAGCCAAGACACCTTAGCCAAGACACCTTAGCCAAGACACATTGGCCAAGACACATTAGCCAAGACACCTTAGCCAAGACACATTAGCCAAGACACATTAGCCAAGATACATTAGCCAAGACACATTAGCCAAGACACCTTTGCCAAAACACATTAGCCGAGACACATTAGCCAAGACACATTTGCCAAGACACATTAGCTAAGACACCTTAGCCAAGACACATTAGCCAAGACACCTTAGCCAAGACACCTTAGCCAAGACACATTAGCCAAGACACCTTAGCCAAGACACATTAGCCAAGACACATAAGCCAAGACACCTTTGCCAAGACACATTAGCCAAGACACATAAGCCAAGACACCTTAGCCAAGACACATTAGCCAAGACACATTAGTCAAGACACATTAGCCAAGACACCTTAGCCAAGACACTTTAGCCAAGACACATTAGCCAAGACACCTTAGCCAAGACACATTAGCCAAGACACATTAGCCAAGACACATTAGCCAAGACACATTAGCCAAGACACATTAGCCAAGACACATTAGCCGAGACACCTTAGCCAAGACACCTTGGCCAAGACACATTAGCCAAGACACCTTAGCCAAGACACATTAGCCAAGACACCTTAGCCAAGACACCTTAGCCAAGACACATTAGTCAAGACACATTAGCCAAGACACATTAGCCAAGACACATTAGCCAAGACACATCAGCCAAGACACCTTAGCCAAGACACATTAGCTAAGACACCTTAGCCAAGACACCTTAGCCAAGACACATTAGCCAAGACACATTAGCAAAGACACATAAGCCAAGACACATTAGCCAAGACACATTAGCCAAGACACATTAGCCAAGACACATTAGCCAAGACACCTTTGCCAAGACACATTAGCCAAGACACATTAACCAAGACACCTTTGCCAAGACACCTTAGCCAAGACACATTTGCCAAGACACCTTAGCCAAGACACATTAGCCAAGACACATTAGCCAAGACACATTAGCCAAGACACATTAGCCAAGACACATTAGCCGAGACACCTTAGCCAAGACACCTTAGCCAAGACACATTAGCCAAGACACCTTAGCCAAGACACATTAGCCAAGACACATTAGCCAAGACACCTTAGCCAAGACACTTTAGCCAAGACACATTAGCCAAGACACATAAGCCAAGACACATTAGCCAAGACACATTAGCCAAGACACTTTAGCCAAGACACCTTAGCCAAGACACATTAGCCAAGACACCTTTGCCAAGACACATTAGCCAAGACACATTAGCCACGACACATTAGCCAAGACACATTAGCCAAGACACATTAGCCAAGACACATTAGCCAAGACACATTAGCCAAGACACATAAGCCAAGACACATTAGCCAAGACACATTAGCCAAGACACATTAGCCAAGACACCTTAGCCAAGACACCTTAGCCAAGACACATTAGCCAAGACACCTTTGCCAAGACACATTAGCCAAGACACCTTAGCCAAGACACATTAGCCAAGACACATTAGCCAAGAAACATTAGCCAAGACACATTAGCCAAGACACATTAGCCAAGACACCTTAGCCAAGACACATTAGCCAAGACACATTAGCCAAGACACATTAGCCACGATACTTTAGTCGAGACACATTACCCAAGACACCTTTGCCAAGACACATTAGCCAAGACACCTTAGCCAAGACACATTAGCCAAGACACCTTAGCCAAGACACCTTAGCCAAGACACATTAGCCAAGACACCTTTGCCAAGACACATTAGCCAAGACACATTAGCCAAGACACATTAGCCAAGACACATTAGCCAAGACACATTAGCCAAGACACATTAGCCAAGACACCTTAGCCAAGACACATAAGCCAAGACACATTAGCCAAGACACATAAGCCAAGACACATTAGCCAAGACACATTAGCCAAGACACCTTAGCCAAGACACCTTAGCCAAGACACCTTAGCCAAGACACCTTAGCCAAGACACATTAGCCAAGACACCTTTGCCAAGACACCTTAGCCAAGACACCTTAGCCAAGACACATTAGCCAAGACACCTTAGCCGAGACACATTAGCCAAGACACATTAGCCAAGACACATTAGCCAAGACACATTAGCCAAGACACATCCCGGTGTGCAGAGAGCGAGAGAAACGGACCAAAAAATGGTGGGAGAAATGGTCCGAAGCGCCATGTAAAAAATGGTCCGAAGGAAGACATGGTCGGACCATTTCCTATGTGCTAGCATAGGGCAAAAAAGAGAAACGGACCATTCCTAGCATTCCATTGCAGAGCGCGCTCTCCGTATTTCTGTCGTTGTGTGCGTGTAGGTTCAAGCAGTGATCTTCGGTTCCACGCACGAATGATGCCGAAGAGGATGACGAAAACACGATCCTTCGCTGCACATAGGAATACAGTGCATACGATACGGGCAAAACCCACAAGAAGAAGAAAACACAATCCTTCACTGCATGTACGAATGGGGTGAGCGAACGGCGAACGACGCCAGCAAGAAGCACAAAAGTAAGACAAAAACACGAGCATGTACTGCATAGAACCGCAGTGCCTGAGCGTACAGGATATTTGACATCATTTTTCACCAAATCAAATGCGAAAACTAATTTGCGGCTTAATGATCGTACGGCACAAGATCAACCAGAACAATAATCACTATTTCACACACAACACACAACACCAACTGTATTCATCGGCGTGTAAAAAAGCGAAGAAATTTCCACAACATGTACCGAAAGTTTTTTTCCTCACTTCAATTCAATGCGCTTGCCGAAGCAAGCACGGAGTGAAGGGAAAAAACTAACACCACACGTTAATGGTTTGAAAAGACATACAAATTCTAATTAAATCGCAACACTTGTTTAAATACTGCACTGCACAAAGCTAAAGCGCACATTTCCAATCCTCCGCGCAGCATACACGCACAGATTCAAAATTTTCTAAGTCCCACAACACGTCCGCCCTGGACTTAGCGCACAGCAAACTGAGCCTTTCACTATGTGAGTTTTACGCTAGAGGAAAGAGGCAGGATGAACAGTTCAGGACGAGATGCAAATAATTCTACCTTGAGCAAACTCTGTCGATTTACACATACAATCAAAGAACCCTTCTTTTTACACAGATCCGCACTCAAAATAGTGAAGTTTTGGAGAGAAAACCCGTAGCGACCAACTTTGTCCTAAACTTTTACCGAAACTACACGTCAACGGACCAAAATGGTCCGTTCGTCTCGCTCTCTGCACACCGGGATTAGCCAAGACATATTAGCCAAGA
Organism: Anopheles funestus; assembly: GCF_943734845.2. NCBI lineage: Eukaryota > Metazoa > Arthropoda > Insecta > Diptera > Culicidae > Anopheles > Anopheles funestus. The sequence goes on from NW_026045320.1 coordinate 282,464, forward strand.
CACATAAGCCAAGACACATTAGCCAAGACACCTTTGCCAAGACACATTAGCCAAGACACCTTAGCCAAGACACCTTAGCCAAGACACATTAGCCAAGACACCTTTGCCAAGACACATTAGCCAAGACACCTTAGCCAAGACACATTAGCCAAGACACATTAGCCAAGACACATTAGCCAAGACACATTAGCCAAGACACATAAGCCAAGACACATTAGCCAAGACACATTAGCCAAGACACATAAGCCAAGACACATTAGCCAAGACACCTTAGCCAAGACACCTTAGCCAAGACACGTTAGCCAAGACACGTCAGCCAAGACACCTTAGTCAAGACACATTAGCCAAGACACCTTAGCCAAGACACCTTAGCCAAGACACATTAGCCAAGACACATTAGCCAAGACACCTTGGCCGAGACACATTAACCAAGACACATTAGCCAAGACACCTTAGCCAAGACACATCAGCCAAGACACATTAGCCAAGACACATTAGCCAAGACACATTAGCCAAGACACATTAGCCAAGACACCTTAGCCAAGACACCTTAGCCAAGACACATTAGCCAAGACACATTAGTTAAGACACCTTAGCCAAGACACACTAGCCAAGACACATTAGCCGAGACACCTTAGCCACAACACATTAGCCAAGACACCTTAGCCAAGACACATTAGCCAAGACACCTTAGCCAAGACACCTTAGCCAAGACACCTTAGCCAAGACACATTAGCCAAGACACATTAGCCAAGACACATTAGCCAAGACACATTAGCCAAGATACATTAGCCAAGACACCTTTGCCAAGACACATTAGCCAAGACACCTTAGCCAAGACACATTAGCCAAGACACCTTAGCCAAGACACATTAGCCAAGAAACCTTTGCCAAGACACATTAGCAAAGACACATTAGCCAAGACACATTAGCCAAGACACATTAGCCAAGACACATTAGCCAAGACACATTAGCCAAGACACCTTAGCCAAGACACATTAGCCAAGACACATAAGCCAAGACACATTAGCCAAGACACATTAGCCAAGACACATTAGCCAAGACACCTTAGCCAAGACACCTTAGCCAAGACACCTTAGCCAAGACACATTGGCCAAGACACATTAGCCAAGACACCTTAGCCAAGACACATTAGCCAAGACACATTAGCCAAGATACATTAGCCAAGACACATTAGCCAAGACACTTTTGCCAAAACACATTAGCCGAGACACATTAGCGAAGACACATTTGCCAAGACACATTAGCTAAGACACCTTAGCCAAGACACATTAGCCAAGACACCTTAGCCAAGACACCTTAGCCAAGACACATTAGCCAAGACACCTTAGCCAAGACACATTAGCCAAGACACATAAGCCAAGACACCTTTGCCAAGACACATTAGCCAAGACACATAAGCCAAGACACCTTAGCCAAGACACATTAGCCAAGACACATTAGCCAAGACACATTAGCCAAGACACCTTAGCCAAGACACTTTAGCCAAGACACATTAGCCAAGACACCTTAGCCAAGACACATTAGCCAAGACACATTAGCCAAGACACATTAGCCAAGACACATAAGCCAAGACACATTAGCCAAGACACATTAGCCAAGACACATTAGCCGAGACACCTTAGCCAAGACACCTTGGCCAAGACACATTAGCCAAGACACCTTAGCCAAGACACATTAGCCGAGACACATTAGCCAAGACACATTAGCCAAGACACATTAGTTAAAACACCTTAGCCAAGACACACTAGCCAAGACACATTAGCCGAGACACCTTAGCCACAACACATTAGCCAAGACACCTTAGCCAAGACACCTTAGCCAAGACACCTTAGCCAAGACACCTTAGCCAAGACACATTAGCCAAGACACCTTAGCCAAGACACCTTAGCCAAGACACCTTAGCCAAGACACCTTAGCCAAGACACATTAGCCAAGACACCTTAGCCAAGACACATTAGCCAAGATACATTAGCCAAGACACATTAGCCAAGACACATTAGCCAAGACACATTAGCCAAGACACATTAGCCAAGACACATTAGCCAAGACACCTTTGCCAAGACACATTAGCCAAGACACATTAGCCAAGACACATTAGCCAAGACACATTAGCCAAGACACATTAGCCAAGACACATTAGCCAAGACACATTAGTTAAGACACCTTAGCCAAGACACACTAGCCAAGACACATTACCCGAGACACCTTAGCCACAACACATTAGCCAAGACACCTTAGCCAAGACACCTTAGCCAAGACACCTTAGCCAAGACACCTTAGCCAAGACACATTAGCCAAGACACCTTAGCCAAGACACCTTTGCCAAGACACATTAGCCAAGACACCTTAGCCAAGACACATTAACCAAGACACCTTAGCCAAGACACCTTAGCCAAGACACATTAGCCAAGTAACATTAGCCAAGACACATTAGCCAAGACACATTAGCCAAGACACATTAGCCAAGACACCTTTGCCAAGACACATTAGCCAAGACACATTAGCCAAGACACATTAGCCAAGACACATTAGCCAAGACACCTTAGCCAAGACACATTAGCCAAGACACATTAGCCAAGACACATTAGCCAAGACACATAAGCCAAGACACATTAGCCAAGACACATTAGCCAAGACACATTAGCCAAGACACCTTAGCCAAGACACCTTAGCCAAGACACCTTAGCCAAGACACATTGGCCAAGACACATTAGCCAAGACACCTTAGCCAAGACACATTAGCCAAGACACATTAGCCAAGACACATTAGCCAAGACACCTTTGCCAAGACACATTAGCCGAGACACATTAGCCAAGACACATTTGCCAAGACACATTAGCCAAGACACCTTAGCCAAGACACATTAGCCAAGACACCTTAGCCAAGACACCTTAGCCAAGACACATTAGCCAAGACACATTAGCCAAGACACATTAGCCAAGACACATTAGCCAAGACACATAAGCCAAGACACCTTTGCCAAGACACATTAGCCAAGACACCTTAGCCAAGACACATTAGCCAAGACACCTTTGCCAAGACACATTAGCCAAGACACATTAGCCAAGACACATTAGCCAAGACACATTAGCCAAGACACATTAGCCAAGACACATTAGCCAAGACACCTTAGCCAAGACACATAAGCCAAGACACATTAGCCAAGACACATAAGCCAAGACACATTAGCCAAGACACATTAGCCAAGACACATTAACCAAGACACCTTAGCCAAGACACCTTAGCCAAGACACCTTAGCCAAGACACATTAGCCAAGACACCTTTGCCAAGACACCTTAGCCAAGACACCTTAGCCAAGACACATTAGCCAAGACACCTTAGCCGAGACACATTAGCCAAGACACATTAGCCAAGACACATTAGCCAAGACACATTAGCCAAGACACATCCCGGTGTGCAGAGAGCGAGAGAAACGGACCAAAAAATGGTGGGAGAAATGGTCCGAAGCGCCATGTAAAAAATGGTCCGAAGGAAGACATGGTCGGACCATTTCCTATGTGCTAGCATAGGGCAAAAAAGAGAAACGGACCATTCCTAGCATTCCATTGCAGAGCGCGCTCTCCGTATTTCTGTCGTTGTGTGCGTGTAGGTTCAAGCAGTGATCTTCGGTTCCACGCACGAATGATGCCGAAGAGGATGACGAAAACACGATCCTTCGCTGCACATAGGAATACAGTGCATACGATACGGGCAAAACCCACAAGAAGAAGAAAACACAATCCTTCACTGCATGTACGAATGGGGTGAGCGAACGGCGAACGACGCCAGCAAGAAGCACAAAAGTAAGACAAAAACACGAGCATGTACTGCATAGAACCGCAGTGCCTGAGCGTACAGGATATTTGACATCATTTTTCACCAAATCAAATGCGAAAACTAATTTGCGGCTTAATGATCGTACGGCACAAGATCAACCAGAACAATAATCACTATTTCACACACAACACACAACACCAACTGTATTCATCGGCGTGTAAAAAAGCGAAGAAATTTCCACAACATGTACCGAAAGTTTTTTTCCTCACTTCAATTCAATGCGCTTGCCGAAGCAAGCACGGAGTGAAGGGAAAAAACTAACACCACACGTTAATGGTTTGAAAAGACATACAAATTCTAATTAAATCGCAACACTTGTTTAAATACTGCACTGCACAAAGCTAAAGCGCACATTTCCAATCCTCCGCGCAGCATACACGCACAGATTCAAAATTTTCTAAGTCCCACAACACGTCCGCCCTGGACTTAGCGCACAGCAAACTGAGCCTTTCACTATGTGAGTTTTACGCTAGAGGAAAGAGGCAGGATGAACAGTTCAGGACGAGATGCAAATAATTCTACCTTGAGCAAACTCTGTCGATTTACACATACAATCAAAGAACCCTTCTTTTTACACAGATCCGCACTCAAAATAGTGAAGTTTTGGAGAGAAAACCCGTAGCGACCAACTTTGTCCTAAACTTTTACCGAAACTACACGTCAACGGACCAAAATGGTCCGTTCGTCTCGCTCTCTGCACACCGGGATTAGCCAAGACATATTAGCCAAGACACATAAGCCAAGACACATTAGCCAAGACACCTTTGCCAAGACACATTAGCCAAGACACCTTAGCCAAGACACCTTAGCCAAGACACATTAGCCAAGACACCTTTGCCAAGACACATTAGCCAAGACACCTTAGCCAAGACACATTAGCCAAGACACATTAGCCAAGACACATTAGCCAAGACACATTAGCCAAGACACATAAGCCAAGACACATTAGCCAAGACACATTAGCCAAGACACATAAGCCAAGACACATTAGCCAAGACACCTTAGCCAAGACACCTTAGCCAAGACACGTTAGCCAAGACACGTCAGCCAAGACACCTTAGTCAAGACACATTAGCCAAGACACCTTAGCCAAGACACCTTAGCCAAGACACATTAGCCAAGACACCTTAGCCAAGACACCTTGGCCGAGACACATTAACCAAGACACATTAGCCAAGACACCTTAGCCAAGACACATCAGCCAAGACACATTAGCCAAGACACATTAGCCAAGACACATTAGCCAAGACACATTAGCCAAGACACATTAGCCGAGACACATGAACCAAGACACATTAGCCAAGACACATTAGTTAAGACACCTTAGCCAAGACACACTAGCCAAGACACATTAGCCGAGACACCTTAGCCACAACACATTAGCCAAGACACCTTAGCCAAGACACATTAGCCAAGACACCTTAGCCAAGACACCTTAGCCAAGACACCTTAGCCAAGACACATTAGCCAAGACACATTAGCCAAGACACATTAGCCAAGACACATTAGCCAAGATACATTAGCCAAGACACCTTTGCCAAGACACATTAGCCAAGACACCTTAGCCAAGACACATTAGCCAAGACACCTTAGCCAAGACACCTTAGCCAAGACACATTAGCCAAGACACATTAGCCAAGAAACATTAGCCAAGACACATTAGCCAAGACACATTAGCCAAGAAACCTTTGCCAAGACACATTAGCAAAGACACATTAGCCAAGACACATTAGCCAAGACACATTAGCCAAGACACATTAGCCAAGACACATTAGCCAAGACACCTTAGCCAAGACACATTAGCCAAGACACATAAGCCAAGACACATTAGCCAAGACACATTAGCCAAGACACATTAGCCAAGACACCTTAGCCAAGACACCTTAGCCAAGACACCTTAGCCAAGACACATTGGCCAAGACACATTAGCCAAGACACCTTAGCCAAGACACATTAGCCAAGACACATTAGCCAAGATACATTAGCCAAGACACATTAGCCAAGACACTTTTGCCAAAACACATTAGCCGAGACACATTAGCGAAGACACATTTGCCAAGACACATTAGCTAAGACACCTTAGCCAAGACACATTAGCCAAGACACCTTAGCCAAGACACCTTAGCCAAGACACATTAGCCAAGACACCTTAGCCAAGACACATTAGCCAAGACACATAAGCCAAGACACCTTTGCCAAGACACATTAGCCAAGACACATAAGCCAAGACACCTTAGCCAAGACACATTAGCCAAGACACATTAGCCAAGACACATTAGCCAAGACACCTTAGCCAAGACACTTTAGCCAAGACACATTAGCCAAGACACCTTAGCCAAGACACATTAGCCAAGACACATTAGCCAAGACACATTAGCCAAGACACATAAGCCAAGACACATTAGCCAAGACACATTAGCCAAGACACATTAGCCGAGACACCTTAGCCAAGACACCTTGGCCAAGACACATTAGCCAAGACACCTTAGCCAAGACACATTAGCCGAGACACATTAGCCAAGACACATTAGCCAAGACACATTAGTTAAAACACCTTAGCCAAGACACACTAGCCAAGACACATTAGCCGAGACACCTTAGCCACAACACATTAGCCAAGACACCTTAGCCAAGACACCTTAGCCAAGACACCTTAGCCAAGACACCTTAGCCAAGACACATTAGCCAAGACACCTTAGCCAAGACACCTTAGCCAAGACACCTTAGCCAAGACACCTTAGCCAAGACACATTAGCCAAGACACCTTAGCCAAGACACATTAGCCAAGATACATTAGCCAAGACACATTAGCCAAGACACATTAGCCAAGACACATTAGCCAAGACACATTAGCCAAGACACATTAGCCAAGACACCTTTGCCAAGACACATTAGCCAAGACACATTAGCCAAGACACATTAGCCAAGACACATTAGCCAAGACACATTAGCCAAGACACATTAGCCAAGACACATTAGCCAAGACACATTAGTTAAGACACCTTAGCCAAGACACACTAGCCAAGACACATTACCCGAGACACCTTAGCCACAACACATTAGCCAAGACACCTTAGCCAAGACACCTTAGCCAAGACACCTTAGCCAAGACACCTTAGCCAAGACACATTAGCCAAGACACCTTAGCCAAGACACCTTTGCCAAGACACATTAGCCAAGACACCTTAGCCAAGACACATTAACCAAGACACCTTAGCCAAGACACCTTAGCCAAGACACATTAGCCAAGTAACATTAGCCAAGACACATTAGCCAAGACACATTAGCCAAGACACATTAGCCAAGACACCTTTGCCAAGACACATTAGCCAAGACACATTAGCCAAGACACATTAGCCAAGACACATTAGCCAAGACACATTAGCCAAGACACCTTAGCCAAGACACATTAGCCAAGACACATAAGCCAAGACACATTAGCCAAGACACATTAGCCAAGACACATTAGCCAAGACACCTTAGCCAAGACACCTTAGCCAAGACACCTTAGCCAAGACACATTGGCCAAGACACATTAGCCAAGACACCTTAGCCAAGACACATTAGCCAAGACACATTAGCCAAGATACATTAGCCAAGACACATTAGCCAAGACACTTTTGCCAAAACACATTAGCCGAGACACATTAGCGAAGACACATTTGCCAAGACACATTAGCTAAGACACCTTAGCCAAGACACATTAGCCAAGACACCTTAGCCAAGACACCTTAGCCAAGACACATTAGCCAAGACACCTTAGCCAAGACACATTAGCCAAGACACATAAGCCAAGACACCTTTGCCAAGACACATTAGCCAAGACACATAAGCCAAGACACCTTAGCCAAGACACATTAGCCAAGACACATTAGCCAAGACACATTAGCCAAGACACCTTAGCCAAGACACTTTAGCCAAGACACATTAGCCAAGACACCTTAGCCAAGACACATTAGCCAAGACACATTAGCCAAGACACATTAGCCAAGACACATAAGCCAAGACACATTAGCCAAGACACATTAGCCAAGACACATTAGCCGAGACACCTTAGCCAAGACACCTTGGCCAAGACACATTAGCCAAGACACCTTAGCCAAGACACATTAGCCGAGACACATTAGCCAAGACACATTAGCCAAGACACATTAGTTAAAACACCTTAGCCAAGACACACTAGCCAAGACACATTAGCCGAGACACCTTAGCCACAACACATTAGCCAAGACACCTTAGCCAAGACACCTTAGCCAAGACACCTTAGCCAAGACACCTTAGCCAAGACACATTAGCCAAGACACCTTAGCCAAGACACCTTAGCCAAGACACCTTAGCCAAGACACCTTAGCCAAGACACATTAGCCAAGACACCTTAGCCAAGACACATTAGCCAAGATACATTAGCCAAGACACATTAGCCAAGACACATTAGCCAAGACACATTAGCCAAGACACATTAGCCAAGACACATTAGCCAAGACACCTTTGCCAAGACACATTAGCCAAGACACATTAGCCAAGACACATTAGCCAAGACACATTAGCCAAGACACATTAGCCAAGACACATTAGCCAAGACACATTAGCCAAGACACATTAGTTAAGACACCTTAGCCAAGACACACTAGCCAAGACACATTACCCGAGACACCTTAGCCACAACACATTAGCCAAGACACCTTAGCCAAGACACCTTAGCCAAGACACCTTAGCCAAGACACCTTAGCCAAGACACATTAGCCAAGACACCTTAGCCAAGACACCTTTGCCAAGACACATTAGCCAAGACACCTTAGCCAAGACACATTAACCAAGACACCTTAGCCAAGACACCTTAGCCAAGACACATTAGCCAAGTAACATTAGCCAAGACACATTAGCCAAGACACATTAGCCAAGACACATTAGCCAAGACACCTTTGCCAAGACACATTAGCCAAGACACATTAGCCAAGACACATTAGCCAAGACACATTAGCCAAGACACCTTAGCCAAGACACATTAGCCAAGACACATTAGCCAAGACACATTAGCCAAGACACATAAGCCAAGACACATTAGCCAAGACACATTAGCCAAGACACATTAGCCAAGACACCTTAGCCAAGACACCTTAGCCAAGACACCTTAGCCAAGACACATTGGCCAAGACACATTAGCCAAGACACCTTAGCCAAGACACATTAGCCAAGACACATTAGCCAAGATACATTAGCCAAGACACATTAGCCAAGACACTTTTGCCAAAACACATTAGCCGAGACACATTAGCGAAGACACATTTGCCAAGACACATTAGCTAAGACACCTTAGCCAAGACACATTAGCCAAGACACCTTAGCCAAGACACCTTAGCCAAGACACATTAGCCAAGACACCTTAGCCAAGACACATTAGCCAAGACACATAAGCCAAGACACCTTTGCCAAGACACATTAGCCAAGACACATAAGCCAAGACACCTTAGCCAAGACACATTAGCCAAGACACATTAGCCAAGACACATTAGCCAAGACACCTTAGCCAAGACACTTTAGCCAAGACACATTAGCCAAGACACCTTAGCCAAGACACATTAGCCAAGACACATTAGCCAAGACACATTAGCCAAGACACATAAGCCAAGACACATTAGCCAAGACACATTAGCCAAGACACATTAGCCGAGACACCTTAGCCAAGACACCTTGGCCAAGACACATTAGCCAAGACACCTTAGCCAAGACACATTAGCCGAGACACATTAGCCAAGACACATTAGCCAAGACACATTAGTTAAAACACCTTAGCCAAGACACACTAGCCAAGACACATTAGCCGAGACACCTTAGCCACAACACATTAGCCAAGACACCTTAGCCAAGACACCTTAGCCAAGACACCTTAGCCAAGACACCTTAGCCAAGACACATTAGCCAAGACACCTTAGCCAAGACACCTTAGCCAAGACACCTTAGCCAAGACACCTTAGCCAAGACACATTAGCCAAGACACCTTAGCCAAGACACATTAGCCAAGATACATTAGCCAAGACACATTAGCCAAGACACATTAGCCAAGACACATTAGCCAAGACACATTAGCCAAGACACATTAGCCAAGACACCTTTGCCAAGACACATTAGCCAAGACACATTAGCCAAGACACATTAGCCAAGACACATTAGCCAAGACACATTAGCCAAGACACATTAGCCAAGACACATTAGCCAAGACACATTAGTTAAGACACCTTAGCCAAGACACACTAGCCAAGACACATTACCCGAGACACCTTAGCCACAACACATTAGCCAAGACACCTTAGCCAAGACACCTTAGCCAAGACACCTTAGCCAAGACACCTTAGCCAAGACACATTAGCCAAGACACCTTAGCCAAGACACCTTTGCCAAGACACATTAGCCAAGACACCTTAGCCAAGACACATTAACCAAGACACCTTAGCCAAGACACCTTAGCCAAGACACATTAGCCAAGTAACATTAGCCAAGACACATTAGCCAAGACACATTAGCCAAGACACATTAGCCAAGACACCTTTGCCAAGACACATTAGCCAAGACACATTAGCCAAGACACATTAGCCAAGACACATTAGCCAAGACACCTTAGCCAAGACACATTAGCCAAGACACATTAGCCAAGACACATTAGCCAAGACACATAAGCCAAGACACATTAGCCAAGACACATTAGCCAAGACACATTAGCCAAGACACCTTAGCCAAGACACCTTAGCCAAGACACCTTAGCCAAGACACATTGGCCAAGACACATTAGCCAAGACACCTTAGCCAAGACACATTAGCCAAGACACATTAGCCAAGACACATTAGCCAAGACACCTTTGCCAAGACACATTAGCCGAGACACATTAGCCAAGACACATTTGCCAAGACACATTAGCCAAGACACCTTAGCCAAGACACATTAGCCAAGACACCTTAGCCAAGACACCTTAGCCAAGACACATTAGCCAAGACACATTAGCCAAGACACATTAGCCAAGACACATTAGCCAAGACACATAAGCCAAGACACCTTTGCCAAGACACATTAGCCAAGACACATAAGCCAAGACACCTTAGCCAAGACACATTAGCCAAGACACATTAGCCAAGACACATTAGCCAAGACACCTTAGCCAAGACACTTTAGCCAAGACACATTAGCCAAGACACCTTAGCCAAGACACATTAGCCAAGACACCTTAGCCAAGACACATAAGCCAAGACACATTAGCCAAGACACATTAGCCAAGACACATTAGCCGAGACACCTTAGCCAAGACACCTTAGCCAAGACACATTAGCCAAGACACCTTAGCCAAGACACATTAGCCAAGACACCTTTGCCAAGACACATTAGCCAAGACACATTAGCCAAGACACATTAGCCAAGACACATTAGCCAAGACACCTTAGCCAAGACACATTAGCCAAGACACATTAGCCAAGACACATTAGCCAAGACACCTTTGCCAAGACACATTAGCCAAGACACATTAGCCAAGACACCTTAGCCAAGACACCTTAGCCAAGACACCTTAGCCAAGACACATTAGCCACGACACATTAGCCAAGACACATTAGCCAAGACACATTAGCCGAGACACATAAGCCAAGACACCTTAGCCAAGACACATTAGCCAAGACACCTTAGCCAAGACACATTAGCCAAGACACATTAGCCGAGACACCTTAGCCAAGACACATAAGCCAAGACACATTAGCCAAGACACCTTAGCCAAGACACATTAGCCAAGACACATTAGCCAAGACACATAAGCCAAGACACATTAGCCAAGACACATTAGCCAAGACACATTAGCCAAGACACCTTAGCCAAGACACCTTATCCAAGACACCTTAGCCAAGACACCTTAGCCAAGACACCTTAGCCAAGACACATTAGCCAAGACACCTTAGCCAAGACACATTAGCCAAGACACATTAGCCAAGACACCTTAGCCAAGACACCTTAGCCAAGACACCTTAGCCAAGACACCTTAGCCAAGACACATTAGCCAAGACACATTAGCCAAGACACATTAGCCAAGACACCTAAGCCAAGACACAATAGCCAAGACACATTAGCCAAGACACCTTAGCCAAGACACCTTAGCCAAGACACCTTAGCCACGACACCTTAGCCGAGACACATTAGCCAAGACACCTCAGCCAAGACACATTAGAAAAGACACATTAGCCGAGACACCTTAGCGAAGACACCTTAGCCAAGACACATTAGCCAAAACACCTTAGCCAAGACACATTAGCCAAGACACATTAGCCAAGACACATTAGCCAAGACACATTAGTTAAGACACCTTAGCCAAGACACACTAGCCAAGACACATTAGCCGAGACACCTTAGCCACAACACATTAGCCAAGACACCTTAGCCAAGACACCTTAGCCAAGACACCTTAGCCAAGACACCTTAGCCAAGACACATTAGCCAAGACACCTTAGCCAAGACACCTTTGCCAAGACACATTAGCCAAGACACCTTAGCCAAGACACATTAACCAAGACACCTTAGCCAAGACACCTTAGCCAAGACACATTAGCCAAGACACATTAGCCAAGACACATTAGCCAAGACACATTAGCCAAGACACATTAGCCAAGACACATTAGCCAAGACACCTTAGCCAAGACACATTAGCCAAGACACATAAGCCAAGACACATTAGCCAACACACATTAGCCAAGACACATTAGCCAAGACACCTTAGCCAAGACACCTTAGCCAAGACACCTTAGCCAAGACACATTGGCCAAGACACATTAGCCAAGACACCTTAGCCAAGACACATTAGCCAAGACACATTAGCCAAGACACATTAGCCAAGACACCTTAGCCAAGACACATTAGCCGAGACACATTAGCCAAGACACATTAGCCAAGACACATTAGCCGAGACACATAAGCCAAGACACCTTAGCCAAGACACATTAGCCAAGACACCTTAGCCAAGACACATTAGCCAAGACACATTAGCCGAGACACCTTAGCCAAGACACATAAGCCAAGACACATTAGCCAAGACACCTTAGCCAAGACACATTAGCCAAGACACATTAGCCAAGACACATAAGCCAAGACACATTAGCCAAGACACATTAGCCAAGACACATTAGCCAAGACACCTTAGCCAAGACACATTAGCCAAGACACATTAGCCAAGACACATTAGCCAAGACACATTAGCCAAGACACATTAGCCAAGACACATTAGCCAAGACACATTAGCCAAGACACATTAGCCAAGACACATAAGCCAAGACACATTAGCCAAGACACATTAGCCAAGACACATTAGCCAAGACACCTTAGCCAAGACACCTTAGCCAAGACACATTAGCCAAGACACATTAGCCAAGACACCTTTGCCAAGACACATTAGCCAAGACACACTAGCCAAGACACCTTAGCCAAGACACATTAGCCACGACACATTAGCCAAGACACATTAGCCAAGACACATTAGCCGAGACACATAAGCCAAGACACCTTAGCTAAGACACATTAGCCAAGACACCTTAGCCAAGACACATTAGCCAAGACACATTAGCCGAGACACCTTAGCCAAGACACATAAGCCAAGACACATTAGCCAAGACACCTTAGCCAAGACACATTAGCCAAGACACATTAGCCAAGACACATAAGCCAAGACACATTAGCCAAGACACATTAGCCAAGACACATTAGCCAAGACACCTTAGCCAAGACACCTTATCCAAGACACCTTAGCCAAGACACCTTAGCCAAGACACCTTAGCCAAGACACATTAGCCAAGACACCTTAGCCAAGACACATTAGCCAAGACACATTAGCCAAGACACCTTAGCCAAGACACCTTAGCCAAGACACCTTAGCCAAGACACCTTAGCCAAGACACATTAGCCAAGACACATTAGCCAAGACACCTAAGCCAAGACACAATAGCCAAGACACCTTAGCCAAGACACCTTAGCCAAGACACCTTAGCCAAGACACCTTAGCCACGACACCTTAGCCGAGACACATTAGCCAAGACACCTCAGCCAAGACACATTAGAAAAGACACATTAGCCGAGACACTTTAGCCAAGACACCTTAGCCAAGACACATTAGCCAAGACACCTTAGCCAAGACACATTAGCCAAGACACATTAGCCAAGACACATTAGCCAAGACACATTAGTTAAGACACCTTAGCCAAGACACACTAGCCAAGACACATTAGCCGAGACACCTTAGCCACAACACATTAGCCAAGACACCTTAGCCAAGACACCTTAGCCAAGACACCTTAGCCAAGACACCTTAGCCAAGACACATTAGCCAAGACACCTTAGCCAAGACACCTTTGCCAAGACACATTAGCCAAGACACCTTAGCCAAGACACATTAACCAAGACACCTTAGCCAAGACACCTTAGCCAAGACACATTAGCCAAGACACCTTAGCCAAGACACTTTAGCCAAGACACATTAGCCAAGACACCTTAGCCAAGACACATTAGCCAAGACACCTTAGCCAAGACACATAAGCCAAGACACATTAGCCAAGACACATTAGCCAAGACACATTAGCCGAGACACCTTAGCCAAGACACCTTAGCCGAGACACATTAGCCAAGACACATTAGCCAAGACACCTTTGCCAAAACACATTACCTAAGACACATTAGCCAATACACCTTTGCCAAGACACATTAGCCAAGACACCTTAGCCAAGACACATTAGCCAAGACACATTAGCCAAGACACATTAGCCAAGACACCTTAGCCAAGACACATTAGCCAAGACACATTAGCCAAGACACCTTAGCCAAGACACCTTAGCCACCTTAGCGGAAGTCGGTGGCAGTCAGTGCTAGCAGACGTGAAACTGTTTGCTCTGTTGTTATTCACTAGTGACTCTTGTAAAAGTGACGCTAATACGCCGAATTGTTTTAAACCCTAAAGTTTGGGTCGTGAAGTCGAAGTTCCAGTAGTGGTTTCCTTGGTTCAGCGGATTGTGCTGTGATTTGGGCGTGATTCATTCCTGCGTCCCGGCGGTTACGCCCGGCGGACAGCATTGGTCAACCCAAACCAGCTGCCTAGCCGACAAGTGATCACCTGGAGATCTGTTAAATTGGTGCTGTGATTGGTGCGCTCAGTCCGTAAACGTTTCGTGTTTTGTTTGTAAACAGACGGTGCGTGCTAGCAACAACAAAAGTGATCTTCCCTGTTTGGGTTAAGTGGCGTCGTTTTTCGCATATTGAGGCTCTGCTTCGCTACGTTCATGCGTTGGTGTTAGTGTGCTCGGCCTAGTGGTTCCACAAACATTAGTGAAGAGGAGTGCTTGTTTGGTTTAGTGAAGCTACACGATCGTCGCCTCCGATCCTGTTTGACTCCCGAGAGTGTGAGTGTCGTGAGTTACCGCGAGTTTCCCCTCAGCGTGGCTTGGCCGCTGTTAAGCTCCTTCTACACGTCTGCTACTTCATGTACTAAATGAGTGCGCGTGGAAAAAATGAGTGAGCACGACACAAGCCAATCAAATGCAGGCTTGGGCACGGCGCTGAAGGACTTCTTCCGTAAGAGCAGCAAGACTGTACGCTCACCCCCTAGTGGGAACGTACAGAACAATGAAGCTGATTGCAGAGAAGAAGAAGTAGTGGCAGGTAAGGAAGTTACTGCCAGTTATGCAGGAGTGGCGAAAAATATCGCCTGCAGCCAGGGAGCCGGAACGGGGTGTGATGAAACCCAACCAGCGGCGGAAACGGGTGGTTCCATGCAAGTAGGTAGAAGTAAGCTGAAAGAAGCCCTGGAGACAGCGAGGGAGTTGCATCTCTTCACCAAAGACCGCAACAATGTTCACGCACCCATCAAGAGGATGTCGGTCAAAATATTATCCGATCTCAGCAGCGTGGAACGCGAACTACTTACATGGAAGATGCGAGCAGAACGAGCAGAAAAGCTGCTTAGCGAGGCTAGATCGAGTTGCAGCGAGACGGTGACACCACTGACGCAAACCGCGGGTTCATCTAAACGGGGGAGAAGTGCGATAACCCCGGAAGCTGTACCATTGATGCAGAAGAAGCCTAAAAGTGACGCTTCGGGGAACCTCGTAACCGAAACTCCCATAACCGAAACGTCCGACGAACTGCCGTGGACCACCATCGTTAAGCGGAGGCAGCAAGAGCCCAAGAAGACGACTATCGAGCAAGCGGGTAAGGCAGCAGTCCTGCCAAAGATGGCCTCTCAAACGCGCCACAAAACGGAAGCGATAGTAGTGGGGCTCAAAGAAAAGGAGTCGTACGCCGACATTCTGCGAAGGGTGAAGGCGGATCCGAAACTGCAATCGCTTGGGAAGCAAGTTTCCAAGGTTAGACGCACGAGGGAGGGAAACCTGATTTTCGAGCTGAAGCGAGACGATGCAGTAAGCGGTAGCGACTTTAAAGACCTGCTGCAGGATTCCGTGGGAGAAGCCGGTCAGGTCACAGTGCGAGGAAATGTTGCGACACTTGAAATTCGCGACATAGACGAGGTGACAAGCCTGGAAGATGTTGAACGCGCGCTTAAAGCGAGATTCGAACTCGGTACTACTCGCCTCGACATCAACATAAAGCCGGCATTCAACGGAACGCAGACAGCCTGCATAAAAATGGCAGCCAAGCAAGCGCTGCTTATAGCGTCAGCGAGAGAGGTAGAAATTGACTGGTCAATTTGCCGAATCCGCATTCTGCCACAATCGCGAAGGTGTTTCCGCTGCTGGGAATACAACCATGTGCAGCGAGACTGCAAGGGACCGGATAGGAGAAACAAATGTCTGCGGTGCGGCGAGGAGGGCCACCAGGCTCGCACGTGCACCAAACCGGCAGTGTGCCTAGTATGTGCTCCAGGCAACAATGCTCACCAGGTCGGAGGAACGTATTGTCCAGCAGCCCAGAAAGCATGGAGATAGTGCAAGTAAACCTGAATCACTGCGAGGCTGCACAAGATCTTTTGTGTCAGGTAGTGGTTGAGGAAAAGGGCGATGTGGTCATTCTGTCGGAGCCGTATCAAGCACCGAAAGGCGGCAGCAACAACTGGGTTTCGGACAAAACAGGCAAGGCTGCAATCTGGGCTGCGGGAAGATTCCCGATTCAGAGAGTGGTTTCCTGTACATTCGAGGGTTTCGTGATCGCCGAAGTAAACGGAGTGTGCATCTGCAGCAGCTACGCACCGCCAAGCTGGGAGCTGAAAAGGTTCAACGAGATGTTGGACAACCTAGTCGCTGAACTCAGTGGGATTAGCGACGTGATCATCGCCGGAGACTTTAACGCATGGGCCGTTGAATGGGGGAGCATTCGCACGAACAACAGGGGAGAAGCGATACTGGAGAGTTTCGCCCGGCTGAACGTTGTCCTGGGAAACGTTGGCTCCACTCCTACATTCAGCAGGAACGACAGGGCGTCGATTATCGACATTACGTTCTGTAGTCCCGTCCTGGCGCAACACCTAAACTGGCGAGTGAGCGATACGTATACCCTGAGCGATCATCGAGTTGTCCGGTATAGCATCGGGAAAAAGCGCATAACACTGCAGGTTCCGTCAAACAATATGCGAGGCTGGAAAACCCGGATGTTCAACAAAGAACTTTTCTTGGAAGCGCTTAACTTCGGCGATTTTGGAATAGTTCGAAATGCTCCAGATCTTGTAGCTGCTCTGTCCACGGCGTGTGATGCCACGATGCCCCGTAGAAAGCCACCCCGTCATTCCCGCACTCCTGCCTACTGGTGGGACTCTACCATCGCGAAGTTCCGGTCTGATTGCTTGGCAGCCCGCAGAAAAATGCAACGTGAGAGGTGTCCGAAACGAAAACTGCAGCTGAGAGACGCCTACGTTACGGCTAGGTCGGTCTTAAAGAGAGAGATTAAGTCGAGCAAACGGCGTTACTTTCTTCAATTATGCGCAGCAGTCGCTCGGAAGCCATGGGGTTCTGCTTTCAAGGAGCTGATGGGGAAAGGCAGAACACATGAACCCGTCGAGCGTTGCCCTGTTGTGCTTAAAAGCATCATCGAAAGATTGTTCCCGACGCACAACCCTCCGGTACTAAACCCAGCGTTCACAGTCCCGGAGTCCGAACCTGAGCCGATTACAGTCGACGAGATCCTCAGGATCGCTGACCGCCTCAAACCAGGAAAAGCACCCGGGCCGGATGGACTTCCTAACGAGGCAGTCATGGTGGCCATGAAAGCGTATCCGGCAGTGTTCCAAACCGTGCTGCAGACCACTCTCCTGTCTGGGCAGTTCCCGTCGTTGTGGAAGAAGCAAAAGCTGGTTCTAATACCAAAGCCGGGCAAGCCACCGGGTGACCCGTCAGCCTTCAGGCCGTTGGGTCTCATCGACACCATGGCTAAGGTTCAGGAGATGACGCTTCTGGATCGTTTGGTTCAATACACGGAAGGCGAACACGGACTTTCTGAGCGCCAGTTCGGTTTTCGGAAGAAGCGCTCAACGGTTGACGCAGTACTGGCGGTGCTCGAGAAAGGCAACGCAGCGTTTCGTCGGAAAAGGTGTGGTGCTCGCTACTGTGCAGTCGTCACTATAGACGTCAAAAACGCATTCAACAGCGCTAGTTGGGAGGCGATAGCAGTTGCGTTGGAGAACATGAGGGTTCCCCCGTATTTGTGCAGGGTGCTGAGGAGCTACCTCCACGGCCGCGTTTTGCAGTACGAAACAGGCGAGGGGGTTAAAACGTCCACCATTACAGCCGGAGTTCCACAGGGATCAGTTCTTGGTCCCACCCTGTGGAACGTCATGTATAACGGAGTACTAATCCTCGCTCTTCCTCCAAAAACTGAGCTCACCGGCTTTGCAGACGACATTGCGTTAACAGTCACCGGCGAATCCATCGAGGAGGTTGAGATGTTAGCCACGGATGCTGTCGGTAGAATCGATGAATGGATGAAAGCAGCCTGCTTAGAAATTGCGCACGCGAAAACAGAGTTCATACTCATCAGCAGCCATAAGGAAGTGCAGAAGGCATCGATACTGGTGGGCTCAGAGCACATTGAGTCCGTCAGGAATCTCAAATACCTTGGGATTCGAATCGATGACCGGCTGAAATTCAAGCACCATCTAGATGATGCATGCAATAAAGCCATGAAGACCGCAAATGCATTGGCATCATTCATACCAAACATAGGTGGACCCAGCAGCAGCATACGACGTCTTCACGCAAGCGTTGCCATATCCGTTATAAGATATGGTGCGCCAGTCTGGGCGCATATTCTGTCGGAAAAGCAGCACCAGAATACTGTACGTAGAGTACATCGGCGATTGGCCATGCGTGTTGCTAGTGCTTACCGTACCATCTCGTACGATGCGGTTTGCGTGATATCGGGTATGATGCCCCTATGCATCATTCTTGAGGAGGACTTGGAGAATTTCCGGACGGCACGTGCGGGGGAACCTCTCACTGCAGCTGTGAAGAAACGCATCAGGGCAGAGACGACGCAGAAATGGCAGAGCAGCTGGTCAAGTTCAACAACAGGCAGATGGACCTATTCGCTGATTCCCGATGTTGCGGCATGGGTTGGAAGGACGCATGGTGACGTAGACTTCTTCGTCACGCAGATTCTTTCAGGCCATGGCTGCTTCCGGAGCTACTTGCATAGGTTTACGCACGCGTCTTCGCCGCGGTGCCCAGCTTGTCCGGACGCCGACGAGACGGCAGAACATGTCATGTTCGGCTGTCCAAGGTTCATCGCCGAACGTCAGCAGCTGAACGACATGTGCGATACGGAGGTTGGGCACTCAAACTTGGTGCAGCTGATGCTCCAGAACAGCAATATGTGGGAGGCTGTGTCGACGATGATGCGCCAGGTCGTTACAAAGCTGCAGCGGTGGTGGAGAGAAGACCAGATGCATGGTCTTGCCTGAGTGTTTAGTGTGAAGTGTTGTGTTGTTTGTGTGTGCGTGTGTGACCGTCCAGTGTAAAACCTACATGTGCTCGAGAGTGTTATATGTTGCTAGTACGTACCAAGTAGACTAAGTGCACAGCACTGCCCCTCCCATGAAGTAATACCGCGAGGTGATTCCGTGGGAGGGTGCACAGGGTTCAAGGAGAGTTTTTTACTGGGTAAAAATCCCATGTCCCCCACTGTGGGTGTCTTTCGAAGATTTTAAACTCCTTTTAAAAAAAAAAAAAAAAAAAAAAAAAAAAAAAAAAAAACCTTAGCCAAGACACCTTAGCCAAGACACATTAGCCACGACACATTAGCCGAGACACATTAGCCAAGACACATTAGCCGAGACACATAAGCCAAGACACCTTAGCCAAGACACATTAGCCAAGACACCTTAGCCAAGACACATTAGCCAAGACACATTAGCCGAGACACCTTAGCCAAGACACATTAGCCAAGACACATTAGCCAAGACACCTTAGCCAAGACACATTAGCCAAGACACATAAGCCAAGACACATTAGCCAAGACACCTTAGCCAAGACACATTAGCCAAGACACATTAGCCAAGACACCTTAGCCAAGACACATTAGCCAAGACACATTAGCCAAGACACATTAGCCAAGACACATTAGCCAAGACACATTAGCCAAGACACCTTAGCCAAGACACCTTAGCCAAGACACCTTAGCCAAGACACATTAGCCAAGACACATTAGCCAAGACACCTAAGCCAAGACACAATAGCCAAGACACCTTAGCCAAGACACCTTAGCCAAGACACCTTAGCCACGACACCTTAGCCGAGACACATTAGCCAAGACACCTCAGCCCAGACACATTAGAAAAGACACATTAGCCGAGACACCTTAGCCAAGACACCTTAGCCAAGACACATTAGCCAAGACACCTTAGCCAAGACACATTAGCCAAGACACCTTAGCCAAGACACATTAACCAAGACACCTTAGCCAAGACACCTTAGCCAAGACACATTAGCCAAGACACATTAGCCAAGACACATTAGCCAAGACACATTAGCCAAGACACATTAGCCAAGACACATTAGCCAAGACACCTTTGCCAAGACACATTAGCCAAGACACATTAGCCAAGACACATTAGTCAAGACACATTAGCCAAGACACATTAGCCAAGACACCTTAGCCAAGACACATTAGCCAAGACACATAAGCCAAGACACATTAGCCAAGACACATTAGCCAAGACACATTAGCCAAGACACCTTAGCCAAGACACCTTAGCCAAGACACCTTAGCCAAAACACATTGGCCAAGACACATTAGCCAAGACACCTTAGCCAAGACACATTAGCCAAGACACATTAGCCAAGACACATTAGCCAAGACACCTTAGCCAAGACACATTAGCCAAGACACATTAGCCAAGACACATTAGCCAAGACACCTTAGCCAAGACACCTTAGCCAAGACACATTAGCCAAGACACCTTAGCCAAGACACATTAGCCAAGACACATTAGCCGAGACACAAAAGTTGAGACACATTAGCCAAGACACATTAGCCAAGACACCTTAGCCAAGACACATTAGCCAAGACACCTTAGCCAAGACACCTTAGCCAAGACACCTTAGCCAAGACACATTAACCAAGACACCTTAGCCAAGACACCTTAGCCAAGACACATTAGCCAAGACACCTTAGCCAAGACACATTAGCCAAGACACATAAGCCAAGACACATTAGCCAAGACACATTAGCCAAGACACCTTAGCCAAGACACCTTAGCCAAGACTCCTCAGCCAAGACACATTAGAAAAGACACATTAGCCGAGACACCTTAGCCAAGACACCTTAGCCAAGACACATTAGCCAAGACACCTTAGCCAAGACACATTAGCCAAGGCACCTTAGCCAAGACACGTTATCCAAGACACCTTAGCCAAGACACCTTAGCCAAGACACATTAGCCAAGACACATTAGCCAAGACACATTAGCCAAGACACATTAGCCAAGACACATTAGCCAAGACACATTAGCCAAGACACATTAGCCAAGACACCTTAGCCAAGACACATTAGCCAAGACACATAAGCCAAGACACATTAGCCAAGACACATTAGCCAAGACACATTAGCCAAGACACCTTAGCCAAGACACCTTAGCCAAGACACCTTAGCCAAGACACCTTAGCCAAGACACATTAGCCAAGACACATTAGCCAAGACACCTTAGCCAAGACACATTAGCCAAGACACATTAGCCAAGACACATTAGCCAAGACACCTTAGCCAAGACACATTAGCCAAGACACATTAGCCAAGACACATTAGCCAAGACACCTTAGCCAAGACACATTAGCCAAGACACCTTAGCCAAGACACATTAGCCAAGACACATTAGCCGAGACACAAAAGTTGAGACACATTAGCCAAGACACATTAGCCAAGACACCTTAGCCAAGACACATTAGCCAAGACACCTTAGCCAAGACACCTTAGCCAAGACACCTTAGCAAAGACACATTAGCCAAGACACATTAGCCAAGACGCCTTAGCCAAGACACCTTAGCCGAGACACAAAAGTTAAGACACCTTAGCCAAGACACCTTAGCCAAAACACATTAGCCAAGACCAAGCCGAGACACATAAGCCAAGACACGTTAGCCAAGACACATTAGCCACGACACATTAGCCGAGACACATTAGCCAAGACACATTAGCCGAGACACATAAGCCAAGACACATTAGCCGAGACACCTTAGCCAAGACACATTAGCCAAGACACATTAGCCGAGACACCTTAGCCAAGACACCTTAGCCAAGACACCTTAGCCAAGACACCTTAGCCAAGACACATTAGCCAAGACACATTAGCCAAGACACATTAGCCGAGACACCTTAGCCAAGACACCTTAGCCAAGACACCTTAGCCAAGACACCTTAGCCAAGACACATTAGCCAAGACACATTAGCCAAGACACCTTAGCCAAGACACATTAGCCAAGACACATTAGCCAAGACACATTAGCCAAGACACATTAGCCAAGACACCTTAGCTAAGACACCTTAGCTAAGACACCTTAGCCAAGACACCTTAGCCAAGACACATTAGCCAAGACACATTAGCCAAGACACCTTAGCCAAAACACATTAGCCAAGACACCTTAGCCAAGACACATTAGCCAAGACACATTAGCCAAGACACATTAGCCAAGACGCATTAGCCAAGACACCTTAGCCAAGACACATTAGCCAAGACACATTAGCCAAGACACCTTAGCCAAGACACATAGCCAAGACACCTTAGCCAAGACACATTAGCCAAGACACCTTAGCCAAGACACATTAGCCAAGACACATTAGCAAAGACACATTAGCCAAGACACATTAGCCAAGACACCTTAGCCGAGACACAATAGTTGAGACACATTAGCCAAGACACCTTAGCCAAGACACCTTAGCCAAGACACATTAGCCAAGACACCTTAGCCAAAACACATTAGCCAAGACACCTTAGCCAAGACACATAGCCAAGACACCTTAGCCAAGACACATTAGCCAAGACACCTTAGCCAAGACACATTAGCCAAGACACATTAGCAAAGACACATTAGCCAAGACACATTAGCCAAGACACCTTAGCCAAGACACTTTAGCCAAGACACCTTAGCCAAGACACATTAGCCAAGACACCTTAGCCAAGACACATTAGCCAAGACACATTAGCCAAGACACCTTAGCCAAGACACCTTAGCCGAGACACAATAGTTGAGACACATTAGCCAAGACACGTTAGCCAAGACACCTTAGCCAAGACACCTTAGCCAAGACACCTTAGCCAAGACACATTAGCCAAGACACATTAGCCAAGACACATTAGCCAAGACACCTTAGCCAAGACACCTCAGCCATGACACATTAGCCAAGACACATTAGCCGAGACACCTTAGCCAAGACACCTTAGCCAAGACACATTAGCCAAGACACATTAGCCAAGACACATTAGCCAAGACACATTAGCCAAGACACCTTAGCCAACACACCTCAGCCATGACACATTAGCCAAGACACATTAGCCGAGACACCTTAGCCAAGACACCTTAGCCAAGACACATTAGCCAAGACGCCTGAGCCAAGACACATTAGCCAAGACACATAAGCCAAGACACATTAGCCAAGACACATTAGTCAAGACACATTAGCCAAGACACATTAGCCAAGACACCTTAGCCAAGACACCTTAGCCAAGACACCTTAGCCAAGACACATTAGCCAAGACACCTTAGTCAAGACACTTTTGCCAAGACACATTAGCCAAGACACATTAGCCAAGACACATTTGCCAAGACACATTAGCTAAGACACCTTAGCCAAGACACATTAGCAAAGACACATTAGCCAAGACACATTAGCCAAGACACCTTAGCCAAGACACTTTAGCCAAGACACCTTAGCCAAGACACATTAGCCAAGACACCTTAGCCAAGACACATTAGCCAAGACACATTAGCCAAGACACCTTAGCCAAGACACCTTAGCCGAGACACAATAGTTGAGACACATTAGCCAAGACACATTAGCCAAGACACCTTAGCCAAGACACCTTAGCCAAGACACCTTAGCCAAGACACCTTAGCCAAGACACATTAGCCAAGACACATTAGCCAAGACACATTAGCCAAGACACCTTAGCCAAGACACCTAGGCCATGACACATTAGCCAAGACACATTAGCCGAGACACCTTAGCCAAGACACCTTAGCCAAGACACCTTAGCCAAGACGCCTGAGCCAAGACACATTAGCCAAGACACATTAGCCAAGACACATTAGCCAAGACACATTAGTCAAGACACATTAGCCAAGACACATTAGCCAAGACACATTAGCCAAGACACATAAGCCAAGACACATTAGCCAAGACACATAAGCCAAGACACATTAGCCAAGACACATTAGCCAAGACACATTAACCAAGACACCTTAGCCAAGACACCTTAGCCAAGACACCTTAGCCAAGACACATTAGCCAAGACACCTTTGCCAAGACACCTTAGCCAAGACACCTTAGCCAAGACACATTAGCCAAGACACCTTAGCCAAGACTTATTAGCCAAGACACTTTTGCCAAGACACATTAGCCAAGACACATTAGCCAAGACACATTTGCCAAGACTTATTAGCTAAGACACCTTAGCCAAGACACATTAGCCAAGACACCTTAGCCAAGACACCTTAGCCAAGACACATTAGCCAAGACACATAAGCCAAGACACCTTAGCCAAGACACATAAGCCAAGACACCTTTGCCAAGACACATTAGCCAAAACACATTAGCCAAGACACCTTGGATAAGATACCTTAGCCAAGACAACTTAGCCAAGACACCTTAGCCAAGACACATTAGCCAAGATACATTAGCCAAGACACCTTTGCCGAGACACCTTAGCCAAGACACCTTAGCCGAGACACATTAGCCAAGACACATTAGCCAAGACACATTAGCCAAGACACCTTTGCCAAGACACCTTTGCCAAGACACATTAGCCAAGACACCTTTGCCAAGACACCTTAGCCAAGACACCTTAGCCTAGACACCTTAGCCTA
The DNA here is from genome assembly GCF_943734845.2 of Anopheles funestus. Lineage (NCBI taxonomy): Eukaryota > Metazoa > Arthropoda > Insecta > Diptera > Culicidae > Anopheles > Anopheles funestus. Next base: position 307,858 of record NW_026045320.1, read on the forward strand.
GACACCTTAGCTAAGACACATTAGCCAAGACACATTATCCAAGACACATTAGCCAAGACACATTAGCCAAGACACCTTAGCCAAGACACATTAGCCAAGACACATTAGCCAAGACACATTAGCCAAGACACATAAGCCAAGACACATTAGCCAAGACACAATAGCTAAGACACATTAGCCAAGACACATTAGCCAAGACACTTTAGCCAAGACACCTTAGCCAAGACACATTAGCCAAGACATCTTTGCCAAGACACATTAGCCAAGACACATTAGCCAAGACACCTTAGCCAAGACACATTAGCCAAGACACATTAGCCAAGACACATTAGCCAAGACACATTAGCCAAGACACATAAGCCAAGACACATTAGCCAAGACACATTAGCCAAGACACCTTAGCCAAGACACCTTAGCCAAGACACATTAGCCAAGACACCTTTGCCAAGACACATTAGCCAAGACACCTTAGCCAAGACACATTAGCCAAGACACATTAGCCAAGACACATTAGCCAAGACACATTAGCCAAGACACATTAGCCAAGACACCTTAGCCAAGACACATTAGCCAAGACACATTAGCCAAGACACATTAGCCACGACACATTAGCCGAGACACATTAGCCAAGAAACATTAGCCGAGACACATAAGCCAAGATTCCTTAGCCAAGACACATTAGCCAAGACACATTAGCCAAGACACATTACCCGAGACAACTTAGCCAAGACACCTTAGCCAAGACACCTTAGCCAAGACACCTTAGCCAAGACACATTAGCCAAGACACATTAGCCAAGACACATTAGCCAAGACACATTAGCCAAGACACATTAGCCAAGACACATTAGCCAAGACACCTTAGCCAAGACACCTTAGCCAAGACACCTTAGCCAAAACACCTTAGCCAAGACACATTAGCCAAGATACATTAGCCAAGACACCTTTGCCGAGACACCTTAGCCAAGACACCTTAGCCAAGACACATTAGCCAAGACACATTAGCCAAGACACCTTAGCCAAGACACATTAGCCAAGACACATTAGCCAAGACACATTAGCCAAGACACATTAGCCAAGACACATTAGCCAAGACACATTAGCCGAGACAAATTAGCCAAGACACATTAGCCAAGACACATTAGCCAAGACACATTAGCCAAGACACATTAGCCAAGACACATTAGCCAAGACATATTAGCCAAGACACATAAGCCAAGACACCTTAGCCAAGACACATTAGCCAAGACACCTTAGCCAAGACACCTTAGCCAAGACACCTTAGCCAAGACACCTTTGCCAAGACACATTAGCCAAGACACATTAGCCAAGACACATTAGCCAAGATACATTAGCCAAGACACCTTTGCCAAGACACATTAGCCAAGACACCTTAGCCAAGACACATTAGCCAAGACACCTTAGCCAAGACACCTTAGCCAAGACACATTAGCCAAGACACATTAGCCAAGACACATTAGCCAAGACACATTAGCCAAGACACATTAGCCAAGACACCTTTGCCAAGACACATTAGCCAAGACACATTAGCCAAGACACATTAGCCAAGACACATTAGCCAAGACACCTTAGCCAAGACACATTAGCCAAGACACCTTAGCCAAGACACATTAGCCGAGACACATTAGCCAAGACACATTAGCCAAGACACATTAGTTAAGACACCTTAGCCAAGACACACTAGCCAAGACACATTAGCCGAGAAACCTTAGCCACAACACATTAGCCAAGACACCTTAGCCAAGACACCTTAGCCAAGACACATTAGCCAAGACACCTTAGCCAAGACACATTAGCCAAGACACCTTAGCCAAGACACCTTAGCCAAGACACCTTAGCCAAGACACATTAGCCAAGACACATTAGCCAAGACACATTAGCCAAGATACATTAGCCAAGACACCTTTGCCAAGACACATTAGCCAAGACACCTTAGCCAAGACACATTAGCCAAGACACCTTAGCCAAGACACCTTAGCCAAGACACATTAGCCAAGACACATTAGCCAAGTTACATTAGCCAAGACACATTAGCCAAGACACATTAGCCAAGACACCTTTGCCAAGACACATTAGCCAAGACACATTAGCCAAGACACATTAGCCAAGACACATTAGCCAAGACACATTAGCCAAGACACATTAGCCAAGACACCTTAGCCAAGACACATTAGCCAAGACACATAAGCCAAGACACATTAGCCAAGACACATTAGCCAAGACACATTAGCCAAGACACCTTAGCCAAGACACCTTAGCCAAGACACCTTAGCCAAGACACATTGGCCAAGACACATTAGCCAAGACACCTTAGCCAAGACACATTAGCCAAGACACATTAGCCAAGACACATTAGCCAAGACACATTAGCCAAGACACCTTTGCCAAGACACATTAGCCGAGACACATTAGCCAAGACACATTTGCCAAGACACATTAGCTAAGACACCTTAGCCAAGACACATTAGCCAAGACACCTTAGCCAAGACACCTTAGCCAAGACACATTAGCCAAGACACATTAGCCAAGACACATTAGCCAAGACACATAAGCTAAGACACCTTTGCCAAGACACATTAGCCAAGACACATAAGCCAAGACACCTTAGCCAAGACACATTAGCCAAGACACATTAGCCAAGACACATTAGCCAAGACACCTTAGCCAAGACACATTAGCCAAGACACCTTAGCCAAGACACCTTAGCCAAGACACATTAGCCAAGACACATTAGCCAAGACACATTAGCCAAGACACATAAGCCAAGACACATTAGCCAAGACACATTAGCCAAGACACATTAGCCGAGACACATTAGCCGAGACACATTAGCCAAGACACATTAGCCAAGACACCTTAGCCAAGACACATTAGCCAAGACACATTAGCCAAGACACATTAGCCAAGACACCTTTGCCAAGACACATTAGCCAAGACACATTAGCCAAAACACCTTAGCCAAGACACCTTAGCCAAGACACCTTAGCCAAGACACATTAGCGACGACACATTAGCCGAGACACATTAGCCAAGACACATTAGCCGAGACACATAAGCCAAGACACCTTAGCCAAGACACATTAGCCAAGACACCTTAGCCAAGACACATTAGCCAAGACACATTAGCCGAGACACCTTAGCCAAGACACATTAGCCAAGACACATTAGCCAAGACACCTTAGCCAAGACACCTTAGCCAAGACACATTAGCCAAGACACATAAGCCAAGACACATTAGCCAAGACACATTAGCCAAGACACATTAGCCAAGACACCTTAGCCAAGACACCTTATCCAAGACACCTTAGCCAAGACACCTTAGCCAAGACACCTTAGCCAAGACACATTAGCCAAGACACCTTAGCCAAGACACATTAGCCAAGACACATTAGCCAAGACACCTTAGCCAAGACACCTTAGCCAAGACACATTAGCCAAGACACATTAGCCAAGACACATTAGCCAAGACACCTAAGCCAAGACACAATAGCCAAGACACCTTAGCCAAGACACCTTAGCCAAGACACCTTAGCCACGACACCTTAGCCGAGACACATTAGCCAAGACACCTCAGCCAAGACACATTAGAAATGACACATTAGCCGAGACACCTTAGCCAAGACACATTAGCCGAGACACAAAAGTTGAGACACATTAGCCAAGACATATTAGCCAAGACACATTAGCCGAGACACCTTAGCCAATACACCTTAGCCAAGACACCTAAGCAAAGACACGTTAGCCAAGACACATTAGCCAAGACACCTTAGCCAAGACACATTAGCCGAGACACAATAGTTGAGACACATTAGCCAAGACACATTAGCCAAGACACCTTACCCAAGACACCTTAGCCAAGACACCTTAGCCAAGACACATTAGCCAAGACAGATTAGCCAAGACACATTAGCCAAGACACCTTAGCCAAGACACATTAGCCGAGTTACATTAGCCAAGACACATTAGCCGAGACACATTAGCCAAGATACCTTAGCCAAGACACATTAGCCAAGACACCTTAGCCAAGACACATTAGCCAAGACACCTTAGCCAAGACACCTTAGCCAAGACACCTTAGCCAAGACACATTAGCCAAGACACATTTGCAAAGACACATTAGCCAAGACACATTAGCCAAGACACATTAGCCAAGACACATTAGCCAAGACACATTAGCCAAGACACATTAGTCAAGACACATTAGCCAAGACACCTTAGCCAAGACACATTAGCCAAGACACCTTAGCCAAGACACCTTAGCCAAGACACCTTAGCCAAGACACATTAGCCAAGACACATTAGCCAAGACACCATAGCCAAGACACATTAGCCAAGACACATTAGCCAAGACACCTTAGCCAAGACACCTTAGCCAAGACACATTAGCCAAGACACCTTAGCCAAGACACCTTAGCCAAGACACCTTAGCCAAGACACCTTAGCCGAGACACCTTAGCCAAGACACCTTAGCCAAGACACCTTAGCCAAGACACCTTAGCCAAGACACCTTAGCCAAGACACATTAGCAAAGACACCTAAGCCAAGACACCTTAGCCAAGACACATTAGCCAAGACACCTTAGCCAAGACACCTTAGCCAAGACACCTTAGCCAAGACACATTAGCCAAGACACATTAGCCAAGACACCTTAGCCAAGACACCTTAGCCAAGACACCTTAGCCAAGACACCTTAGCCAAGACACCTTAGCCAAGACACCTTAGCCAAGACACATTAGCCGAGACACCTTAGCCAAGACACATTAGCCAAGACACCTTAGCCAAGACACCTTAGCCAAGACACCTTAGCCAAGACACATTAGCCAAGACACATTAGCCGAGACACATTAGCCAAGACACATTAGCCGAGACACATAAGCCAAGACACATTAGCCGAGACACCTTAGCCAAGACACATTAGCCAAGACACATTAGCCGAGACACCTTAGCCAAGACACCTTAGCCAAGACACCTTAGCCAAGACACCTTAGCCAAGACACATTAGCCAAGACACATTAGCCAAGACACATTAGCCAAGACACATTAGCCGAGACACCTTAGCCAAGACACCTTAGCCAAGACACCTTAGCCAAGACACCTTAGCCAAGACACATTAGCCAAGACACATTAGCCAAGACACCTTAGCCAAGACACCTTAGCCAAGACACCTTAGCCAAGACACCTTAGCCAAGACACCTTAGCCGAGACACCTTAGCCAAGACACATTAGCCAAGACACCTTAGCCAAGACACCTTAGCCAAGACACCTTAGCCAAGACACATTAGCCAAGACACATTAGCCAAGACACATTAGCCAGGACACATTAGCCAAGACACCTTAGCCAAGACACCTTAGCCAAGACACCTTAGCCAAGACACATTAGCCAAGACACATTAGCCAAGACACCTTAGCCAAAACACATTAGCCAAGACACCTTAGCCAAGACACATTAGCCAAGACACCTTAGCCAAGACACATTAGCCAAGACACCTTAGCCAAGACACATAAGCCAAGACACCTTAGCCAAGACACATTAGCCAAGACACATTAGCCAAGACACATAAGCCAAGACACCTTAGCCAAGACACATTAGCCAAGACACCTTAGCCAAGACACCTTAGCCAAGACACCTTAGCCAAGACACCTTAGCCAAGACACCTTAGCCAAGACACCTTAGCCAAGACACCTTAGCCGAGACACCTTAGCCAAGACACATTAGCCAAGACACCTTAGCCAAGACACCTTAGCCAAGACACATTAGCCAAGACACATTAGCCGAGACACATTAGCCAAGACACATTAGCCGAGACACATAAGCCAAGACACATTAGCCGAGACACCTTAGCCAAGACACATTAGCCAAGACACATTAGCCGAGACACCTTAGCCAAGACACCTTAGCCAAGACACCTTAGCCAAGACACCTTAGCCAAGACACATTAGCCAAGACACATTAGCCAAGACACATTAGCCGAGACACCTTAGCCAAGACACCTTAGCCAAGACACCTTAGCCAAGACACCTTAGCCAAGACACATTAGCCAAGACACATTAGCCAAGACACCTTAGCCAAGACACCTTAGCCAAGACACCTTAGCCAAGACACCTTAGCCGAGACACCTTAGCCAAGACACATTAGCCAAGACACCTTAGCCAAGACACCTTAGACAAGACACCTTAGCCAAGACACATTAGCCAAGACACATTAGCCAAGACACATTAGCCAAGACACATTAGCCAGGACACATTAGCCAAGACACCTTAGCCAAGACACCTTAGCCAAGACACATTAGCCAAGACACATTAGCCAAGACACCTTAGCCAAAACACATTAGCCAAGACACCTTAGCCAAGACACATTAGCCAAGACACCTTAGCCAAGACACATTAGCCAAGACACCTTAGCCAAGACACATTAGCCAAGACACATTAGCAAAGACACATTAGCCAAGACACATTAGCCAAGACACATAAGCCAAGACACCTTAGCCAAGACACTTTAGCCAAGACACCTTAGCCAAGACACATTAGCCAAGACACCTTAGCCAAGACACATTAGCCAAGACACATTAGCCAAGACACATTAGCCAAGACACCTTAGCCAAGACACCTCAGCCATGACACATTAGCCAAGACACATTAGCCGAGACACCTTAGCCAAGACACCTTAGCCAAGACACATTAGCCAAGACGCCTTAGCCAAGACACATTAGCCAAGACACATTAGCCAAGACACCTTAGCCAAGACACCTTAGCCAAGACACATTAGCCAAGACACCTTAGCCAAGACACATTAGCCGAGACACATTAGCCAAGACACATTAACCAAGACACATAAGCCAAGACACCTTAGCCAAGACACCTTAGCCAAGACACCTTAGCCGAGACACCTTAGCCAAGACACCTTAGCCAAGACACCTTAGCCAAGACACATTAGCCAAGACACCTTAGTCAAGACACATTAGCCAAGACACCTTAGCCAAGGCACATTAGCCAAGACACCTTAGCCAAGACACCTTAGCCAAGACACCTTAGCCGAGACACATTAGCCAAGACACATTAGCCAAGACACCTTAGCCGAGACACATTAGCCAAGACACATTAGCCAAGACACCTTAGCCAAGACACATTAGCCAAGACACCTTAGCCAAGACACCTTAGCCGAGACACATTAGCCAAGACACATTAGCCAAGACACCTTAGCCAAGACACCTTAGCCAAGACACCTTAGCCAAGACACATTAGCCAAGACACATTAGCCAAGACACATTAGCCAAGACACATTAGCCAAGACACCTTAGCCAAGACACATTAGCCAAGACACCTTAGCCAAGACACCTTAGCCAAGACACATTAGCCAAGACACATTTGCCAAGACATATTAGCCGAGACACATTAGCCAAGACACATTAGCCGAGACACATAAGCCAAGACACCTTAGCCAAGACACCTTAGCCAAGACACATTAGCCAATACACCTTAGCAAAGACACATTAGCCAAGACACATTAGCCAAGACACATTAGCCAAGACACCTTAGCCAAGACACCTTAGCCGAGACCCAAAAGTTGAGACACCTTAGCCAAGACACATTAGCCAAGACACATTTGCCAAGACATATTAGCCGAGACACATTAGCCAAGACACATTAGCCGAGACACATAAGCCAAGACACCTTAGCCAAGACACCTTAGCCAAGACACATTAGCCAATACACCTTAGCAAAGACACATTAGCCAAGACACCTTAGCCAAGACACATTAGCCAAGACGCCTTAGCCAAGACACATTAGCCAAGACACATTAGCCAAGACACCTTAGCCAAGACACCTTAGCCAAGACACATTAGCCAAGACACCTTAGCCGAGACACATTAGCCAAGACACATTAGCCAAGACACCTTAGCCAAGACACATTAGCCAAGACACCTTAGCCAAGACACCTTAGCCGAGACACATTAGCCAAGACACATTAGCCAAGACACCTTAGCCAAGACACCTTAGCCAAGACACCTTAGCCAAGACACATTAGCCAAGACACATTAGCCAAGACACATTAGCCAAGACACATTAGCCAAGACACATTAGCCAAGACACATTAGCCAAGACACATAAGCCAAGACACATTAGCCAAGACACATAAGCCAAGACACATTAGCCAAGACACCTTAGCCAAGACACCTTAGCCAAGACACGTTAGCCAAGACACATCAGCCAAGACACCTTAGCCAAGACAAATTAGCCAAGACACCTTAGCCAAGACACCTTAGCCAAGACACATTAGCCAAGACACCTTAGCCAAGACACCTTAGCCGAGACACATTAACCAAGACACATTAGCCAAGACACCTTAGCCAAGACACATCAGCCAAGACACATTAGCCAAGACACATTAGCCAAGACACATTAGCCAAGACACATTAGCCAAGACACCTTAGCTAAGACACCTTAGCCAAGACACATTAGCCAAGACACATTAGCCAAGACACATTAGCCAAGACACATTAGCCAAGACACATAAGCCAAGACACATTAGCCAAGACACATTAGCCAAGACACATTAGCCGAGACACCTTAGCCAAGACACCTTAGCCAAGACACATTAGCCAAGACACCTTAGCCAAGACACATTAGCCGAGACACATTAGCCAAGACACATTAGCCAAGACACATTAGTTAAGACACCTTAGCCAAGACACACTAGCCAAGACACATTAGCCGAGACACCTTAGCCACAACACATTAGCCAAGACACCTTAGCCAAGACACCTTAGCCAAGACACATTAGCCAAGACACCTTAGCCAAGACACATTAGCCAAGACACCTTAGCCAAGACACATTAGCCAAGACACCTTAGCCAAGACACCTTAGCCAAGACACATTAGCCAAGACACCTTAGCCAAGACACATTAGCCAAGATACATTAGCCAAGACACCTTTGCCAAGACACATTAGCCAAGACACCTTAGCCAAGACACATTAGCCAAGACACCTTAGCCGAGACACCTTAGCCAAGACACATTAGCCAAGACACATTAGCCAAGACACCTTAGCCAAGACACATTAGCCAAGACACCTTTGCCACGACACATTAGCCAAGACACATTAGCCAAGACACATTAGCCAAGACACATTAGCCAAGACACATTAGCCAAGACACATTAGCCAAGACACCTTAGCCAAGACACATTAGCCAAGACACATAAGCCAAGACACATTAGCCAAGACACATTAGCCAAGACACATTAGCCAAGACACCTTAGCCAATACACCTTAGCCAAGACACATTGGCCAAGACACATTAGCCAAGACACCTTAGCCAAGACACATTAGCCAAGACACATTAGCCAAGACACATTAGCCAAGACTCATTAGCCAAGACACCTTTGCCAAGACACATTAGCCGAGACACATTAGCCAAGACACATTTGCCAAGACACATTAGCCAAGACACCTTAGCCAAGACACATTAGCCGAGACACCTTAGCCAAGACACCTTAGCCAAGACACATTAGCCAAGACACATTAGCCAAGACACATTAGCCAAGACACATAAGCCAAGACACCTTAGCCAAGACACATTAGCCAAGACACATTAGCCAAGACACATTAGCCAAGACACCTTAGCCAAGACGCATTAGCCAAGACACATTAGCCAAGACACCTTAGCCAAGACACATTAGCCAAGACACATTAGCCAAGACACATTAGCCAAGACACATAAGCCAAGACACCTTAGCCAAGACACATTAGCCAAGACACATTAGCCGAGACACCTTAGCCAAGACACCTTAGCCAAGACACATTAGCCAAGACACCTTAGCCAAGACACATTAGCCAAGACACATTAGCCAAGACACATTAGCCAAGACACCTTTGCCAAGACACATTAGCCAAGACACATTAGCCAAGACACCTTAGCCAAGACACCTTAGCCAAGACACCTTAGCCAAGACACATTAGCCACGACACATTAGCCGAGACACATTAGCCAAGACACATTAGCCGAGACACATAAGCCAAGACACCTTAGCCAAGACACATTAGCCAAGACACCTTAGCCAAGACACCTTAGCCAAGACACATTAGCCGAGACACCTTAGCCAAGACACATTAGCCAAGACACATTAGCCAAGACACCTTAGCCAAGACACCTTAGCCAAGACACATTAGCCAAGACACATAAGCCAAGACACATTAGCCAAGACACATTAGCCAAGACACATTAGCCAAGACACCATAGCCAAGACACCTTATCCAAGACACCTTAGCCAAGACACCTTAGCCAAGACACATTAGCCAAGACACATTAGCCAAGACACCTTAGCCAAGACACATTAGCCAAGACACATTAGCCAAGACACCTTAGCCAAGACACCTTAGCCAAGACACCTTAGCCAAGACACCTTAGCCAAGACACATTAGCCAAGACACATTAGCCAAGACACCTAAGCCAAGACACAATAGCCAAGACACCTTAGCCAAGACACCTTAGCCAAGACACCTTAACCAAGACACCTTAGCCAAGACACCTTAGCCGAGACACATTAGCCAAGACACCTCAGCCAAGACACATTAGAAAAGACACATTAGCCGAGACACCTTAGCCAAGACACCTTAGCCAAGACACATTAGCCAAGACACCTTAGCCAAGACACATTAGCCAAGACACATTAGCCAAGACACATTAGCCAAGACACCTTAGCCAAGACACATTAGCCAAGACACATTAGCCAAGACACCTTAGCCAAGACACATTAGCCAAGACACCTTAGCCAAGACATCTTAGCCAAGACACATTAGCCAAGACACATTAGCCGAGACACAAAAGTTGAGACACATTAGCCAAGACACATTAGCTAAGACACATTAGCCGAGACACCTTAGAAAATACACCTTAGCCAAGACACCTAAGCAAAGACACATTAGCCAAGACACCTTAGCCAAGACACCTTAGCCAAAACACATTAGCCGAGACACAAAAGTTGAGACACATTAGCCAAGACACATTAGCCAAGACACCTTAGCCAAGACACCTTAGCCAAGACACCTTAGCCAAGACACATTAGCCAAGACACCTTAGCCAAGACACATTAGCCAAGACACCTTAGCCAAGACACATTAGCCGAGTTACATTAGCCAAGACACATTAGCCGAGACACATTAGCCAAGACACCTTAGCCAAGACACATTAGCCAAGACACCTTAGCCAAGACACATTAGCCAAGACACCTTAGCCAAGACACCTTAGCCAAGACACCTTAGCCAAGACACATTAGCCAAGACACATTTGCAAAGACACATTAGCCAAGACACATTAGCCAAGACACATTAGCCAAGACACATTAGCCAAGACACATTAGCCAAGACACCTTAGCCAAGACACATTAGCCAAGACACATTAGCCAAGACACATTAGCCAAGACACCTTAGCCAAGACACATTAGCCAAGACACATTTGCCAAGACACCTTAGCCAAGACACCTTAGCCAAGACACATTAGCCAAGACACATTAGCCAAGACACCTTAGCCAAGACACATTAGCCAAGACACATTAGCCGAGACACAAAAGTTGAGACACATTAGCCAAGACACATTAGCCAAGACACCTTAGCCAAGACACATTAGCCAAGACACCTTAGCCAAGACACATAAGCCAAGACACCTTAGCAAAGACACATTAGCCAAGACACCTTAGCCAAGACACCTTAGCCAAGACACCTTAGCCGAGACACAAAAGTTGAGACGGCTTAGCCAAGACACCTTAGCCAAAACACCTTAGCCAAGACACATTAGCCGAGACACATTAGCCAAGACACCTTAGCCAAGACACATTAGCCACGACACATTAGCCGAGACACATTAGCCAAGACACATTAGCCGAGACATATAAGCCAAGACACATTAGCCGAGACACCTTAGCCAAGACACATTAGCCAAGACACATTAGCCGAGACACCTTAGCCAAGACACCTTAGCAAAGACACCTTAGCCAAGACACATTAGCCAAGACACATTAGCCAAGACACATTAGCCGAGACACCTTAGCCAAGACACCTTAGCCAAGACACCTTAGCCAAGACACCTTAGCCAAGACACATTAGCCAAGACACATTAGCCAAGACACCTTAGCCAAGACACATTAGCCAAGACACATTAGCCAAGACACATTAGCCAAGACACCTTAGCCAAGACACCTTAGCCAAGACACCTTAGCCGAGACACCTTAGCCAAGACACATTAGCCAAGACACCTTAGCCTAGACACCTTAGCCAAGACACCTTAGCCAAGACACATTAGCCAAGACACATTAGCCAAGACACATTAGCCAAGACACATTAGCCAAGACACCTTAGCCAAGACACCTTAGCCAAGACACCTTAGCCAAGACACATTAGCCAAGACACCTTAGCCAAAACACATTAGCCAAGACACATTAGCCAAGACACATTAGCCAAGACACCTTAGCCAAGACACATTAGCCAAGACACCTTAGCCAAGACACATTAGCCAAGACACATTAGCAAAGACACATTAGCCAAGACACATTAGCCAAGACACCTAAGCAAAGACACTTTAGCCAAGACACCTTAGCCAAGACACATTAGCCAAGACACCTTAGCCAAGACACATTAGCCAAGACACATTAGCCAAGACACCTTAGCCAAGACACCTTAGCCGAGACACAATAGTTGAGACACATTAGCCAAGACACATTAGCCCAGACACCTTAGCCAAGACACATTAGCCAAGACACCTTAGCCAAGACACATAAGCCAAGACACATTAGCCAAGACACATTAGCCAAGACACCTTAGCCAAGACACCTCAGCCATGACACATTAGCCAAGACACATTAGCCGAGACACCTTAGCCAAGACACCTTAGCCAAGACACATTAGCCAAGACGCCTTAGCCAAGACACATTAGCCAAGACACATTAGCCAAGACACATTAGCCAAGACACATTAGCCAAGACACATTAGCCGAGACACATTAGCCAAGACACATTAGCCGAGACACATAAGCCAAGACACATTAGCCAAGACACCTTAGCCAAGACACATTAGCCAAGACACATAAGCCAAGACACCTTAGCCAAGACACATTAGCCAAGACACATTAGCAAAGACACATTAGCCAAGACACATTAGCCAAGACACCTTAGCCAAGACACCTTAGCCAAGACACCTTAGCCAAGACACATTAACCAAGACACATAAGCCAAGACACCTTAGCCAAGACACCTTAGCCAAGACACCTTAGCCGAGACACCTTAGCCAAGACACCTTAGCCAAGACACCTTAGCCAAGACACATTAGCCAAGACACATTAGCCAAGACACATTAGCCAAGACACCTTAGCCAAGACACATTAGCCAAGACACATAAGCCAAGACACATTAGCCAAGATACATTATCCAAGACACATTAGCCAAGACACCTTAGCCAATACACCTTAGCCAAGACACATTGGCCAAGACACATTAGCCAAGACACCTTAGCCAAGACACCTTAGCCAAGACACATTAGCCAAGACACATTAGCCAAGACACATTAGCCAAGACACCTTTGCCAAGACACATTAGCCGAGACACATTAGCCAAGACACATTAGCCAAGACACATTAGCTAAGACACCTTAGCCAAGACACATTAGCCAAGACACCTTAGCCAAGACACCTTAGCCAAGACACATTAGCCAAGACACATTAGCCAAGACACCTTAGCCAAGACACATTAGCCAAGACACATTAGCCAAGACACCTTAGCCAAGACACATTAGCCAAGACACATTAGCCAAGACACATTAGCCAAGACACATAAGCCAAGACACATTAGCCAAGACACATTAGCCAAGACACATTAGCCGAGACACCTTAGCCAAGACACCTTAGCCAAGACACATTAGCCAAGACACCTTAGCCAAGACACATTAGCCAAGACACATTAGCCAAGACACATTAGCCAAGACACCTTTGCCAAGACACATTAGCCAAGACACATTAGCCAAGACACCTTAGCCAAGACACCTTAGCCAAGACACCTTAGCCAAGACACATTAGCCACGACACATTAGCCGAGACACATTAGCCAAGACACATTAGCCGAGACACATAAGCCAAGACACCTTAGCCAAGACACATTAGCCAAGACACCTTAGCCAAGACACATTAGCCAAGACACCTTAGCCAAGACACATTAGCCAAGACACATTAGCCAAGACACCTTAGCCAAGACACCTTAGCCAAGACACATTAGCCAAGACACATTAGCCAAGACACATTAGCCAAGACACATTAGCCAAGACACCTTAGCCAAGACACCTTATCCAAGACACCTTAGCCAAGACACCTTAGCCAAGACACCTTAGCCAAGACACATTAGCCAAGACACCTTAGCCAAGACACATTAGCCAAGACACATTAGCCAAGACACCTTAGCCAAGACACCTTAGCCAAGACACCTTAGCCAAGACACAATAGCCAAGACACCTTAGCCAAGACACCTAAGCCAAGACACAAGAGCCAAGACACCTTAGCCAAGACACCTTAGCCAAGACACCTTAGCCACGACACCTTAGCCGAGACACATTAGCCAAGACACCTCAGCCAAGACACATTAGAAAAGACACATTAGCCGAGACACCTTAGCCAAGACACCTTAGCCAAGACACATTAGCCAAGACACCTTAGCCAAGACACATTAGCCAAGACACATTAGCCAAGACACATTAGCCAAGACACCTTAACCAAGACACATTAGCCAAGACACATTAGCCAAGACACATTAGCCAAGACACATTAGCCAAGACACCTTAGCCAAGACATCTTAGCCAAGACACATTAGCCAAGACACATTAGCCAAGACACATTAGCCAAGACACATTAGCCGAGACACAAAAGTTGAGACACATTAGCCAAGACACATTAGCTAAGACACATTAGCCGAGACACCTTAGCCAATACACCTTAGCCAAGACACCTAAGCAAAGACACCTTAGCCAAGACACATTAGCCAAGACACCTTAGCCAAGACATCTTAGCCAAGACACATTAGCCAAGACACATTAGCCAAGACACATTAGCCGAGACACATTAGCCGAGACACAAAAGTTGAGACACATTAGCCAAGACACATTAGCCAAGACACATTTGCCAAGACACCTTAGCCAAGACACCTTAGCCAAGACACATTAGCCAAGACACATTAGCCAAGACACCTTAGCCAAGACACATTAGCCAAGACACATTAGCCGAGACGCAAAAGTTGAGACACATTAGCCAAGACACATTAGCCAAGACACCTTAGCCAAGACACATTAGCCAAGACACCTTAGCCAAGACACATAAGCCAAGACACCTTAGCCAAGACACATTAGCCAAGACACCTTAGCCAAAACACATTAGCCAAGACACATTAGCCAAGACACATTAGCCAAGACACCTTAGCCAAGACACATTAGCCAAGACACCTTAGCCAAGACACATTAGCCAAGACACATTAGCAAAGACACATTAGCCAAGACACATTAGCCAAGACACCTAAGCAAAGACACTTTAGCCAAGACACCTTAGCCAAGACACATTAGCCAAGACACCTTAGCCAAGACACATTAGCCAAGACACATTAGCCAAGACACCTTAGCCAAGACACCTTAGCCGAGACACAATAGTTGAGACACATTAGCCACGACACATTAGCCCAGACACCTTAGCCAAGACACATTAGCCAAGACACATTAGCCGAGACACATTAGCCAAGACTCATTAGCCGAGACACATAAGCCAAGACACCTTAGCCAAGACACATTAGCCAAGACACATTAGCCAAGACACATAAGCCGAGACACCTTAGCCAAGACACCTTAGCCAAGACACCTTAGCCAAGACACATTAGCCAAGACACATTAGCCAAGACACATTAGCCAAGACACATTAGCCAAGACACATTAGCCGAGACACATTAGCCAAGACACATTAGCCGAGACACATAAGCCAAGACACATTAGCCAAGACACCTTAGCCAAGACACATTAGCCAAGACACATTAGCCAAGACACCTTAGCCAAGACACATTAGCCAAGACACATTAGCCAAGACACCTTAGCCAAGACACATTAGCCAAGACACATTAGCCAAGACACATTAGCCAAGACACATAAGCCAAGACACATTAGCCAAGACACATTAGCCAAGACACATTAGCCGAGACACCTTAGCCAAGACACCTTAGCCAAGACACATTAGCCAAGACACCTTAGCCAAGACACATTAGCCAAGACACATTAGCCAAGACACATTAGCCAAGACACCTTTGCCAAGACACATTAGCCAAGACACATTAGCCAAGACACCTTAGCCAAGACACCTTAGCCAAGACACATTAGCCAAGACACATTAGCCAAGACACCTTAGCCAAGACACCTTAGCCAAGACACATTAGCCAAGACACATTAGCCAAGACACATTAGCCAAGACACCTTAGCCAAGACACATTAGCCAAGACACATAAGCCAAGACACATTAGCCAAGACACATTAGCCAAGACACATTAGCCAAGACACCTTAGCCAATACACCTTATCCAAGACACATTGGCCAAGACACATTAGCCAAGACACCTTAGCCAAGACACATTAGCCAAGACACATTAGCCAAGACACATTAGCCAAGACACATTAGCCAAGACACCTTTGCCAAGACACATTAGCCGAGACACATTAGCCAAGACACATTTGCCAAGACACATTAGCTAAGACACCTTAGCCAAGACACATTAGCCAAGACACCTTAGCCAAGACACCTTAGCCAAGACACATTAGCCAAGACACATTAGCCAAGACACATTAGCCAAGACACCTTAGCCAAGACACCTTTGCCAAGACACATTAGCCAAGACACATAAGCCAAGACACCTTAGCCAAGACACATTAGCCAAGACACATTAGCCAAGACACATTAGCCAAGACACCTTAGCCAAGACACATTAGCCAAGACACATTAGCCAAGACACATTAGCCAAGACACATAAGCCAAGACACATTAGCCAAGACACATTAGCCAAGACACCTTAGCCGAGACACCTTAGCCAAGACACCTTAGCCAAGACACATTAGCCAAGACACCTTAGCCAAGACACATTAGCCAAGACACATTAGCCAAGACACCTTAGCCAAGACACCTTAGCCAAGACACCTTAGCCAAGACACATTAGCCACGACACATTAGCCGAGACACATTAGCCAAGACACATTAGCCGAGACACATAAGCCAAGACACCTTAGCCAAGACACATTAGCCAAGACACCTTAGCCAAGACACATTAGCCAAGACACATTAGCCGAGACACCTTAGCCAAGACACATTAGCCAAGACACATTAGCCAAGACACCTTAGCTAAGACACCTTAGCCAAGACACATTAGCCAAGACACATAAGCCAAGACACATTAGCCAAGGCACATTAGCCAAGACACCTTAGCCAAGACACCTTATCCAAGACACCTTAGCCAAGACACCTTAGCCAAGACACCTTAGCCAAGACACATTAGCCAAGACACCTTATCCAAGACACATTAGCCAAGACACATTAGCCAAGACACCTTAGCCAAGACACATTAGCCAAGACACATTAGCCAAGACACATTAGCCAAGACACATAAGCCAAGACACCTTTGCCAAGACACATTAGCCAAGACACCTTAGCCAAGACACATTAGCCAAGACACCTTAGCCAAGACACATTAGCCAAGACACATTAGCCAAGACACATTAGCCAAGACACCTTAGCCAAGACACATTAGCCAAGACACATAAGCCAAGACACATTAGCCAAGACACATTAGCCAAGACACATTAGCCAAGACACCTTTGCCAAGACACATTAGCCAAGACACCTTAGCCAAGACACCTTAGCCAAGACACATTAGCCAAGACACCTTAGCCAAGACACCTTAGCCAAGACACATTAGCCAAGACACCTTAGCCAAGACACCTTAGCCAAGACACCTTAGCCAAGACACCTTAGCCAAGACACCTTAGCCAAGACACCTTAGCCAAGACACATTAGCCAAGACACATTAGCCAAGACACCTTAGCCAAGACACCTTAGCCAAGACACCTTAGCCAAGACACCTTAGCCAGGACACATTAGCCGAGACACATTAGCCAAGACAGATTAGCCAAGACACATTAGCCAAGACACCTTAGCCAAGACACATTAGCCGAGTTACATTAGCCAAGACACATTAGCCGAGACACATTAGCCAAGACACCTGAGCCAAGACACATTAGCCAAGACACCTTAGCCAAGACACCTTAGCCAAGACACCTTAGCCAAGACACATTAGCCAAGACACATTAGCCAAGACACATTAGCCAAGACACCTTAGCCAAGACACATTAGCCAAGACACATAAGCCAAGACACATTAGCCAAGACACATTAGCCAAGACACATTAGCAAAGACACATTAGCCAAGACACCTTAGCCAAGACACCTTAGCCAATACACCTTAGCCAAGACACATTGGCCAAGACACATTAGCCAAGACACCTTAGCCAAGACACATTAGCCAAGACACATTAGCCAAGACACATTAGCCAAGACACATTAGACAAGACACCTTTGCCAAGACACATTAGCCGAGACACATTAGCCAAGACACATTTGCCAAGACACATTAGCTAAGACACATTAGCCAAGACACCTTAGCCAAGACACATTAGCCAAGACACCTTAGCCAAGACACATTAGCCAAGACACATTAGTCAAGACACATTAGCCAAGACACATTAGCCAAGACACATTAGCTAAGACACATTAGCCAAGACACCTTAGCCAAGACACATTAGCCAAGACACCTTAGCCAAGACACCTTAGCCAAGACACCTTAGCCAAGACACCTTAGCCAAGACACATTAGCCAAGACACCTTAGCCAAGGCACCTTAGCCAAGACACATTAGCCAAGACACCTTAGCCAAGACACCTTAGCCAAGACACCTTAGCCAAGACACCTTAGCCAAGACACCTTAGCCAAGACACATTAGCCAAGACACATTAGCCAAGACACCTTAGCCAAGACACCTTAGCCAAGACACCTTAGCCAAGACACCTTAGCCAGGACACATTAGCCGAGACACATTAGCCAAGACAGATTAGCCAAGACACATTAGCCAAGACACCTTAGCCAAGACTCATTAGCCGAGTTACATTAGCCAAGACACATTAGCCGAGACACATTAGCCAAGACACCTGAGCCAAGACACATTAGCCAAGACACCTTAGCCAAGACACCTTAGCCAAGACACCTTAGCCAAGACACATTAGCCAAGACACATTAGCCAAGACACATTAGCCAAGACACCTTAGCCAAGACACATTAGCCAAGACACATAAGCCAAGACACATTAGCCAAGACACATTAGCCAAGACACATTAGCAAAGACACATTAGCCAATACACCTTAGCCAAGACACATTGGCCAAGACACATTAGCCAAGACACATTAGCCAAGACACATTAGCCAAGACACATTAGCCAAGACACATTAGCCAAGACACATTAGCCAAGACACCTTTGCCAAGACACATTAGCCGAGACACATTAGCCAAGACACATTAGCCGAGACACAAAAGTTGTGACACATTAGCCAAGACACATTAGCCAAGACACCTTAGCCAAGACACCTTAGCCAAGACACCTTAGCCAAGACACATTAGCCAAGACAGATTAGCCAAGACACATTAGCCAAGACACCTTAGCCAAGACACATTAGCCGAGTTACATTAGCCAAGACACATTAGCCGAGACACATTAGCCAAGACACCTGAGCCAAGACACATTAGCCAAGACACCTTAGCCAAGACACCTTAGCCAAGACACCTTAGCCAAGACACATTAGCCAAGACACATTAGCCAAGACACATTAGCCAAGACACCTTAGCCAAGACACATTAGCCAAGACACATAAGCCAAGACACATTAGCCAAGACACATTAGCCAAGACACATTAGCCAAGACACCTTAGCCAATACACCTTAGCCAAGACACATTGGCCAAGACACATTAGCCAAGACACCTTAGCCAAGACACATTAGCCAAGACACATTAGCCAAGACACATTAGCCAAGACACATTAGCCAAGACACATTAGCCAAGACACCTTTGCCAAGACACATTAGCCGAGACACATTAGCCAAGACACATTAGCCAAGACACATTAGCTAAGACACCTTAGCCAAGACACATTAGCCAAGACACCTTAGCCAAGACACCTTAGCCAAGACACATTAGCCAAGACACATTAGCCAAGACACATTAGCCAAGACACATAAGCCAAGACACCTTTGCCAAGACACATTAGCCAAGACACATAAGCCAAGACACCTTAGCCAAGACACATTAGCCAAGACATATTAGCCAAGACACATTAGCCAAGACACCTTAGCCAAGACACATTAGCCAAGACACATTAGCCAAGACACATTAGCCAAGACACATAAGCCAAGACACATTAGCCAAGACACATTAGCCAAGACACATTAGCCGAGACACCTTAGCCAAGACACCTTAGCCAAGACACATTAGCCAAGACACCTTAGCCAAGACACATTAGCCAAGACACATTAGCCAAGACACCTTAGCCAAGACACCTTAGCCAAGACACCTTAGCCAAGACACATTAGCCACGACACATTAGCCGAGACACATTAGCCAAGACACATTAGCCGAGACACATAAGCCAAGACACCTTAGCCAAGACACATTAGCCAAGACACCTTAGCCAAGACACATTAGCCAAGACACATTAGCCGAGACACCTTAGCCAAGACACATTAGCCAAGACACATTAGCCAAGACACCTTAGCCAAGACACCTTAGCCAAGACACATTAGCCAAGACACATAAGCCAAGACACATTAGCCAAGACACATTAGCCAAGACACCTTAGCCAAGACACCTTATCCAAGACACCTTAGCCAAGACACATTAGCCAAGACACCTTAGCCAAGACACATTAGCCAAGACACCTTATCCAAGACACATTAGCCAAGACACATTAGCCAAGACACCTTAGCCAAGACACCTTAGCCAAGACACCTTAGCCAAGACACCTTAGCCAAGACACATTAGCCAAGACACATTAGCCAAGACACCTAAGCCAAGACACAAGAGCCAAGACACCTTAGCCAAGACACCTTAGCCAAGACACCTTAGCCACGACACCTTAGCCGAGACACCTTAGCCAAGACACCTTAGCCAAGACACATTAGCCAAGACACCTTAGCCAAGACACATTAGCCAAGACACATTAGCCAAGACACATTAGCCAAGACACCTTAGCCAAGACACATTAGCCAAGACACATTAGCCAAGACACCTTAGCCAAGACACATTAGCCAAGACACCTTAGCCAAGACATCTTAGCCAAGACACATTAGCCAAGACACATTAGCCAAGACACATTAGCCAAGACACATTAGCCGAGACACAAAAGTTGAAACACAATAGCCAAGACACATTAGCTAAGACACATTAGCCGAGACACCTTAGCCAAGACACCTTAGCCAAGACACCTAAGCAAAGACACATTAGCCAAGACACATTAGCCAAGACACCTTAGCCAAGACACATTAGCCGAGACACAAAAGTTGAGACACATTAGCCAAGACACATTAGCCAAGACACCTTAGCCAAGACACCTTAGCCAAGACACCTTAGCCAAGACACATTAGCCAAGACAGATTAGCCAAGACACATTAGCCAAGACACCTTAGCCAAGACACATTAGCCGAGTTACATTAGCCAAGACACATTAGCCGAGACACATTAGCCAAGACACCTGAGCCAAGACACATTAGCCAAGACACCTTAGCCAAGACACCTTAGCCAAGACACCTTAGCCAAGACACATTAGCCAAGACACATTTGCAAAGACACATTAGCCAAGACACATTAGCCAAGACACATTAGCCAAGACACATTAGCCAAGACACATTAGCCAAGACACATTAGCCAAGACACATTAGCCAAGACACATTAGCCAAGACACATTAGCCAAGACACCTTAGCCAAGACACCTTAGCCAAGACACATTAGCCAAGACACATTAACCAAGACACCTTAGCCAAGACACATTAGCCAAGACACATTAGCCGAGACACAAAAGTTGAGACACATTAGCCAAGACACATTAGCCAAGACACCTTAGCCAAGACACATTAGCCAAGACACCTTAGCCAAGACACATAAGCCAAGACACCTTAGCAAAGACACATTAGCCAAGACACATTAGCCAAGACACCTTAGCCAAGACACCTTAGCCGAGACACAAAAGTTGAGACACCTTAGCCAAGACACCTTAGCCAAAACACATTAGCCAAGACACATTAGCCGAGACACATTAGCCAAGACACCTTAGCCAAGACACATTAGCCACGACACATTAGCCGAGACACATTAGCCAAGACACATTAGCCGAGACATATAAGCCAAGACACATTAGCCGAGACACCTTAGCCAAGACACATTAGCCAAGACACATTAGCCGAGAAACCTTAGCCAAGACACCTTAGCCAAGACACCTTAGCAAAGACACCTTAGCCAAGACACATTAGCCAAGACACATTAGCCAAGACACATTAGCCAAGACACATTAGCCAAGACACCTTAGCCAAGACACATTAGTCAAGACACATTAGCCAAGACACATTAGCCAATACACATTAGCCAAGACACATTAGCCAAGACACCTTAGCCAAGACACCTCAGCCGAGACACATTAGCCAAGACACCTTAGCCAAGACACCTTAGCCAAGACACATTAGCCAAGACACATTAGCCAAGACACATTAGCCAAGACACATTAGCCAAGACACATTAGCCAAGACACCTTAGCCAAGACACCTTAGCCAAGACACCTTAGCCAAGACACATTAGCCAAGACACCTTAGCCAAAACACATTAGCCAAGACACATTAGCCAAGACACATTAGCCAAGACACCTTAGCCAAGACACCTTAGCCAAGACACCTTAGCCAAGACACATTAGCCAAGACACATTAGCAAAACACATTAGCCAAGACACATTAGCCAAGACACCTTAGCCAAGACACCTTAGCCAAGACACATTAGCCAAGACACCTTAGCCAAGACACATTAGCCAAGACACATTAGCCAAGACACCTTAGCCGAGACACAATAGTTGAGACACATTAGCCAAGACACATTAGCCCAGACACCTTAGCCAAGACACATTAGCCAAGACACCTTAGCCAAGACACATTAGCCAAGACACATTAGCCAAGACACATTAGCCAAGACACCTTAGCCAAGACACCTCAGCCATGACACATTAGCCAAGACACATTAGCCGAGACACCTTAGCCAAGACACCTTAGCCAAGACACATTAGCCAAGACGCCTTAGCCAAGACACATTAGCCAAGACACATTAGCCAAGACACATTAGCCAAGACACATTAGCCAAGACACATTAGCCGAGACACATTAGCCAAGACACATTAGCCGAGACACATAAGCCAAGACACATTAGCCAAGACACCTTAGCCAAGACACATTAGCCAAGACACATTAGCCAAGACACCTTAGCCAAGACACATTAGCCAAGACACATTAGCAAAGACACATTAGCCAAGACACATTAGCCAAGACACCTTAGCCAAGACACCTTAGCCAAGACACTTTAGCCAAGACACATTAACCAAGACACATTAGCCAAGACACCTTAGCCAAGACACCTTAGCCAAGAGACCTTAGCCGAGACACCTTAGCCAAGACACATTAGCCAAGACACCTTAGTCAAGACACCTTAGCCAAGACACCTTAGCCAAGGCACATTAGCCAAGACACCTTAGCCAAGACACCTTAGCCAAGACACATTAGCCGAGACACATTAGCCAAGACACATTAGCCAAGACACCTTAGCCGAGAAACATTAGCCAAGACACATTAGCCAAGACACCTTAGCCAAGACACATTAGCCAAGACACCTTAGCCAAAACACATTAGCCAAGACACATTAGCCAAGACACATTAGCCAAGACACCTTAGCCAAGACACCTTAGCCAAAACACATTAGCCAAGACACATTAGCCAAGACACATTAGCCAAGACACCTTAGCCAAGACACATTAGCCAAGACACCTTAGCCAAGACACATTAGCCAAGACACATTAGCCAAGACACATTAGCCAAGACACCTTAGCCAAGACACATTAGCCAAGACACATTAGCCAAGACACCTTAGCCAAGACACATTAGCCAAGACACCTTAGCCAAGACACATTAGCCAAGACACATTAGCAAAGACACCTTAGCCAAGACACATTAGCCGAGACACAATAGTTGAGACACATTAGCCAAGACACATTAGCCCAGACACCTTAGCCAAGACACATTAGCCAAGACACCTTAGCCAAGACACATTAGCCAAGACACATTAGCAAAGACACATTAGCCAAGACACATTAGCCAAGACACCTAAGCAAAGACACTTTAGCCAAGACACCTTAGCCAAGACACCTTAGCCAAGACACCTTAGCCAAGACACATTAGCCGAGACACATTAGCCAAGACACATTAGCCAAGACACATTAGCCAAGACACCTTAGCCAAGACACCTTAGCCAAGACACATTAGCCAAGACACCTTAGCCAAGACACCTTAGCCAAGACACATTAGCCAAGACACCTTAGCCAAGACACCTTAGCCGAGACGCAATAGTTGAGACACATTAGCCAAGACACATTAGCCCAGACACCTTAGCCAAGACACATTAGCCAAGACACCTTAGCCAAGACACCTTAGCCAAGACACCTTAGCCAGGACACATTAGCCGAGACACATTAGCCAAGACAGATTAGCCAAGACACATTAGCCAAGACACCTTAGCCAAGACACATTAGCCGAGTTACATTAGCCAAGACACATTAGCCGAGACACATTAGCCAAGACACCTGAGCCAAGACACATTAGCCAAGACACCTTAGCCAAGACACCTTAGCCAAGACACCTTAGCCAAGACACATTAGCCAAGACACATTAGCCAAGACACATTAGCCAAGACACCTTAGCCAAGACACATTAGCCAAGACACATAAGCCAAGACACATTAGCCAAGACACATTAGCCAAGACACATTAGCCAAGACACCTTAGCCAATACACCTTAGCCAAGACACATTGGCCAAGACACATTAGCCAAGACACCTTAGCCAAGACACATTAGCCAAGACACATTAGCCAAGACACATTAGCCAAGACACATTAGCCAAGACACCTTTGCCAAGACACATTAGCCGAGACACATTAGCCAAGACACATTAGCCGAGACACATTAGCCAAGACACATTAGCCAAGACACATTAGCCAAGACACCTTAGCCAAGACACCTTAGCCAAGACACCTTAGCCAAGACACATTAGCCAAGACAGATTAGCCAAGACACATTAGCCAAGACACCTTAGCCAAGACACATTAGCCGAGTTACATTAGCCAAGACACATTAGCCGAGACACATTAGCCAAGACACCTGAGCCAAGACACATTAGCCAATACACCTTAGCCAAGACACCTTAGCCAAGACACCTTAGCCAAGACACATTAGCCAAGACACATTAGCCAAGACACATTAGCCAAGACACCTTAGCCAAGACACATTAGCCAAGACACATAAGCCAAGACACATTAGCCAAGACACATTAGCCAAGACACATTAGCCAAGACACCTTAGCCAATACACCTTAGCCAAGACACATTGGCCAAGACACATTAGCCAAGACACCTTAGCCAAGACACATTAGCCAAGACACATTAGCCAAGACACATTAGCCAAGACACATTAGCCAAGACACCTTTGCCAAGACACATTAGCCGAGACACATTAGCCAAGACACATTTGCCAAGACACATTAGCTAAGACACCTTAGCCAAGACACATTAGCCAAGACACCTTAGCCAAGACACATTACCCAAGACACATTAGCCAAGACACATTAGCCAAGACACATTAGCCAAGACACATAAGCCAAGACACCTTTGCCAAGACACATTAGCCAAGACACATAAGCCAAGACACCTTAGCCAAGACACATTAGCCAAGACACATTAGCCAAGACACATTAGCCAAGACACCTTAGCCAAGACACATTAGCCAAGACACATTAGCCAAGACACATTAGCCAAGACACATAAGCCAAGACACATTAGCCAAGACACATTAGCCAAGACACATTAGCCGAGACACCTTAGCCAAGACACCTTAGCCAAGACACATTAGCCAAGACACCTTAGCCAAGACACATTAGCCAAGACACATTAGCCAAGACACCTTAGCCAAGACACCTTAGCCAAGACACCTTAGCCAAGACACATTAGCCACGACACATTAGCCGAGACACATTAGCCAAGACACATTAGCCGAGACACATAAGCCAAGACACCTTAGCCAAGACACATTAGCCAAGACACCTTAGCCAAGACACATTAGCCAAGACACATTAGCCGAGACACCTTAGCCAAGACACATTAGCCAAGACACATTAGCCAAGACACCTTAGCCAAGACACCTTAGCCAAGACACATTAGCCAAGACACATAAGCCAAGACACATTAGCCAAGACACATTAGCCAAGACACCTTAGCCAAGACACCTTAGCCAAGACACCTTAGCCAAGACACCTTAGCCAAGACACCTTAGCCAAGACACATTAGCCAAGACACCTTATCCAAGACACATTAGCCAAGACACATTAGCCAAGACACCTTAGCCAAGACACCTTAGCCAAGACACCTTAGCCAAGACACCTTAGCCAAGACACATTAGCCAAGACACATTAGCCAAGACACCTAAGCCAAGACACAAGAGCCAAGACACCTTAGCCAAGACACCTTAGCCAAGACACCTTAGCCACGACACCTTAGCCGAGACACATTAGCCAAGACACCTCAGCCAAGACACATTAGAAAAGACACATTAGCCGAGACACCTTAGCCAAGACACCTTAGCCAAGACACATTAGCCAAGACACCTTAGCCAAGACACATTAGCCAAGACACATTAGCCAAGACACATTAGCCAAGACACCTTAGCCAAGACACATTAGCCAAGACACATTAGCCAAGACACCTTAGCCAAGACACATTAGCCAAGACACCTTAGCCAAGACATCTTAGCCAAGACACATTAGCCAAGACACATTAGCCAAGACACATTAGCCAAGACACATTAGCCGAGACACAAAAGTTGAAACACAATAGCCAAGACACATTAGCTAAGACACATTAGCCGAGACACCTTAGCCAAGACACCTTAGCCAAGACACCTTAGCAAAGACACATTAGCCAAGACACATTAGCCAAGACACCTTAGCCAAGACACATTAGCCGAGACACAAAAGTTGAGACACATTAGCCAAGACACATTAGCCAAGACACCTTAGCCAAGACACCTTAGCCAAGACACCTTAGCCAAGACACATTAGCCAAGACAGATTAGCCAAGACACATTAGCCAAGCCACCTTAGCCAAGACACATTAGCCGAGTTACATTAGCCAAGACACATTAGCCGAGACACATTAGCCAAGACACCTGAGCCAAGACACATTAGCCAAGACACCTTAGCCAAGACACCTTAGCCAAGACACCTTAGCCAAGACACATTAGCCAAGACACATTTGCAAAGACACATTAGCCAAGACACATTAGCCAAGACACATTAGCCAAGACACATTAGCCAAGACACATTAGCCAAGACACATTAGCCAAGACACATTAGCCAAGACACCTTAGCCAAGACACATTAGCCAAGACACCTTAGCCAAGACACCTTAGCCAAGACACATTAGCCAAGACACATTAGCCAAGACACCTTAGCCAAGACACATTAGCCAAGACACATTAGCCGAGACACAAAAGTTGAGACACATTAGCCAAGACACATTAGCCAAGACACCTTAGCCAAGACACATTAGCCAAGACACCTTAGCCAAGACACATTAGCCAAGACACCTTAGCAAAGACACATTAGCCAAGACACATTAGCCAAGACACCTTAGCCAAGACACCTTAGCCGAGACACAAAAGTTGAGACACCTTAGCCAAGACACCTTAGCCAAAACACATTAGCCAAGACACATTAGCCGAGACACATTAGCCAAGACACCTTAGCCAAGACACATTAGCCACGACACATTAGCCGAGACACATTAGCCAAGACACATTAGCCGAGACATATAAGCCAAGACACATTAGCCGAGACACCTTAGCCAAGACACATTAGCCAAGACACATTAGCCGAGACACCTTAGCCAAGACACCTTAGCCAAGACACCTTAGCAAAGACACCTTAGCCAAGACACATTAGCCAAGACACATTAGCCAAGACACATTAGCCAAGACACATTAGCCAAGACACCTTAGCCAAGACACATTAGTCAAGACACATTAGCCAAGACACATTAGCCAATACACATTAGCCAAGACACATTAGCCAAGACACCTTAGCCAAGACACCTTAGCCGAGACACATTAGCCGAGACACATTAGCCAAGACACCTTAGCCAAGACACATTAGCCAAGACACATTAGCCAAGACACATTAGCCAAGACACCTTAGCCAAGACACATTAGCCAATACACCTTAGCCAAGACACCTTAGCCAAGACACCTTAGCCAAGACACATTACCCAAGACACCTTAGCCAAAACACACTAGCCAAGACACATTAGCCAAGACACATTAGCCAAGACACCTTAGCCAAGACACATTAGCCAAGACACCTTAGCCAAGACACATTAGCCAAGACACATTAGCAAAGACACATTAGCCAAGACACATTAGCCAAGACACCTTAGCCAAGACACCTTAGCCAAGACACATTAGCCAAGACACCTTAGCCAAGACACATTAGCCAAGACACATTAGCCAAGACACCTTAGCCAAGACACCTTAGCCGAGACACAATAGTTGAGACACATTAGCCAAGACACATTAGCCCAGACACCTTAGCCAAGACACATTAGCCAAGACACCTTAGCCAAGACACATTAGCCAAGACACATTAGCCAAGACACATTAGCCAAGACACCTTAGCCAAGACACCTCAGCCATGACACATTAGCCAAGACACATTAGCCGAGACACCTTAGCCAAGACACCTTAGCCAAGACACATTAGCCAAGACGCCTTAGCCAAGACACATTAGCCAAGACACATTAGCCAAGACACATTAGCCAAGACACATTAGCCAAGACACATTAGCCGAGACACATTAGCCAAGACACATTAGCCGAGACACATAAGCCAAGACACATTAGCCAAGACACCTTAGCCAAGACACATTAGCCAAGACACATTAGCCAAGACACCTTAGCCAAGACACATTAGCCAAGACACATTAGCAAAGACACATTAGCCAAGACACATTAGCCAAGACACCTTAGCCAAGACACCTTAGCCAAGACACTTTAGCCAAGACACATTAACCAAGACACATTAGCCAAGACACCTTAGCCAAGACACCTTAGCCAAGACACCTTAGCCGAGACACCTTAGCCAAGACACCTTAGCCAAGACACCTTAGCCAAGACACATTAGCCAAGACACCTTAGTCAAGACACCTTAGCCAAGACACCTTAGCCAAGGCACATTAGCCAAGACACCTTAGCCAAGACACCTTAGCCAAGACACATTAG